>NC_090324.1:203369367-203704598 GCF_040869045.1 Eurosta solidaginis
CTAGACGTTTCACCTTCTAGAATTTCCTGCTTGGTTACCAGCGATATTCATGTATATTTGTAGTTTATGCATTTCTCGTAGTCATATGCGTGTGGATGTGTGAGTAACTACATCCTCTTATGACTACATATTAGTGTGTGTGAGATAGCTCTTCGTCCTTCTACATATGTGTTGCTAGCTTTAATGTGTACATGTACATAAGAGTGGCTGCTTCATGTTTTTCTTGTTGTGTGATTATTTACTAACAGCTTAGTGATGCTAATATTCGTCACAATATACTCTTAGAAATATGTACAGCAGTTTGTAGGTCTAGTTGAAATGTCAGAGAAACCTTGCAAAATATATTGAAAACTCAACGTAGAACATTAAATAAATAAATAAATTTAAGGCGCGATAACCTCCGAAAAGATCTAAAGCCGAGCTTCTCTTCCACTTTGCGTCGTGTTCCTCTTGATTTTCCCTACAAATTGGCCGGACTGGACCTACATGTTTTATGCTGACTACGAACGGCATCTGCAAGGCAGATGTGTTTTCACTGAGAGCTTTTCATGGCAGAAATACACCCGGAGCGCTTGCCAAACACTGCCGAGGGGCGACCCCGCTTAGGAAAATTGTCTTCTAATTGAAAAACCTTATTTCTAAAATTTTGATGTAGCTTTGCCCGGGGTGCGAACCCAGGGCATACGGTATGATAGGCGGAGCACGCTACCATCACACCACGGTGGCCGCCATTAGAACATTACTTGTTCATTTTATATAACGATTTTCTTCCCAATTATTTATTTATAATGTCTCTAGGCAACTTATTTATAATAGAATGTGGTTCAAAATTAAAAGTGCGCGATATGTCCAAGAACTGCTGAAAAAAGGGAATTGCCAGTGCTATCTAATTTCAGTTTATTGATTGTGAGTATTTAATTAGTTATTATTAGTAAAGATCACAATCTAGCGTTAATTTACTGTATATGAGCTTATACTAAACTTAAAAAATAACATTAACACATTGGCTACCAAGCAGTTTTGACGAAAACTATCACCTGGTGTCAAACACGTTTTTTGTTATAAAGGTGCGTAATCAGGAATATATTTTTGTGTTTTTTATGTCGTACGTTTTTGTGCGACGGAATACGAATTGTTTTTCTGTTGTTATTGGTTTAATTTTGTGCTTTTCATTTTATTTTGATTTTGTTTTATCTTGGTTTTCCTTTATTTTCCTTTTCTGACTCGATCAATAAAAAAGATGTCATTACTCCTCAAGCTTCGGACTAGGATATCAAAAATGAAATGCATTCAAGCAGGGCAGGGGAATAAATAGCTCCACCCAATAAGGGTCATCCTTATGATATAAAACTTTTACCTGGTAAGTAATAATATATTCAGGTAAATCATCCACTGGATTAAGACAAATTGTGTCAGCGAAAAACGTCTGCGAAGAGCTATGCGCTAAATTGGTAGGAGAAGTTTTACACTATATATCCGACAATTATTAAACGAGTTATGACCTGACTGTTTCAATGCGAACACAAGTTGTCGGCACTCTGCGTGCAAAAATACGAATAATTTCCGAAAATAATTGAGTGCTCTTATAAAGAGACTACGAACGAATTTCTAGAGATGATGATAATGGTGTTGTTGTTCTAAAATGGAGGGATAAACGGGATGTCAGGATGCTTTCTACGAAACATGCACCAATAATGGTCTCTTCTTCGAACGAACAAATTAATTAAAATAAATTAAATTATTTTGAAGATATAAAGTAAAAATGTTGATGTTGGAGCGAAAGAGGAAATTTACGTAGTTTTGGAAGGTAGTGAAGGTGATTTTTCCGGCGATGATTCGTTGATCGACGTGAAATGTCTGCCAAATGAGAACGATTAAAACAGTACCGAAGACGGATGTGATAGTGATGAAAACGAACCTGCAACAGCGCAACCAGCCCAACATGAATTAGTCAGAATTTTCGTCGTGCCAGAAATTCTTCATGTTCACTGGAAAATGAGGCTTGCAGTAAAGTTTTCGGAAGGATATTTCGTGTCTGAACGCATTTCTTTTTTTGTTGACAATGTAGTTATAGATGTTTTTGTAACAGAAATCAATAAATATGTACAGCAATGGTTAGATAAATCCACTGTTATCAGATATTCGCGAAAAAACAATGTGTTCCTCGGACTTTCTCTTTGGATGGGTTTGATGAGGTTCGAATTTTTAACAGACTATTGGGCCAAAGACGGGCTGTGAAATGTTTCGATCCCGGGAAAAACAATGTCGCGAAATCACTTTCCTGCACTTCGCAGACAGTAATGTGACTTGCCCAGGTAATGGGCTTGGCAAAACAAAACCTTTAGGGAATCCAGCCCCAGGTGTATCATTATGTCAGAAGTCAACTTCAAGCACCCAATGACATTTCACAAGAAACAAACATCGCACAATCAACCGATATAGGGTTTTTGTGCTTTCGTGTATTTTCATTTTGCTACTGGTTAAAAAGTGACTTGCCCTTCTATGAGCTATATTGGGAACTATTTCGGGATCTTTCCGGGGTCAAATTTTGATCATTCATGAATAGCTTAGGTGTTATTTCGTTATTATATTGGGGACCGTACGGGTCCATTTCATGACCATTTGAGAGTCCGGAATAGTCTTCACTTTCATCAAAAGTACCCCTGGATGACACCGAAACAAAGCAAAAGATTTTCTCGAAAATAGTGATCCCATAAATTGATCCCGAAATGACCAAAGCACAGTGATTCCTAAATGACCCAGGATCACTACCCAATTTTTAAAAATGGACCACGAAATATTGGAACCATTACAAAATATATAGAAACAACCCTAACTGTTGACTACCATGGCAAACGTTTAAAGGGCTATGATTTGCGGGTATGCACCTGGAATAAAAATAATAAATGTAAGGCGCGATAAACTTCGAAGAGATTTTAGGCCAAGCTTCTCTTCCAATTTGCGTCGTGCTCCCTTTTAATTTTTCCTACAAATTGGCGGGACAGGACCTACATGTTTTATGCCGACTCCGAACGGCATCTGCGAGGCAGATGAGTTTTCACTGAGAGCTTTTCATGGCACAAATACACCCGGAGAGCTTGCCAAACACTGCCGAAGGGCGACCCCGCTTAGAAAAATTGTCTTCTAATTGAAAAACCTTATTTCTAAAATTTTGATATTGCTTTGCCCGTGGTGTGAACCCAGGGCATTCAGTATGTTAGGCGGAGCACGCTAAAACCATATCACGGTGGCCGCGATCTGGAATGTCTGAAATGCACCTGCAATGCCAGTTCTCTAAATGGGATTGGTGCAGATGCCCGGCTAGTTGATGTTCTCTTCAAAGCAACATCCGACATCACCGCCTTCCAAGAAATACGTTGGACGAAGCAAGGAAGGAAGAAAATTAAAAATGTGACACCTACTGGAGCATCCATACAAATAAGTGCAATTTCAGCGTCGGCTTCATGGTGAGAGGGAGGCTTTGTAACCAAGTACTGGCGTTCACGCCTGTTAACGAACGTCCCGCCGCTATCTAAACAAAAGCAAAATGTTTCAATATATCATTCATCTGTGCCCATGCACTTACAGAGGGGAAAGACGATAAGGTAAAAGACGCCTTTTATAAACGTTTAGAATGCACATACTAACGCTGCCTCTGCCATGATATACAAGTCGTGCTTGGAGACTTTAACGCCAAGGTGGGCAAAGAAGGAGTTTTTGGCCCCACTATAGGAAAGTTCAGCCTACACAATGAAACTTCTCCTAATGGACTGAGGCTGGTTGACTTTGTCGGTGCTCGAAATATGGTCGCATGCAGCATGTGCATAAAAATATATATCACGCTACTTGGCTGTCCTCCGATCGATATACACGCAATCGGATCAACTACGTTGTCAAACATGGATGGCATGCCTCCAGTGTTTTGGATGTGCGGACGATCCGAGGATCCGCCATCGACTGGGACCATTATCTCGTCGCAGCGAAAATACGTGCCCGCCTCCGTAAGGAAAGCTAGACGTTGAAAGGTTGCAATGGCAACAGACTGCCTATGATCTCGCAACTCGACTATCACATTTACTCGCTAAGAGCTCAATTCATCCCGACGTAGACAGGAGTAGTGGGAGCATATCTCTAAAGCACTTCGTACCGCTGCCGAGGAAAAATTTGGTTACTTACCGGCGACCACGGAAAAACAACTGGTACAATGAAAGCTTTGAAGAATTTGAAACCGACTTCCAGAGAGTACTTAGATTATGGAGAGAATACTCCTTTGCACTCCTAAATGAAGACGGCGATGAACCGCACAGGGATGAAGAACCCGATCGCGTAATCGATGATGATGGGAGAGATGATGACGAGAAATGCATAAACTACAAATATACATGAATATCGCTGGTAACCAAGCAGGAAATTCTAGAAGGTGAAACGTCTAGACCTTTGGAGAAATATGCAGAGGCTACAGAGAGTATAAAGCTGAGGAATTACTAATCAGTTTGACTGAATCACGCAATCAGTTGCGAAGTGAAGTATAATTGTACTACTCCCAAAGTAGTCTAATGAAGACCATTTTGCAATACAGAATAGTGGAGTGATTTATTCAACAGTTTAGTGATTCGAATGTTAGCAGCAGGTTTCAAATAAGTGGAATTTCCTACAATTCGTTACAATATTTTCACTTTCAAACAATGCAATTGATGTTACATGTCGATGCACCAAAATGCAGTTTTCTTAAAAAGCGCTCGGGGAATGTTCGAAAAATTTTACTACTGATATTATTTTAGCTCGCAAAACAGGAATCCGAAAAAAAATCTGAGGTGGTCTGACTTCGAATTAATACTTAGTTCAGGCACCCCGTGTACTATTTCAATCTCAAATTGAAGTCGTCTTTTAGTGGAAATGCCGGGATGTAGTCATTTCAATTTGATTTAGTTGTGTGAAAATACACCTATGTAAATAGGGAGTTCTTTTTTAGTCGAAGATCTGTCAAATGATGCCATTATAGCCATTAAGAATAAGCAATGAGCATGTTATAAGGGCTACGAGTAGTTATTTTTTGCCCTTGTTTACACTGCACTCGCCATTCACACAACGAGCCGCAAAAAGGTGAAAACGAAAACTCAAATAAATTAAAATATAAAGAAAATGAAAAGTATATTTGAAATTTATATGATCAGCGAGAAACTGTACTACTTAGCGAGAAGAACTCACGAATAGCGCGATTAATGGGGGCATTATTTGCATGGTTTGTTCTAAAGTTATCACCGGGGAGGGGTCGTTGCAGAACATTGGAACGAATATTTTTCAATAAATTGTATAGAGCAGTTTGATGGTAATTTAAATGATTGCTAAGAGAATACGCCAAGGTCCTTAATCCCACTAGCGGATTGAAAATCACAATAGGTATATACTATACTTTTTATTCAAAATATTACGGACTTAAAAAATGTCATTTGAAATCATTTACATGTATTCAAAGAGAGACGAGATTTCTCGCCCAACAGATGTAGCTTATTGATATCGTTTTGCAGCTTAACGGCAACATCTGGTGCCCTAATTATTAAAAATAACATTAAATCATCGGCATACAGTAAACATTTAGCAACAAAAAAACAACTAACAATAGGGGGACTCATGTAACCGTATAAATGCCTTATAAAGTGTGTAAACGTATAAATTTATCTAGTTTACGCACGAGCTGTCAAATTTTGTATGAAAAATCATTTACACAATTTGTATAAATTTACGCGCACATTTCATTGTGTAAACGCGGTAAACTCAAAGGAATGCAACCTTGCAGACATTACAGACGGCATTTTCATCAAAAATCTCCAACATCAGCAAGTAAAGGCGTTTTAGTTTTGTTTTTTCACTTAATCTTGGTATTTTTTAATTTGTATAACAATCAAAAAAATTTTTTTGGAAATAATACAGCTGAAAAACAATGAAGTTTATCAAGAGTATTACTAGGTGCGTTCATATAACCGAGTGTGTAAATGGATATAATTTTACACCTTATAAGTTTATATGCTATCATGAGTCCCCCTAATATCATTAATAAGTAAAATAAATAGTAGGGGACCTAAAATATTTCCCTGTGGAACATCGGATGTCGGTCTGAAGGGACTGGGGGATACGCTATCAATACCCTGCAGTCAAACCTACTAGCTGTATACTAGTTTGCCAAAAATCCCAACTAGTTAGAGTTCTGCCTTTTTTCCATATTAGCAACTGGTATTTTTAACACGGCGATGTCCAACGAAATATCAATTGCCAGTCTCTGCATCAGCATAATAACCGTTGACAAACTATTTATTATATGCATCAGGGGCATACCAAGTAATACACTAGTTAGCCAGAATTATACCAGATGGCATAGTAGTTATTATATACATCAATATTATACCAATGCTTTCGAGAGCGTTATGAAAAAAAAAAAGATTGAATATTGAATGGGACCGGTGTATTGTTTATGAAAGCTTAGATGTCTTGAGATGATACAAGTGTTGGGGTTTTAAGCACAAACCGTTCATGTGCAGAGAAACCCAGCAAATATGTGCAAAATGCAGCGCAGCAGGCCATTATTACAAATTACTGTCGTAAAGTGTATAAACTGCATAAAAGCGAAAGCAAGCCTTAACTTAACTAATATAAATATTGATCACGATACTAGAGACGCGTGTTTTAATGTATTGCAGAGAAAACTGAAAGTTGAAGCTAAACTTTATTCTAGCAATCAGAGCATAACGTTAGGTGTGCTTATTTTAATATCTGCGGATTATGTTCGAATTATGCTCAACTAGAGATATTCTCCGCGCATCAACGTTATGATGTGATATGTCTTACAGAAACACACTTAACCAGTGTTATTGAAGACAGTGAAATGAGTCTGAGCGATTATTCTATTATTAGATGTCATAGCGAATCAAGGCATACAGGTGGAGTTTTGATCTACGTAAAGAATAGATAGAGTGTGGAGTCTATTGAGCTAGTCGCTCGTGAGAAAATGTTTTGATGGATAAAGGTACATATTAGTCAAAATAATAGAAAGTTGTGTTTTGCTACAATCTATAAATCATCTAACAGACGGTTTTCACCGGAAGCTGCGTTTTGCGATTTCATTAAGACTGAAATAGAAAAGTTATCGAACATGACTGATGTGCTAGTGATTGGTGACTTTAATATTAATTGGCTGGAGAATTCTTCATATAAGAGGCAACTAAAGCAAGTATTCGAAGATAACCCATTTAAGCAAATAGTTACGAACCCGACGAGAATTTCTGCTACATCAGCAGCACTAATTGATTATGTTGTTACAAATGCGCTCATAGCAAAAGCAGAAATTGTAACTGAACATAAAATAAGTGATCACGAAACTATTTGTATAGAAATTGGTAGCAACAATAACCATCATAAAAAGGAGGATAAAATTGTATCACTAAAAATAATAAGATTTAGTAGGAGAATAATTGCTAACGTCTTCAGCCAGGATAACGTAAACGACATTCATTCGTACGATAACTTCGAGCAAAAGGCAAAAATGTTTAGTGAACACATTAAAGATTCGTTGCATAAAATGTCAAAAAATAAAATCTTAAAGAGTAATTGAAATCAGATGTGAATGGTTTAACACATCATTACGTGAAGTGAAATTCAAGAAAATTAATTGCTTTAAACGCGCTGTATAGACAAAGAATCCGGTTGATTGGGCTGAATATAAAAAAGTAAGGATCGAAAACTCATTAAAATTGGATAGAGAGACAAATAAATATATTGAGAAAAAAATTTAGTAGTGCAAAGATCAAAAGTAAATGTGGCAAAAAATAAAAAAAATTGGTTTTAAAAAAAGATTATAAAAAAATACAAAAAGTAAACTTTAGTGGAACAGTAGTAACTGAAAAGTACGAGATAGCAAATCAACTTAACAGTTAAGTTTATTCAAAGTATGAATAAAAAGAAAGATTTTAATGGTCTCTCAGTGCCTATACTATTGCAGGCGTTTGAATAAGTAGGAGCAATAGTGGTTGCGCTGATTAATGAATCATTCACGAAAGGCATTTTCCCAGAAAATTGGAAAGAATCCAGAGTTGTTCCAATAGGGAAAGTAAAGAACGCGATCAAGCCAGAAGATCTGTCACCAATTAACACATTGATAGTGGAAAGTAGAATCATTGAAACAATTGTTCATGAGCAAATGGTGCAATATTTTGAAAGAAACGAGTTATTCTCCGAATATCAATCTGGGTTCAGAAAAAAACATAGCTGCGAATCACTCATAAATTTAGTGATTAGCAGATGGAAAACAAATGTTAATAAAAAAAAAACAATAGTAGCAGTATTTCTCGATTTTCAAAGAGCGTTTGAAACCTTGGATAGAGGAATATTAATAAAAAAATTGCAACAATACGAAATATCCGGGCCGGAGCTTCAATGGTTTGAAAGCTATTTGACTGGCAGATATCAACGGACTAATGTGGGAGAATGTGTATCCGACACTGTTTCTGTGAACTTTGGTGTGCCACAAGGCTCTACATTAGGTGCATTATTATTTATAATTTACGTTAACGATATCGAAAAAGTCTTGCAGAATTCAAATGTATGTTTGATCGCTGATGATACGTTATTATATATATCAGCTAATTCAGGTGATGAGTGTATAGATAAACTTAATGCAGACATTATCAGAGTTGAAAGTTGTTTAAAAATGAATAAACTAAAACTTAATGTAAAGAAGACAAAATGGATGTTGATCAATGGTAGATCCAACAAAAATATTTCTACAAATTGTGAATATATAGAGAGAGTAGACCAAATTAAGTATCTAGGAGATATTATTGATGACAAACTTAAGTTTAATCTGCGTATAGATTATGTTTGAAAAGATTAATTTCGTTAAAAGAATACGGAAACAAGTTTCAAATATGTGTGCAATAAATATTTACAACACGATCGTTAAACCACATTTTGAATATTGTTCCACTATCCTTTTCTTAAGCACAATGTCAAGTATAGATAGAATGCAAAAACTCCAAAATGAAGCTATGAGATCTATTCTTAAATATAGTGTAATGACATCGATTTCAACGCTTCTTGAGACGTTGAAGTGGATGTCTGTAAATCAGCGTGTTATATTTAACGCGTTATGCTTTATGTTTAAAATTAAATATAATATTTTACCAAGATATTTAACGTCCGAGATATGATATGTAGCTGATATACAACCATATCCCCTTAGGAACAATATTGATTTTAGAAGACCACCTCTAATGTCAAGTGCGGCACAAAATAGTTTGTTTTATAAAGGAGCTAGCTTATTTAATTCAATGCCGTTGGAAATAAAGTCTGAATCTAATATGTACCTATTTAAGAGAAAAGTGATTGATTTTGTTAAAGTTAATTATGATTAAGATCTGAAATGTAATAATTTATAATTTAAAAAGAAGCTAAATTTCTAAATAAATAAACTCTACTACTACTACTAAAAAAAATTGACATACTAGTTAGTTTAGGTTAAGTATATTGATAACAGAGTTATCCGGGCGCGACCTCGCGATGCTACTTCGCGACTTCATGTGTATTAGGATTAGGACCTCTTCGTGTTAATCTGGATCAACCGACTGAGTTGGAAGGTGCCGTATCTCATCTTAGTGCTTACGAAGATGTTATTATTCTTGGAGAAGTGTACAGTGATTGATTGTGTTTAAAGCTTTTGACAGGTCAAGTGCCACGACCACCGTCCCATGATGGAGCTTTGGTTGGTTCAGTCCGAAATTTATCTGGATGTTAATGGCTTTTAACGCGGTGGGAGTGATATGCATTTTACGGACACTATACTGATGGTTGGCTAACAGAATATTTGTTTTAAATAAATGTACATCGGTGGATATGACTCACTATCGTTAGCTAACTTTCCGGGCTTTGGCGTTGGGGTTATTCTCGTCATTCTTTATTATTCTGAAATGAAAAAGAATTAACTGATAAGTAGGGCACATGCGTAAGGTAGCTGATGCCCTTTTTCCCAAGGTATTTTAGCATCGGCATAGCTATTCCCTCTGTGCCTATCGATTTAAAAGATTGGCCCTTTTAATGACTTCTTTAATGTGCAGAAGTAACAGTGAGGTGGCATTTCTAGTGATAGAACGATACGAGTACTGAATGAGTAGTATCGATACTTTTCCAAAAAAGACTCGAGTATTTCGTACTCGATGTTTTATTCTATGTACTGAGTAAAGCATCGATACTTTACCTCGATACTTTACCAAAAGCCGACGGTCTACATGTTTAAGATGAATAAAGTTCAGTCCAGTAACACCATAACTTGAGCATAAATTGAGATCGTCAACGATGCGGTAAAAGATCCGCGTTTAACTTAAACCGACTTTTTGATAATGGTGGAATCGGAGACGATTTCTGCATATGGTGGTAACAGGAAAGTATGTGTTTATCGTCCAGAATCACTAACTTCAACAAAATTATTAGAAGCTACTAACTCCTCCGCTATGGCAGGCACCTTGTCGCGGTGCGGGGGCTTACGCCGCTTCCACGAGGCGCTGAACATACAAAAGGAGATGCTTCGGTATCCTCCGCCCGTATGGTTCGGATTTCGTGGAGAGGTAACCAAGAACTGCTGCTTTTTCCTTAACGGCTACGAGTATGCGACTGTTTTCCCATGTTAGGGACGGCACTTCTTGTCCACCGGATGCGTCTGTTTCCCCCATGTTAGGGGCGGCGTCTGGTACACACAGCCCTAACGGGTCAATAAGTCGTCAGGTGCGTCTGTTTCCCCAGTTCAGGGCGGCACCTGGCATACATAGCTTTAACGGCACGTGTGCGTCTGCTCTCCATGTCAGGGGCGGCACACAACGACGTCGGTTTTCCCCAGGTTAGGGGCGGTCGAGTCCAAGTCTTTTGGAAGGAGTGGTAGACTTAAAAGAAACTCCAAGGGTAATGGCGAATTCGGTTCGTCGGGTATGGGAGACAAGGAAAAGAGAAAAGTTACAGAGCAGGGGGTCGGATCCCAAGAACCGGCGGCATATGGTGGGCGAGATGGTCACCTGGCGTCGAGATCAATCGACTTCTCAGGCTGTGGAGTGGAACCCCAAGCTACACAATCTACGTATGCTACTGGGAGAATAAGAGCTCTGTCCCTGTCCGAGCATGTTCTGTGGAGCACAGCAAAAGCAGGATCTGAGTCTGGTGCTGAGGGAAGCGTTAGGTCTCGGTTGAGGAGTCTAACCATCGTCAGCGCCACCGAGGATGAACTATCATCACTGGTTAGCGACGATGATGAAATATAGTCCAAGGCTGAGAGCATTCTGCTGAATGACCAAGCCCAGACGTCAGGAAATGCGGAGGACAAAGGGTCAGAGTCAGAGAAGGTAAAAAGGGAGCAGAAAGCCTTGAAAGGCTACAAAAACTCTTCCTACTACCTTCGGAAGATGCAGAAGAAAGACCCTGCCACTCTCACTGTGAGAGAAAGGGCACTTATTAGCAAGCACAGGAAGGTAGTAGCAAAGTTCAAGGCAACTAACACTGCTAAATCTGACTGCCGGAAAGCGTCAGACGATCAGAGCAAGGACGATAACCAAGCATCCTCGTCCGGACCGATGGGCGCACAAGGCCGGAAGAGAATCAGATATGATGAAGGACCAGAAAAGAAACGTCGCTGCTTGTAGAGGGCAAGCTAATGGACAGGATGCTCGAGGCTGAGAGCGATGAGATATCCTTCAACGGCGCGGGCTGGCAGAAGGGCGTCAAGGTCGTCGGCTGTTGTAACAAGAAATCTGTGGATCTCTTAATGAAGGCAGTCCACGGCATGGGCGCTCTTTGGCCGGTAGCATAGTTGTAGGTGATCCCTCGCTCCAGTTTACCGCTTCGTCCGGTGGTCTCAGTGTGGATGCCACCTCCAGTAATAGCAACGGAGTCCATACTGAAACTACTGGGCAAGCAGAACAAGGAGCTAAGGGCATACCAGTGGCAGGTGGTCTCTATGACTCCCTCGAAGACAAGGGCGGGCAGCGACCTACTGAGGGCAATTGATCAAACGTCGCTGCAAGCCATAAAGAAGCTTAATGGGATCGTTAGGTTTGGGCTGGGCTCCCTTAAAGTTTTTGTGCCGGTTAAAGGGCCAGATTCCAAAAAGGGAGAAGCTCGCGCGCTCGACCTAACGAAGTTCATTGCAGAAAACGGAGGGGACATAGCTCTAATCCAAGAACCCTCGCTGGTTAGGGACAGGGTTTGCGGATTAGGGCTGGACGGCTACCGACTACATGCACCAAAAGAGGGTAAAATTAGAACATGTATAGTAGCTAAGAAAAACATTAATCTATTTATCTCTACACAGCACTGCAACGGAGACCTCGTCACTGTAGTGTGCGAACAAAAGCAGGGGCGCAAGCTGCTGCTATCGTCCGCGTACTTACCGTACGAGGGGGACACGCCACCACCGACACCTATCCGAAAACTCGCGGAGTTCGCGAAAACGCATGGGATGGACGTTGTCATAGGCTGCGACGCCAACGGACATCAGGAGCTATGGGGGAGTAGCAACACAAATGCAAGAGGTGATTCCATCTTTGACTACTTACTTACTACTAACCTAATTGTATGCAACAAAAGCAACCAGCCAACGTTTAAGAATAGAATTAGAGAAGAAGTCATAGATATCACTCTGGCCACAGACTCTCACACTGTAAAAATCAATGGCTGAAGAGTGTCAGACACATGCTCCTTTTCGGACCACAGTAGGATACTCTTCAACATCGATCTTGAAGTGGAAGTTCCACGGCCATATAGGAATCCAAGAAAGACAGGCTGGAATAAATATTCTAAAGTGTTATCTCACAAAATGGCATCCATAGAAATGGAAGTCAGACGGGGAGCTAATAATATAGGCAGAGTGGTAACCCGGCTGACAACGATATTGACAAACACTTTTGAACCTGTTGTCCTCTTACTAGACCACGGACAAAACCTCGGTGGAACACAGAGCTAAGCCAACTCAAATCAACAATAAGAAAACTCTTCAACAAAGCCAAACATAGCCGGCTGGAAGAGGACTGGGATGCCTACAGGTGTAGCTTTAACAAATACAAAAGCTGCATCAGGAAGGCAAAAAGGATATCATGGGAACAATAATGTGAGAATTTGGCGACGACAAATGAGGCATCAAGACTTCGCAAAATACTATCTGGATCCAGTTCAGCCCCTAGTAGCATAAGGAAGTCTGATGGCTCATGGACCGTCTCCAGTCAGGAAACTCTAGAGATCTTGACGGAGACACACTTTCCGGGATGCATGGACACGACCGGCACGACGATGCCAGAAAACCGCGCATACCCTCCGGAAACCGACGTCACGGACATTGTTGACATGGATAAAATATCATGGGCTATAAAATCATTCGACCCCTACAAATCGGCGGGACCGGATGGTGTGATACCAGCTATGTTACAAGCCGCTTGTGACGAATTGATACCACATCTACACGGTATCTCCTCAAGATGCCTACAAGATGGGTATGTACCCGAAGCCTGGAGAAATGTAAGGGTGTTTTCATTCCTAAAGCAGGAAAACTTAACTACTAGGAAGCCAAAGACTATAGACCAATAAGCCTCTTCTCCGTTATCCTTAAAACATTGGAGAGAATTATCGATCTACATATTAGAAGCAGTACCAATCTCTGGCAGGCGTATGCAGCTCAACACGCATACCAAAAAGGCAAATTAGTTGAAAGTGCCCTCCATGAGACAGTCAGTTCCATCAAGAACTCGCTGAACTGCAAGGAGTACACTTTAGCAGCTTTTCTCGACATTGAGGGCGCTTTCAACAACGTGCAGACAGAGGCCATCTGCAAGGCTCTTACACGATATGGGACCCAAAGCTCTATAGTCGCATGGATCGATTCTATGCTTAGGTGTAGAGTTGTCAACGCGACTTTAGTGACTGGTTCTATTGGCAAAATGACCACCAGAGGCACCCCCAAGGCGGGGCTCTATCGCCTCTTCTCTGGATACTGGTGGTCAACGAAATTCTTGAAATCTGTAGGAGAAAAGGAAGAAAGGTAGTTGCGTACGCCGATGACTAAGTGATTCTGATTACAGGCAAATTCTTGCCAACATTTCGCGATGGGCAGTGCGAAATGGGTTAACCCAACAAAAACCGAACTTGTCCGGTTCACGACAAATATACCCTCCTTTAACTTACCGAGGCTAAACGGCACAACGTTAAACCTATCTTCGGAAGTGAAATATCTTGGAATTATACTCGATTCCAAGTTAGGAGAAGTTGGAGAAAGAACGTGGAAATGAGATCAAAGAAAGGTCTAGCAGCATACTACGCTTGCAAAAGGGCTTTTGGGCTGAACTGGCTACTAGCACCACATGTCATTCATGGCATGTACAGCACAGTCATTCGATTGATACTAACATATGGAGCTCTAGTCTGGTGGAAGGCGCTAGACAAAAAGAGTAAGAATGTCAAGCACTGTGAGCAGCGCACCTCAGGAAGCGCTAAATTGAATCTTTCACTTGACGCCTCTACAAGTCTTAGTGCAGGGATTAGCCGCTAGAGGAGCTCTACGACTAAGATAATCCAACATGTGGAAAACAGCTAAGCACGGACACGCGACGATTCTGGACGATATGACAAAGGGGCAATTAAAGGGAATAATAACCGACCTAACATCCAAAACTGACCACATCACAGGGGTTTTGGACTTCCAGGTACAGAAAATACGATATACCTCAAGTGAGGAATGGGAAGTAGGCCTAGACAACGGCAGGCCATCACAATATACACCGGCGGTTCGAAAATGGAAAAGGGAACTGGAGCTGGGATGTACTCAACACATCTACAGCTAAGCCAATCATTCCGACTTCCTGACGCATGCAGTGTATTCCAAGACGAGGTCTATGCCATAGACAGAGCGGCAAAGCTGCTCCAAGATAGTGAGGTCCTTATGGCCATGCTTGGATAGGAAGGGCACCAGCTTCCTTCTCAAACTGAACAAATCTGCGGTGAGGGTACTTATGGGTGTCATCACAGGCCATTGTGCTATCGCACCAATGAAGAAGGCTCACATTTCTGGGCTCATGGTTCTTCGACAGCCTGGCAGAGGTTGGGAAGGTGGACGTCTCGCTTCTTCTAGGGTTCATCAGGGAAAGCAAGTGGTTCGTTGAGGACTACTAAGAGGTAATGGGGCTAAACGAATTTGCCGCCACCCTGTACTTACTGAGGGCACTCACAATGGACAAAAATGTCTCCGAGTGGAAATGTGGGTAACATCCACGCACGCTCTCTTAACCTAACCTAAACTAACTCCAAAAAATTTCAATACATTTAACTTGTTATGCAATAAAGCTTTTTTGTTTTACTGTGAAATTTTGTGTATGCAGTTAGTAGCTTTCACAGTCTCGTGGACGATATATAGATATTGAAATTGTTCGGAATAAGATTATATCTGTATTCTATGTATTCCTATTTTCAAAAATGGGAAAAAGGAATAATGTTTTAACAAACATTGATGAAGTGGTAAAACTTGACGAGTGGATAAAAAAAATTGCGATGTGCAATATAAATTTATTACAATTCGTAAAATTGGCGTGGCATTAAGCAGAAGAAAACTTAAAAGTTTTGCAAACCGTTAATCAAAATCAGTTGATATCACTTTGCAGTATGGCGGAAATATGGTCCTCGGTATTATATGTAGATCCGATCATAAGCGGATAAGGACCCCGCCTACTTTAGAGAAAAGGGGCTTACAATTTTAATCCTAACAAAATTTTCAATATATAAATATGTGCCAGTTCAGTTCAAGTTTTCAGAACAAAAGTGGTGCTTAGCAACGAACATATAAATTTTGTTGTTCAACAAAGTTTCGTTGTTTATGCGGCGTCGAAAATTTTCATCTTTTTTGAGATACAAATGCGAGGGTTATTTATGTATTTTAACCACGTAGCATTTATAGCTGTCTTAACCTCTGCCAGTTTCGCCTCAAGGTGCTTTATGTACGATTATTTGTAGTTCAGTAGAACTCCCAAGTACTTGTACTCGCTCCCACAATTCCATTGAAAAGTAGGAGACCTGTTACATTCCCTGAAAACTATTATTTTAGATTTGGTGAGGTTAACTCTCAACCCCCACTGCATACTGTACTCGTAAAGCTCATTTATCATTTTCTGTAAAACTTGTGCCGATTCGGCTAAAAGCACGATATCGTTGGCGTACATAAGAGCTTTTACTGTTGTGTCCGCAACCTGTACACCGCCGGTGAGACTGTCACTTAGGTCATTTATATACATCGAGAAAAGAGTTGGACTCAGCAAGCAACCACGTCGAACACCTTGATTGACAGTAGACGGCTCAGAAAGCACTCCATCAAACCATACCTGACTTGATATATATTTATAAATGAGTCGCAAAACCTCTTTAATGTGTCTTGAGAGACCGATATCAGCCAACTTGTAAAAAAGCATATTCCGAGGAAGTGTGTCAAAAGCACATGAAAAATCCACAAAGAACGCGAAAGTTTTCTTCTTCGCACTGAAGTTTAAGTGTACTATACTAGTTAAATTGAAGAGATTGTCCATTGTTGAATAGTTTTTGCGGAAACCCGCCTGGTATTCCATAATTATATTGCAACAATCAAGCCACGCCTTGATGCGGCTCAGCAGCAAACCAGCGAAAATTTTATAAATGGAATCAAGCAGCGATAGGCCCCTGTAGTTAGATGGAAGATCAGGGTCACCTTTTTTGAAAAGGGCGATTATAATAGCGCTGCGAAACGAGTGAGGTACTTGTTTTTTTAGAAAAATTACGTTAAAAAAAGCAAGTAGTTCGGCTAAGAGGGATTGTGGCGCATATTTGTAAAACTCATAGCTGATACGGTCTTGTCCAGGAGCTTTGTTGTCTTTCAAACCTTTCAGTGCAAGCTGCAGCTCACGGAGCTCAAAAGGGGCATCAAGAAAAGGGTCGATCGCTGAGGGCAACGTCCATTGCATAGAGAGTGCTTCATGTGTATCCGACAACAGCATCTTAAAATGATTATATAGATCTCCTATCGTCAAACTACCAGCCACACTATGAGGACGGTTTTTTGACGAGTTGGCAAACCGCCACCAGTCTTTTGAGTTTCTGACTGTATTTAATAGGTCAATTTCTTTGCATTTATATTACAATTTTTTTTTGGAGCACAGCTTAGAATAGCTAGAACGAAGTGCAACATAAGATACGCGAGCTTCTTCGGAACCACTAGTTCTAAGTTCATCTAAATGTTTTAACAACCCTTTGCGCGCCTTAAAACATTGGCTGTCAAACCAGGCATTTTCCGAAATATATTTAGGCTTCCTACAAAAAACCGCAGCAGCAGATTTTACTTTATTTTCCAACGTTGTTACCATCACATCAGTTAATTCATCAGTATTTGCAAAGTCACACACGGGCATTGAGCTAATACGATCAGCATAATTTTGCGTATGCTTCGGTTTCCACGCTAATTTCGCGGGGCATATGTTTAGAGGGGTATTACCGTCCTTCACTGAAACCACGAATTCGATGCAAAGCGGCATATGATCCGAGAATTCTTTCTTATCCACTGAGAAGTTTTTAACTGCCGGAAGAAGATCGAAAGAGCATATGGCATAATCAATAACCGAATTTCCTACAACACCGCAAAACGTAAATTCACCAGACCTGTCACCAAATATGCTACCATTTAAAATAACTCCGCCAACATCTTCGGCTAGGCTCAGTACTTTTTTACCCTTTGCATCAGTTACTACGTCTTTTGAGTTTCTGTTTTCTGAAATACCAGGCAGTCCAGACACTAGATTACTATCAATCTCTTGAGATTTGCCTACGCGTGCATTTAAATCTCCAAGAACAAAGAAGGAGTCTGGTTGCTGGATAGCTAAAAAATTTTCCAAACGTTTAAAATCTTCACACCACTTGTTAAAATTTAGATACTGAGGGATAAACCAAGTATTAACATGTAGGTTGACCGAAAGTACAACAAAATCAGAGACGTTAAGAAATTGTGTATTGTAAACCTTGTCCAAGCTTCTTTTAAAACCAAACAGACATCCACCGCTAGCTCGGCCAGCTTAATATGTCTTAACAGCATCTACCCAATGTAGGAGGTAATCTTTAAAAAGGTGAGAAAATTTTGATCTGTCAGCCGAGATTACATGTGTTTCAAACAAAAAGAAAATGCCAAAAGTATAAATATACATAAAAAAGTTATTATACATAAGTTTACTGCGTAGATTAGCTACATTATACGATAAAATTTTGAGCCCTGATTCCCTAACACCTCCACCCAAGTCTGCAAACTCGTGACTATCCACCACTAGCTTTTGCCGCAATCTTCTTCAAAACACCATCATACATCAAGTCAATCTTGCTTAGATTATTGCCATAAACGCTACGAAGCAACACCTCCGCTGGCCCCCATTGCACATTAATATCTTGCTGGCGTTAAACGCCATCCATCGCTGGTTGACGCACATAGAGTAGGAAATATTTATTCCTTATTTCCTATATTGGTGACCCCGATAAAAGTTTACAACGTGTATCTCATAAGATTCTTCGATATGAAGATTAGCTCGTTACCCTTCGCGGAGAAAATGAGGAGCTTCAACGACAGATGGACGAATGACGTCAGCAAGCGCAACAACAACAGCAACAGCAGCGGGATTATGATTTTGCCGCTAACTTCGCCGATCATCGCCCTACAGTTCATCGTGTGCAGTAAAACTTCCGCCTTTTTTGGTCTGACAAACCAAAATTATGGTTTTCGCAGGCTAATTCGCAGTTTACGTTGTCCGATATCACAAATGAGGTAACAAAATTCTATTATGTTGTTTCGCAGCTGGACGCACATATCGCATTGGAAATCGAGGACGTTATAGAAAATCTTCCTCCGCTGAAAACATACATATTTTTGCGCACAAAATTGATTGATCGTTTGTCTGCGTCTGAGGTACAGCGAGTCCGCCAGCTTATCAGGGAGGAAAAGCTCGGAGATCGCAAACCATCGCAGTTTCTTCGTCACTTACGCTCTCTCGCTGGTTCAGCTATCCTGATTGATAATCTCCTTCGTCAACTCTGGCTTAAGCGTCTTCCGCCCAACGTCCAGGCTATTCTTGCGACGCAGTCTTAATTGCAGCTCGACAACATTGTGGAGCTTACTGACAAGATTGTCAAAGTCTCACCGAGCACACTGACTTTCGCTGTAAATGCAGCGCTCAGCGATAAAAGTATCGAAAGCAGCCTATTAAATACGATTGCTTATCTACAAAAGCAAGTGGCCGAATTGTCTGCTTTTCGTTCGTGCCCACATCATTCCCATAGTTCTTCCAACAGCTCTCGACGTCGTAGCAAATCTCAAAATCGAAGCAACTCTAACCAAATTTTTGTTGGTGCCCTCAAAAATTCCAGGACAAAGCAAAAAAATGTATAAGTCCCTGTAATTATTTGGAAAACGGAAAAAGCACCCTGTGAATGCGGCATCAGGCTACTTGTCAACCAGTTGCCGCCTAATTGTCACTGATAAAATATCTAAACATCGCTTTCTCGTCGATACTGGTTCCGACTTATGTTGCTTTGCTCCAAGTCTATTACGTGATCGTCGTTCTCCTGTCAATTACGACTTGTGTGCTGCAAATGGAAGCAAAATCAAAACTTAGGAATTCGTCGTGATTTTTCATGGAGATTTATCGTCGCCGACGATGATCTACCAATAAATGGATCTGCTTTTCTCGCTTATTATCACCTTTTACCGGATTGTTGTACAAAATGCATCGTCGACGTCACAACTGGTCTTCAAGTACACGGTTTCTCTCAGCCTTCTTCGCAAAGCAGTGTTAAAGCAGTTCAGGATTCGTCGACTTTCGGTGCTCTCACTTCTCAGTTTCCTGAAATTACTCGTCCACCAGGTTTACCTCGTAATATAAAATACGAAACTGTTCATCACATTCGTGCAACTCTTGGACCACCGGTGACAAGCAAAGTACGACGCTTAAATCCTGAGAAATTAAAAATAGCTAAATAAGAATTCGACGCTATGTTACAGGCTGGTAACACTCGTCCATCAGAGAGTTCTTGGTCATCGCCTTTACACGTGGCAGCGAAAAGTGATTCAAATTGTCGCCCTTGTGGAGATTTTCGTGCACTGAATGCTCGAACTATCTCAGATCGGTATCCTGTCCGTCACATTACCGACGTCACTCACATTATCGATGGTTGTACCGTATTTTCGAAAATTGATCTTGTTAAAGCTTATCAACAAATTCCTGTATCCGAAGATGACATTTCCAAAACTGCTATTATTACTCCATTTGGCCTTTTTGAATTTCCATTCATGACGTTTGGACTTTGAAACGCTGGCCAGACCTTTCTAAGGTTTATGGATGAAGTTTTGCGAAGTTTAGATTTTTGTTTCGTTTATATGGTGACGAATATTAGCAACACTAAGGGATACTATCATCTCTAAGCCGATACTTAGCAGTGACTTGTATGCACATCAACAAGTCAATCATTATGTATATACATATGTCCATACAAGCAGCGGAGAGAAACTCACAAAAACATCCATATATCTGAGACCCTCACAAAAATAGACAATCATCGGTGGAAGTATCACTCACATATACACGCGCATATGGCTATGCGGGAAGCTATAATACTCGCGCATCTGTAGTTATAGCTGAGAAATTTATAGCTGGTAAACAAGTAGTTAATTCTAGAAATAGAAACGCCCAGAAGTATACAAATGAGACATCACAGAGTATAAAAGGAGTTAAAGCTCAGTACGCAGTAATCAGCTTGATTTAAGCAAGCTATTGGTTGTGAAGTATCAGTGTAATTGTGAAGTACTTTAATAACGGCCATTTTGCATTATTGAATATTAGAGTTGTTTATTCAACAGTTCAGCGATAAGAACGTTCGTAGAAGGTTGCAAATAAGGGGAGTTGCACTAAATTCGTTACAATTGGTGTCAGAAGAGGAATTGTTGAATAAATTCTGAAGATTTCGAATACAACTTGGACATGGCAAAGTTAAGTGCATTAAAGATCCAGCAACTGCAAAAGAAGTTGGAGAACCGTGGATTGAATACAACCGCAAAATAAGATTGAACTTCAAGTACGGCTACGAGACGCTATGGAGTCGGAAGGAATTAATGTGGACGATGATGTCTTTCATCCTGATGGGGAAGAGACAACAACAAAAATTTAAGAGAAGAACGGAAGTCCGAGACCAGTCGCAAGCGGCGAGAATAATGCGATATTGGCTTTGTTATCACAGATATCGGCAAAAATGGAAACCCAGGAAACACGCATAACAGAAATGTCATCACAAATATCCACAAATATGGCATCCCAACTGGAATCGCAGGAAACACGCATAACAGAAATGTCATCACAAATATCCACAAATATGGCATCCCAACTGGAATCGCAAGAAACACGCATAACATCCAAAATGGAAACTCAAATGGAAGAACAGAAAACGTATATATCATTACAGATGGAATCCCAAGAGACACGAATAACATCTAAGATTGAAGCACAGGAGACGCGCACAAATTTCAGCACAGATATCATCTCAGATCTCCACACAACTAGAAGAGCAGGAAGTCCGTATATCATCTAAACTGGAAGCGCATATGGAAGAAAAACTAACCCAGTTGCGTGAAGGCTTCAGTGGTCGATAGGATAAAATAGAGGCAGATGTGGATGCTTTGAAAGATAGGATCCATGAATTACAATTGAACCACCCAGTCACTTCCACGTCTAATCCGAAGTTAAAACCTCCATCCTTTGACGGTTCTGTTCCTTTCCAGGTATTCAGGCTTCAGTGTGGGAAGATGTCAGCAGTGAACAACTGGAATGCGGATGATAAAGTTGCTGCATTTTTCGTGGCATTAAAAGGGCTTGCAGCTGAAATCTTGCAGACTATTCCAGAGTATGAACGCAACAGTTATGAAGCACTGATGGCCACTGTTGGGAGACGTTACGGAAGCGAACACAGGAAAAAAATCTACCAAATAGAATTGCAAAATCGCTACCAAAAATCAAACGAGATTTTGCAGGAGTTTTCCTGAGATATTGAAAGATTGGCTCAGCTTGCAAATGCGGACGCACCCGTGGAATACACTGAAAGGGTAAAGATTCAGAGTTTTATAAATGGCATACGTGACGTAGAAACGAAGCGAGCTACATACGCAAACCCAAAGCTAACATTTTCTGAAACGGTATCCCATGCATTGACTCAGGAAACTGCCTTACTATTGAGTAAACCAGCGTACAAAGCCTATCGCGTGGAAGTGAAAGGGCCAGACTGGGTAGACACAATTTTGGAAGCATTGAAAGAAACGCAGCAGAAAACGACGGTACCGTCAAATGTTTTAAGTGCGGAAAGCCAGGGCACATTGCACATTATTGCAGTACCAACCCTAATAGTTCCAACAATGTAGGTGGCCGTAAACGCAGAGCTGAAGGAGATGAGCAAATTTCCAAGTCCACCCAATCGTTAAACTAAAGCGAGTCAGCCGCAAGGGGCAATAGCTGTCTCCCGCAATTGAATGCCCCATAATCTCTATCTCGCACATTGGAAGAAAGTCAAGCAGTCTTACTGTCGGAGGACATGTGAATGGAAAGGAACGTTTACTGACTGTAGATACGGGTGCATCTCCTTCCATCATTCGATTATATTTAGCCAACAAGAAGATAAGACCAGTGCTTGGAGCAAGATTACGTACAGCCACGGGAGAGGACACCCAGGTAATTGGAGAAGTAGCATGTGGAGTAGCAATTGGGAACATCACGGTACTACACAATTTTATAGTGGCAGAGATTGTTGATGAAATCATAATTGGAGTGGACTTCTTAATCGACCAAGGCATCAAGATCGATATGCAAAGCAAGACGATGCGATGTAAGAATATGGATGTACCACTTAATTTCGGCTACGAGAGAGGCTACAGCAGTAAAGGAGTGCTGGTGGAAGAGAGTCAGCAAATACCACCAAAATCAGAAGCAGTAATCTGGGCAAAGGTTGATGGAGATTGTGGGACAAACAAATTGTGGGTTGTCGATGCAGCAAACAAATGAGCACCGAACATACTTGTAGGAAAAACCCTGGCTATGACAAAACAAGATGGACGTGTTCCGGTAAAAGTACTCAATGAGTTCAAGTCACCACTCAAACTGAACAAAGGAGCTATTTTGGGAAGATGCCAAGAGGCTGAAGTAGTTATTAACTGTGAACAGCTCCAGGAACACGTTTCATTTAGTAATACTGATCTTTCAAATGACATCACGGCATGGACGGAGGGGTTAGAGGAAGCCTATCAGAGTAAGGCAAAACAACTGCTCCTAAAGTACGAGAACATATTTGGCCAGGATGGTTCCAAACCAGTCAAACATTAAATTTAAACCGGAGACGCGAGGCCTATACGTCAAGCTCCTCGTAGTGTTCAACTGGCGAAGCGGGAAATTGTGAGTGAAATCGTACAAGAAATGAGCGACAGCGGCGTCATCGAACCACCAGCTACTCCATGGAGCTCACCTGTGGTACTTGTGAAGAAGAAGGATGGGAAAATGAGGTTTTGCGTGGACTACCGCAAGTTGAGCGACGTCATGAAAAAAGATAGCTACCCATTGCCAAGAATTGACGATACTTTGGACTCACTATCTGGTATGAAATGGTTTTCCACACTGGACTTGAAAAGCGGCTACTAGCAAGTTGAGGTGAAGGAGGAAGATAAAGAGAAAACAGCCTTCAGTGTCGGTGATGGTCTTTGGCAATTTACAGTGATGCCTTTTGGACTTAGTATTGCACCAGCTACTTTTGAGAGACTCATGGACCAGGTACTAAAAGCACTACATTGGAAAACATGATTGGTGTACCTGGACGACATCATCGTATTGGGCAAGAATTTTGATGAACATCTTAAGAGCTTGGAGGAAGTTTTCCAGAGAATAGCTGGCGCTGGTCTGAAACTAAGTCCCAAAAAGTGTTCGCTGTTTAAAAAGGAAGTAAATTATTTGGGTCACAAGGTAACGACAGAGGGCATCTGCACTGCGAATGAAAAGAGCGAAGCTGTAAAGGATTGGCCAAGACCACAGAACTTGCATGAATTAAGAAGTTTCCTTGGGCTGTGCACATACTACCGCCGGTTTGTACCAAATTTTGCCAGCGTAGCCCATAGCCTCCATGAGCTTACAAGAAAAAATATAGCTCTTGAATGGAAGAAGGAGTAAGAAGTGACTTTCCAAACTTTGAAAGAGTGTTTGTGCACTGCTCCAATGTTGGCATATCCGATTCCAGGAGCAACATTTATTCTAGATACAGATGTGATTAAACGCCTCCTATGATATAGGAGGAGTTTTATCACAACTGGTCGATGCACAGGAGAAGGTAGTTGCACATTACAGCCGTTCAATTGGAAAACCAGAGAGGAACTACTGCGTTACACGGAGAGTGCTGTTGACATTGGTAGAGTGCATTAAACATTTTCACAAATACCTCTACGGCCAGCGATTCCGCGTCAGGACAGATCACGCAGCGTCGAAATGGCTTCTGCAGTAATCCGGAAGGACAATTGGCACGGTAGATCGAGCGACTACAAATCTATGATTTTTCCATTGAGTATCGAAAAGGTAGTACCCATGGAAATGCTGAAACGAAAAACTAAATAGAGAGGAGATGTTAGCAGAAAGTCATATTGGGCACAGTGGAACAGTTTAGAATTGATATCCGGTTGCTTGCTTCGAGTATGCGAGAATGAGGATGGTCAATGCAAGAAGAAACTGATAGTTGTTCCCAGAAAGAGGACTCCTGACGTACTCAGTGAGCTGCATAATGGTCTAAGCGGTGATCATCTTGGAATCACGAAGACGCTCGAGAAGATTAAACAGAGATTCTGTTGGGTTGGTTGCCGTCAGTCGGTCACTGAGTGGATTGCGAACTGCGAGGTTTGCAGCAGAGCGAAAGGGCCCAAAACCCGAAATCATGGCCAGATGAAGCAATATAACTCAGGTGCACCATTTGAAAGGATCGCTATGGAAGTCGCAGGTCCATTTCCTACTAGCAACTGCGGAAACAAATATGTACTGGTGGTTATGGATTATTTCAGCAAATGGCCAGAGGTATACACAATCCCAAATCAATAAGCGGAAACAGTAGCAGGAGGTCAATTTGGAATCACGAAGACGCTCGAGAAGATTAAACAGAGGTTCTGTTTGGTTGGTTGCCGTCAGTCGTTCACTGAGTGGATTGCGAACTGCGAGGTTTGCAGCAGAGCGAAAGGGCCCAAAACCCGAAGTTATGGCCAGATGAAGCAATATAACTCAGGTGCATCATTTGAAAGGATCGCTATGGATGTCGCAGGTCCATTTCCTACTAGCAACTGCGGAAACAAATATGTACTGGTGGTTATGGATTATTTCAGCAAATGGCCAGAGGTATACACAATCCCAAATCAAGAAGCGGAAACAGTAGCAGAGAAGTGTTTATAAAAAATTGGGTTGCAAGGTATGGTGTAACAGTAGAGTTACATTCTGACCAAGGCAGGAATTTCGAATCAGCTTTGTTCCAGGAAATGTGTAAATCATTGGGCATTCGGAAAACACGGACAACTGCATTGCATCCTCAGTCCGATGGTATGGTGGAACGTTTCAATAGAACCTTGTAGGAGCATTTAAGGAAAGTAGTAGACAAGTACCATAATGGACAAAAATGTCTCCGAGTGGAAGTGTGGGTAACACCCACGCACGCCCTCTTAACCTAACCTAACCTAACTCCATAACATTTCAATACATTTTAACTTGTTATGCAATAAAGCTTTTTTGTTTTACTGTGAAATTTTTTGTATAAAGTTAGTAGCTTTCACAGTCTCGTGGACGATATATAGGTATTGAAATTGTTCGGAATAAGATTATATCTGTATATATGCCTATTTTCAAAAATGGAAAAAGGAATAATGTTTTAACAAACACTGATGAAGTGGTAAAACTTGACGAGTGGATAAAAAAAATTGCGATGAACAATATAAATTTATTACAATTCGTAAAATTGGCGTGGCATTAAGCAGAAGAAAACTTAAAAGTTTTGCAAACCGTTAATCAAAATCAGTTGATATCACTTTGCAGTATGTCGGAAATATGGTCCTCGGTATTATATGTAGATCCGATCATAAGCGGATAAGGACCCCGCCTACTTTAAAGAAAAGGGGCTTACAATTTTAATCTTAACAAAATTTTCAATATATATATATGTGCCAGTGCAGTTCAAGTTTTCAGAACAAAAGTGGTGCTTAGCAACGAACATATAAATTTTGTTGTTCAACAAAGTTTCGTTGTTTGTGCGGCGTCGAAAATTTTCATCTTTTTTGAGATACAAATGCGAGGGTTATTTATGTATTTTAACCACGTAGCATTTATAGCTGTCTTAACTTCTGCCAGTTTCGCCTCAAGGTGCTTTATGTACGATAATTTGTAGTTCAATAGAACTCCCAAGTACTTGTACTCATTAACAATTTCAATGATCTCGCTCCCATAATTCCATTGAAAAGTAGGAGACCTGTTACATTCCCTGAAAACTATTATTTTAGATTTGGCGAGGTTAACTCTCAACCCCCACTGCATACTGTACTCGTAAAGCTCATTTATCATTTTCCGTAAAACTTGTGCCGATTCGGCTAAAAGCACGATATCGTTGGCGTACATAAGAGCTTCTACTGTTGTGTCCGCAACCTGTACACCGCCGGTGAGACTGTCACTTAGGTCATTTATATACATCGCGAAAAGAGTTGGACTCAGCAAGCAACCTTGTCGAACACCTTGATTGACAGTAAACGGCTCAGAAAGCACTCCATCAGACCATACCTGACTTGATGTATATTTATAAATGAGTCGCAAAACCTCTTTAATGTGGCTTGAGAGACCGATATGAGCCAACTTGTAAAAAAGCATATTCCGAGGAAGTGTGTCAAAAGCACATGAAAAATCCACAAAGACGGCGAAAGTTTTCTTCTTCGCACTGAAGTTTAAGTGTACTATACTAGTTAAATTGAACAGATTGTCCATTGTTGAATAGTTTTTGCGGAAACCCGCCTGGTATTCCGTAATTATATTGTAACAATCAAGCCACGCCTTGATGCGGCTCAGCAGCAAACCAGCGAAAATTTTATAAATGGAATCAAGCAGCAATAGGCCCCTGTAGTTGGATGGAAGATCAGGGTCACCTTTTTTGAAAAGGGCGATTATAATAGCGCTGCGAAACGAATGAGGTACTTGTTTTTTTTAGAAAAATTACGTTAAAAAAAGCAAGTAGTTCGGCTAAGAGGGACTGTGGCGCATATTTGTAAAACTCATAGCTGATACGGTCTTGTCCAGGAGCTTTGTTGTCTTTCAAACCTTTGAGTACAAGCTGCAGCTCACGGAGCTCAAAAGGCGCATCGAGAAAAGGGTCGATCAGTGAGGGCTACGTCCATTGCATAGAGGGTGCTTCATGTGTATCCGACAACAGCATCTTAAAATGATTATATAGATCTCCTATCGTCAAACTACCAGTCACACTATGAGGACGGTTTTTTGACGAGTTAGCAACCCGCCACCAGTCTTTTGAGTTTCTGACTGTATTTAATAGGTCAATTTCTTTGCATCTATATTCCAATTTTTTTTTGGAGCACAGCTTAGAATAGCTAGAACGAAGTGCAACATAAAATACGCGAGCTTCTTCAGAACCACTAGTTCTAAGTTCATCTAAATGTTTTAACAACCCTTTGCGCGCTTTAAAACATTGGCTGTCAAACCAGGCATTTTCCGAAATATATTTAGGCTTCCTACAAAAAACCGCAGCAGCAGATTTTACTTTATTTTCCAACGTTGTTACCATCACATCCGTTAATTCATCAGTATTTGCAAAGTCACACACGGGCATTGAGCTAATACGATCAGCATAATTTTGCGTATGCTTCGGTTTCCACGCTAATTTCGCGTGGCATATGTTTAGAGGGGTATTACCGTCCTTCACTGAAACCACGGATTCGATGCAAAGCGGCATATGACGCGAGAATTCTTTCTTATCCTTACTTACTTACTTAATTGGCGCTTAACCGTCTAAACGGTTATGGCCGTCCAACAAGGCGCGCCAGTCGCTCCTTCGCTCCGCCAACCGGCGCCAATTGGTCACACCAAGGGAGTTTAAATCGTTTTCCACCTGGTCCTTCCAACGGAGTGGGGGCCGCCCTCTACCTATGCTTCCATAGGCGGGTTCCGATAGAAACACTTTCTTGGCCGGAGCATCATCTTTCATTCGCATAACATGGCCTAGCCAGCGCAGCCGCTGCGTTTTAATTCGCTGGACTATGTTGATGTCTGCGTATAGCTCGTACAGCTCATCATTAAATCTTCTTCGGTACTCGCCATCGCCAACGCGTAGAGGTCCATAAATCTTTCGAAGAACTTTTCTCTCGAACACTCCCAAAGCCGCTTCATCTGCTGTTGTCATGGTCCATGCGTCTGCCCCATATAGCAGGATGGGTACGATAAGTGACTTGTAGAGTATGATTTTCGTTCGCCGAGAGAGGACTTTACTTTTCAATTGCCTACCTAGTCCAAAGTAGCATTTATTGGCAAGATTGATTCTTCGCTGGATTTCAGTGCTGATGTTGTTGCTAATGTTGATGCTGGTTCCCAAATAAACGAAGTCTTTTACTATTTCGAAATTATGGCTGCCAACAGTAGCGTGGTTGCCAAGGCGCATATGCGCTGACTCTTTGCTCGATGACAGCAGGTACTTCGTTTTGTCCTCATTCACCATCAAACCCATCTTTACCGCTTCTTTTTCCAGCTTGGAGTAAGCAGAACTAACAGCGCGAATGTTTAGGCCGATGATATCAATGTCATCAGCATATGCCAGTAATTGCACGCTTTTATAGTATATTGTTCCAGTGCGGTTAAGTTCTGCAGCTAGTATAATTTTCTCCAGCATCAAATTAAAGAAATCGCACGATAGGGGGTCACCCTGTCTGAAACCTCGTTTAGTTTCGAACGGCTCGGAGAGGTCCTTCCCAATTCTGACTGAACTGATGGTGTTGCTCAACGTCATTTTGCACAGCCGTATAAGTTTTGCGGGGAAACCAAATTCAGACATAGCGGCATATAGGCAGCTCCTTTTCGTGCTGTCGAAGGCGGCTTTAAAGTCGACGAAGAGGTGGTGTGTGTCGATTCTCTTTTCACGGGTTTTTTCCAAGATTTGGCGCATTGTGAAAATCTGGTCGATGGTAGATTTACCAGGTCTGAAGCCGCACTGATAAGGTCCAATCAGCCGGTTCACGGTGGGCTTCAATCTTTCGCACAATACACTTGAAAGGACCTTATATGCGATATTAAGAAGGCTGATTCCACGATAGTTGGTGCATTTTGCAGTATCCCCCTTCTTGTGGACTGGGCAAAGAACACTTAGATTCCAACCGTCGGGCATGCTTTCGTCCGCCCATATTTTGCTAAGAAGCTGCTGCATGCGCCTTACCAACTCCTCGCCGCCGAACTTGAATAGCTCCGCAGGAAATCCATCAGCGCCCACGGCCTTGTTGTTTTTCAATCTGGTTATTGCTATTCTAACTTCGTCATAATCGGGCGGGGGGACATATATTCCATCATCATCGATTGCGGGATCGGGTTCTTCATCTCTGCGCGGTGAATTGCTGCCTCCATTTAGGAGAGCAGAGAAGTGTTCCCTCCATAATCTAAGCACTCTCTGGACATCAGTTACAAGGTCGCCGTTTTCATTCCTACAGGAGTTTGCCCCGGTCTTAAAACCTTCCGTCTGTCGCCGTATTTTTTGGTAGAATTTTCGGGCGTTATTCCTGGTGGCTAGCAGCTCAAGCTCCTCGCACTCACTCCTTTCTGCTTCTGCTTTTTTCTTCCTGAAAAGGCGTCTCGCTTCCCTTTTCAACTCACGATAGCGTTCACACACTCCTCTTGTCGCGCTCGCTTTTAACGTAGCCCTGTAGGCAGCGTCCTTTCTTTCGGTTGCAACGCGGCATTCTTCATCATACCAGTTGTTTTTTCGTGGCCGCCGGTAACCAATTTTTTCCTCGGCGGCAGTATGAAGTGCTTTGGAGATACGCTCCCACTGCTCCTGTATTCCTTCAGGATGAGTTGTGCCCTCAGAGAGCAGGTGTGAGAGTCGAGTTGCGAAATCATTGGCAGTCTGTTGTGATTGAAGCTTTTCGACGTCTAGCTTTCCTTGTGTTTTTTGTTCCTTGTTTTTAGCCGCGTTGAGGCGGGTGCGTATTTTGGCTGCAACGAGATAATGGTCCGAATCGATGTTAGGTCCTCGGATCGTTCGCACATCTAAAACACTGGAGGCATGCCGTCCGTCTATCACAACGTGATCGATCTGATTGCGAGTATTTCGATCAGGAGACAGCCATGTAGCTTGATGTATCTTTTTATGCATGAACCTCGTGCTTGATATGACCATGTTTCGAGCACCGGCAAAGTCAATCAACCTCAGTCCGTTAGGAGAAGTTTCATTGTGTAGGCTGAACTTTCCGACTGTAGGGCCAAAAACACCTTCTTTGCCCACCCTGGCGTTAAAGTCGCCAAGCACGACTTTTATATCATGACGGGGGCAGCGCTCGTATGTGCGTTCTAATTGTTCATAAAAAGTGTCTTTCACCTCATCGTCTTTCTCCTCTGTCGGCGCATGGGCGCAGATGAATGATATATTAAAAAATTTTGCTTTTATTCGAATAGCGGCGAGACGCTCGTCCACAGGCGTGAACGCCAGCACTTGGCGACAAAGTCTCTCTCCCACCACGAATCCGACGCCGAAACTGCGCTTATTCGCATGGCCACTCCAATATATGTCACAATTTTTGATCTTCTTTCTTCCTTGCTTCGTCCAACGCATTTCTTGGATGGCGGTGATGTCAGATTTTGCTTTGACGAGGACATCAACCAGCCGGGCATCTGCACCAATCCCACTCAGGGAGCGGACGTTCCAGGTGCATGCCCTCAATTCATTGTCCTTCAAACGTTTGCCATGGTCGTCATCAATAGAGAGTGTATTTATCCGAGGCTTGTTGTTATATTTCATTGGAGTATGGTTTTAGGTGGCGGGTCCCAAGCCCAGCGCACAACCCGCTCAGCGGGGGTGAAAATATTACTTGGCACGTTTATATAGCGAGCCGCTTGCTCCAAGACAGACGCCCGCTTGCAGCCGCACCTAGAGGTGTACAGACGCTGCCGATGAAATCTCCCCCGGCTAGCCCTTAAACCGATTATGTCAGAGTGGCCTAGCCAGGTTGTCGCCTTCTCACATTAGCTCACCGCTAAACGGGTGTTTAGCGGCTACCCAGAGGATACTTGGCCGCAAGCGACCGGCAGTAGTGAGCTGCTTGAACCGCATGCAAAAGAATCGCACTGGCCATTCCCAGGTGAATGGCGGTCAGAAGCTTTCCCCACTTTCGTGGACTTCTACACACGGCCCCACCCTCTTTCTTATCCACTGAGAAGTTTTTAACTGCCGGAAGAAGATCGAAAGAGCATATGGCATAATCAATAACCGAATTTCCTACAACACCGCAAAACGTAAATTCAAGGGACCTGTCACCAGATATGCTACCATTTAAAATAACTCCGCCAACATCTTCGGCTAGGCTCAGTACTTTTTTACCCTTTGCATCAGGCAGTCCAGACACTAGATTACTATCAATTTCTTGAGATTTGCCTACGCGTGCATTTAAATCTCCAAGAAAAAAGAAGGAGTCTGGTTGCTGGGTAGCTAAAAAATTTTCCAAACGTTTAAAATCTTCACACCACTTGTTACAATTTAGATACTGAGGGATAAACCAAGTATTAACATGTAGGTTGACCGAAAGTACAACAAAATCAGAGACGTTAAGAAATTGTGTATTATAAACCTTGTCCAAGCTTCTTTTAAAACCAAACATACACCCACCGCTAGCTCGACCAGCTTAATGTGTCTTAACAGCATCTACCCAATGTAGGAGGTAATCTTTAAAAAGGTGAGAAAACTTTGATCTGTCATCCGAGATTACATGTGTTTCAAACAAAAAGAAAACATCAAAAGTATAAATATACTTAAAAAAGTTATTATACATAAGTTTACTGCGTATATTAGCTACATTATACGATAAAATTTTTAGCCCTGATTCCCTAACACCTCCACCCAAGTCTGCAAACTCGTGACTATCCACCACTAGTTTTTTGCCGCAATCTTCTTCAAAACACCATCATACATCAAGTCAATCTTGCTTAGATTATTGCCATAAACGCTACGAAGCAACACCTCCGCTGGCCCCCCATCGCACATTAATATCTTGCTGGCGTTAAACGCCATCCATCGCTGGTTGACGCACATAGAGTAGGAAATATTTATTCCTTATTTCCTATATTGGTGACCCCGATAAAAGTTTACAACGTGTATCTCATAAGATTCTTCGAGATGAAGATTAGCTCGTTACCCTTCGCGGAGAAAATGAGGAGCTTCAACGACAGATGGACGAATGACGTCAGCAAGCGCAACAACAACAGCAGCAGCAGCGGGATTATGATTTTGCTAACTTCGCCGATCATCGCCCTACAGTTCATCGTTTTGCAGTAAAACTTTCGCCTTTTTTGGTCTGACAAACCAAAATTATGGTTTTCGCAGGCTGATTCGCAGTTTACGTTGTCCGATATCACAAATGAGGTAACAAAATTCCATTATGTTGTTTCGCAGCTGGACGCACGTATCGCATTGGAAATCGAGGACGTTATAGAAAATCCTCCTCCGCTGAAAACATACACATTTTTGCGCACAAAATTGATTGATCGTTTGTCTGCGTCTGAGGTACAGCGAGTCCGTCAACTTATCAGTGAGGAAAAGCTCGGAGATCGCAAACCATCGCAGTTTCTTCGTCACTTACGCTCTCTCGCTGGTTCAGCTATCCTGATTGATAATCTCCTTCGTCAACTCTGGCTTAAGCGTCTTCCGCCCAACGTCCAGGCTATTCTTGCGATACAGTCTGAATTGCAGCTCGACAACATTGCGGAGCTTACTGACAAGATTGTCGAAGTCTCACCGAGCACACTGACTTTCGCTGTAAATGCAGCGCTCAGCGATAAAAGTATCGAAAGCAGCCTATTAAATACGATTGCTGATCTACAAAAGCAAGTGGCCGAATTGTCTGCTTTTCGTTCGTGCCCACATCATTCCCATAGTTCTTCCAACAGTAGCAAATCTCAAAATCGAAGCAACTCTAACCAAATTTTTGTTGGTGCCCTCAAAAATTCCAGGACAAAGTAAAAAATGTATAAGTCCCTGTAATTATTTGGAAAACGGAAAAAGCACCCTGTGAATGCGGCATCAGACTACTTGTCAACCAGTTGCCGCCTAATTGTCACTGATAAAATATCTGAACATCGCTTTCTCGTCGATACTGGTTCCGACTTATGTTGCTTTGCTCCAAGTCTATTACGTGATCGTCGTTCTCCTGTCAATTACGACTTGTGTGCTGCAAATGGAAGCAAAATCAAAACTTAGGAATTCGTCGTGATTTTTCATGGAGATTTATCGTCGCCGACGATGATGTACCAATAAATGGATCTGCATTTCTCGCTTATTATCACCTTTTATCGGATTGTTGTACAAAATGCATCGTCGACGTCACAACTGGTCTTCAATTACACGGTTTCTCTCAGCCTTCTTCGCAAAGCAGTGTTAAAGCAGTTCAGGATTCGTCGACTTTCGGTGCTCTCATTTCTCAATTTCCTGAAATTACTCGTCCACCAGGTTTACCTCGTAATATAAAATACGAGACTGTTCATCACATTGGTGCAACTCTTGGACCACCGGTGACAAGCAAAGTACGACGCTTAAATCCTGAGAAATTAAAAATAGTTAATAAGAATTCGACGCTATGTTACAGGCTGGTAACACTCGTCCATCAGAGAGTTCTTGGTCATCGCCTTTACACGTGGCAACGAAAAGTGATTCAAATTGTCGCCCTTGTGGAGATTTTCGTGCACTGAATGCTCGAACTATCTCAGATCGGTATCCTGTCCGTCACATTCCCGATGTCACTCACATTATCGATGGTTGTACAGTATTTTCGAAAATTGATCTTGTTAAAGCTTATCAACAAATTCCTATAGCCGAAGATGACATTTCCAAAACTGCTATTATTACTCCATTTGGCCTTTTTGAATTTCCATTCATGACGTTTGGACTCTGAAACGCTGGCCAGACCTTTCTAAGGTTTATGGATGAAGTTTTGCGAAGTTTAGATTTTTGTTTCGTTTATATGGTGACATATATAAGCAACACTAAGGGATACTATCATCTCTAAGCCGATACTTAGCAGTGACTTGTATGCACATCAACAAGTCAATCATTATGTATATACATATGTCCATACAAGCAGCGGAGAGAAACTCACAAAAACATCCATATATCTGAGACCCTCCCAAAAGTAGGCTATCATCGGTGGAGGTATCACTCACATATACACGCGCATATGGCTATGCGGGAAGCTATAATAATCGCGCATCTTTAGTTATAGCTGATAAATTTATAGCTGGTAAACAAGTAGTTAATTCTAGAAATAGAAACGCCCAGAAGTATACGAATGATACATCACAGAGTATAAAAGGAGTTAAAGCTGAATACGCAGTAATCAGCTTGATTTAAGCAAGCTATTGGTTGTGAAGTATCAGTGTAATTGTGAAGTACTTTAATAAAGGCCATTTTGCATTATTGAATATTAGAGTTATTTATTCAACAGTTCAGCGATAAGAACGTTCGTAGAAGGTTGCAAATAAGGGGAGTTGCACTAAATTCTTTACAATTGGTGTCAGAAGAGGAATTGTTGAATAAATTCTGAAGATTTCGAATACAACTTGGACATGGCAAAGTTAAGTGAATTAAAGATCCAGCAACTGAAAAAGGAGTTGGAGAACCGTGGATTGAATACAAGCGCAAAATAAGATTGAACTTCAAGTACGGCTACGAGACTCTATGGAGTCGGAAGGAATTAATGTGGACGATGATGTCTTTCATCCTGATGGGGAAGAGACAACAACAAAAATTTAAGAGAAGAACGGAAGTCCGAGACCAGTCGCAAGCGGCGATAATAATGCGATATTGGCTTTGTTATCACAGATATCGGCAAAAATGGAAACCCAGGAAACACGCATAACAGAAATGTCATCACAAATATCCACAAATATGGCACCCCAACTGGAATCGAAAGAAAAACGCATAACATCCAAAATGGAAACTCAACTGGAAGAACAGAAAACGTATATATCATTACAGATGGAATCCCAAGAGACACGAATAACATCTAAGATAGAAGCACAGGAGACGCGAAAAAATTTCAGCACAGATATCATCTCAGATCTCCACACAACTAGAAGAGCAGGAAGTCCGTATATCATCTAAACTGGAAGCGCATATGGAAGAAAAACTAACCCAGTTGCGTGAAGGCTTCCGTGGTCAATAGGATAAAATAGAGGCAGAGATGGATGCTTTGAAAGATAGGATCCATGAATTACAATTGAACCACCCAGTCACTTCCACGTCTAATCCGAAGTTAAAAACTCCATCCTTTGACGGTTCTGTTCCTTTCCAGGTATTCAGGCTTCAGTTTGGGAAGACGTCAGCAGCGAACAACTGGCATGCGGATGATAAAGTTGCTGCATTTTTCGTGGCATTAAAAGGGCTTGCAGCTGAAATCTTGCAGACTATTCCAGATTATGAACGGAACAGTTATAAAGCACTGATGGCCACTGTCGGGAGACGTAACGGAAGCGAACACAGGAAACAAATCTACCAAATAGAATTGCAAAATCGCTACCAAAAATCAAATGAGATTTTGCAGGAGTTTTCCTGAGATATTGAAAGATTGGCTCATCTTGCAAATGCGGACGCACCCGTGGAATACACTGAAAGGGTAAAGATTCAGAGTTTTATAAATGGCATACGGGACGTCGAAACGAAGCGAACTACATACGCAAACCCAAAGCTAACATTTTCTGAAACGGTATCCCATGCATTGTCTCAGGAAACTGCCTTACTGTTGAGTAAACCAGCGTACAAAGCCTATCGCGTGGAAGTGAAAGGGTCAGACTGGGTAGACACAATTTTGGAAGCATTGAAAGAAACGCAGCAGAAAACGACGGTACCGTCAAATGTTTTAAGTGCGGTAAGCCAGGGCACATTCCACATTATTGCAGTACCAACCCTAATAGTTCCAACAATGTAGGTGGCCGTAAACGCAGAGCTGAAGGAGATGAGCAAATCTCCAAGTCCACCCAATCGTTAAACTTAAGCGAGTCAGCCGCAAGGGGCAACAGCTGTCTCCCGCAATTGAATGCCCCATAATATCTATCTCGCACATTGGAAGAAAGTCAAGCAGTCTTACTGTCGGAGAACATGTGAATGGAAAGAACGTTTACTGACTGTAGATACGGGTGCATCTCCTTCCATCATTCGATCAAATTTAGACAACAAGAAGATAAGACCATTGCTTGGAGCAAGATTACGTACAGCCACGGGGGAGGACACCCAGGTAATTGGAGAAGTAGCATGTGAAGTAGCAATTGGGAACATCACGGTACTACACAATTTTATAGTGGCAGAGATTGTTGATGAAATCATAATTGGAGTGGACTTCTTAATCGACCAAGGCATCAAGATCGATATGCAAAGCAAGACGATGCGATGTAAGAATATGGATGTACCACTTAATTTCGGCTACGAGAGAGGCTACAGCAGTAAAGGAGTGCTGGTGGAAGAGAGTCAGCAAATACCACCAAAATCAGAAGCAGTAATCTGGGCAAAGGTTGATGGAGATTGTGGGACAAACAAATTGTGGGTTGTCGATGCAGCAAACAAATCAGCACCGAACATACTTGTAGGAAAAACCCTGGCTATGACAAAACAAGATGGACGTATTCCGGTAAAAGTACTCAATGAGTTCAAGTCACCACTCAAACTGAACAGAGGAGCTTTTTTGGGAAGATGCCAATAGGTTGAAGTAGTTATTAACTGTGAACAGCTCCAGGAACACGTTTCATTTAGTAATACTGATCTTTCAAATGACATCACGGCATGAACGGAGGGGCTAGAGGAAGCCTATCAGAGTAAGGCAAAACAACTGCTCCTAAAGTACGAGAACATATTTGGCCAGGATGGTTCCAAACCAGTCAAACATTAAATTTAAACCGGAGACGCGAGGCCTATATGTCAAGCTCCTCGTAGTGTTCAACTGGCGAAGCGGGAAATTGTGAGTGAAATCGTACAAGAAATAAGCGACAGCGGCGTCATCGAACCACCAGCTACTCCATGGAGCTCACCTGTGGTACTTGTGAAGAAGAAGGATGGGAAAATTAGGTTTTGCGTGGACTACCGCATGTTGAGCGACGTCACGAAAAAGGATAGCTACCCACAGCCAAGAATTGACGATACCCTGGACTCACTATCTGGTATGAAATGGTTTTCCACACTGGACTAGAAAAGCGGCTACTGGCAAGTTGAGGTGAAGGAGGATGATAAAGAGAAAACAGACTTCAGCGTCAGTGATGGTCTTTGGCAATTTACAGTGATGCTTTTTGGACTTTGTAATGCACCAGTTACTTTTGAGAGACTCATGGACCAGGTACTAGAAGCACTACATTGGAAAACATGCTTGGTGTACCTGGACGACATCATCGTATTGGGCAAGAATTTTGATGAACATCTTAAGAGCTTGGAGGAAGTTTTCCAGAGAATAGCTGGCGCTGGTCTGAAACTAAGTCCCAAAAAGTGTTCGCTGTTTAAAAAGGAAGTAAATTATTTGTGTCACAAGGTAACGACAGAGGGCATCTGCACTGCGAATGAAAAGAGCGAAGCTGTAAAGGATTGGCCAAGACCACAGAACTTGCATGAATTAAGAAGTTTCCTTGGGCTGTGCACATATTACCGCCGGTTTGTACCAAATTTTGCCAGCGTAGCCAATAGCCTCCATGAGCTTACAAGAAAAAATAAAGCTCTTGAATGGAAGAAGGAGTAGGAAGTGACTTTCCAAACTTTGAAAGAGAGTTTGTGCACTGCTCCAATGTTGGCATATCCGATTCCAGCAACAACATTTATTCTAGATACAGATGTGATTAAACGCTATCACAACTGGTCGATGGACAGGAGAAGGTAGTTGCACATTACAGCCGTTCAATTGGAAAACCAGAGAGGAACTACTGCGTTACACGGAGAGTGCTGTTGACATTGGTAGAGTGCATTAAACATTTTCACAAATACCTCTACGGCCAGCGATTCCGCGTCAGGACAGATCACGCAGCGTCGAAATGGCTTCTGCAGTAATCCGGAAGGACAATTGGCACGGTAGATCGAGCGACTACAAATCTATGATTTTTCCATTGAGTATCGAAAAGGTAGTACCCATGGAAATGCTGAAACGAAAAACCAAATAGAGAGGAGATGTTAGCAGAAAGTCCCATTGCGAAGTCATATTGGGCACAGTGGAACAGTTTAGAATTGATATCCGGTTGCTTGCTTCGAGTATGCGAGAATGAGGATGGTCAATGCAAGAAGAAACTGATAGTTGTTCCCAGAAAGAGGATTCCTGACGTACTCAGTGAGCTGCATAATGGTCTAAGCGGTGATCATCTTGGAATCACGACGACGCTCGAGAAGATTAAACAGAGATTCTGTTGGGTTAGTTGCCGTCAGTCGGTCACTGAGTGGATTGCGAACTGCGAGGTTTGCAGCAGAGCGAAAGGGCCCAAAACCCGAAATCATGGCCAGATGAAGCAATATAACTCAGGTGCACCATTTGAAAGGATCGCTATGGATGTCGCAGGTCCATTTCCTACTAGCAACTGCGGAAACAAATATGTACTGGTGGTTATGGATTATTTCAGCAAATGGCCAGAGGTATACACAATCCCAAATCAATAAGCGGAAACAGTAGCAGGAGCTCATTTTGGAATCACGAAGACGCTCGAGAAGATTAAACAGAGATTCTGTTGGGTTGGTTGCCGTCAGTCGTTCACTGAGTGGATTGCGAACTGCGAGGTTTGCAGCAGAGCGAAAGGGCCCAAAACCCGAAGTTATGGCCAGATGAAGCAATATAACTCAGGTGCATCATTTGAAAGGATCGCTATGGATGTCGCAGGTCCATTTCCTACTAGCAACTGCGGAAATAAATATGTACTGGTGGTTATGGATTATTTCAGCAAATGGCCAGAGGTATACACAATCCCAAATCAAGAAGCGGAAACAGTAGCGGAGAAGTGTTTATAAAAAATTGGGTTGCAAGGTATGGTGTAACAGTAGAGTTACATTCTGACCAAGGCAGGAATTTCGAATCAGCTTTGTTCCAGGAAATGTGTAAATCATTGGGCATTCGGAAAACACGGACAACTGCATTGCATCCTCAGTCCGATGGTATGGTGGAACGTTTCAATAGAACCTTGTAGGAGCATTTAAGGAAAGTAGTAGACAAGTACCATAATGGACAAAAATGTCTCCGAGTGGAAGTGTGGTAACACCCACGCACGCCCTCTTAACCTAACCTAACCTAACTCCATAAAATTTCAATACATTTTAACTTGTTATGCAATAAAGCTTTTTTGTTTTACTGTGAAATTTTTTGTATAAAGTTAGTAGCTTTCACAGTCTCGTGGACGATATATAGGTATTGAAATTGTTCGGAATAAGATTATATCTGTATATATGCCTATTTTCAAAAATGGAAAAAGGAATAATGTTTTAACAAACACTGATGAAGTGGTAAAACTTGACGAGTGGATAAAAAAAATTGCGATGTACAATATAAATTTATTACAATTCGTAAAATTGGCGTGGCATTAAGCAGAAGAAAACTTAAAAGTTTTGCAAACCGTTAATCAAAATCAGTTGATATCACTTTGCAGTATGTCGGAAATATGGTCCTCGGTATTATATGTAGATCCGATCATAAGCGGATAAGGACCCCGCCTACTTTAAAGAAAAGGGGCTTACAATTTTAATCTTAACAAAATTTTCAATATATATATATGTGCCAGTGCAGTTCAAGTTTTCAGAACAAAAGTGGTGCTTAGCAACGAACATATAAATTTTGTTGTTCAACAAAGTTTCGTTGTTTGTGCGGCGTCGAAAATTTTCATCTTTTTTGAGATATAAATGCGAGGGTTATTTATGTATTTTAACCACGTAGCATTTATAGCTGTCTTAACTTCTGCCAGTTTCGCCTCAAGGTGCTTTATGTACGATAATTTGTAGTTCAATAGAACTCCCAAGTACTTGTACTCATTAACAATTTCAATGATCTCGCTCCCATAATTCGATTGAAAAGTAGGAGACCTGTTACATTCCCTGAAAACTATTATTTTAGATTTGGCGAGGTTAACTCTCAACCCCCACTGCATACTGTACTCGTAAAGCTCATTTATCATTTTCCGTAAAACTTGTGCCGATTCGGCTAAAAGCACGATATCGTTGGCGTACATAAGAGCTTCTACTGTTGTGTCCGCAACCTGTACACCGCCGGTGAGACTGTCACTTAGGTCATTTATATACATCGCGAAAAGAGTTGGACTCAGCAAGCAACCTTGTCGAACACCTTGATTGACAGTAAACGGCTCAGAAAGCACTCCATCAGACCATACCTGACTTGATGTATATTTATAAATGAGTCGCAAAACCTCTTTAATGTGGCTTGAGAGACCGATATGAGCCAACTTGTAAAAAAGCATATTCCGAGGAAGTGTGCCAAAAGCACATGAAAAATCCACAAAGACGGCGAAAGTTTTCTTCTTCGCACTGAAGTTTAAGTGTACTATACTAGTTAAATTGAACAGATTGTCCATTGTTGAATAGTTTTTGCGGAAACCCGCCTGGTATTCCGTAATTATATTGTAACAATCAAGCCACGCCTTGATGCGGCTCAGCAGCAAACCAGCGAAAATTTTATAAATGGAATCAAGCAGCAATAGGCCCCTGTAGTTGGATGGAAGATCAGGGTCACCTTTTTTGAAAAGGGCGATTATAATAGCGCTGCGAAACGAATGAGGTACTTGTTTTTTTTTAGAAAAATTACGTTAAAAAAAGCAAGTAGTTCGGCTAAGAGGGACTGTGGCGCATATTTGTAAAACTCATAGCTGATACGGTCTTGTCCAGGAGCTTTGTTGTCTTTCAAACCTTTGAGTACAAGCTGCAGCTCACGGAGCTCAAAAGGCGCATCGAGAAAAGGGTCGATCACTGAGGGCTACGTCCATTGCATAGAGGGTGCTTCATGTGTATCTGACAACAGCATCTTAAAATTAACTCCTATCGTCAAACTACCAGTCACACTATGAGGACGGTTTTTTGACGAGTTAGCAACCCGCCACCAGTCTTTTGAGTTTCTGACTGTATTTAATAGGTCAATTTCTTTGCATCTATATTCCAATTTTTTTTTGGAGCACAGCTTAGAATAGCTAGAACGAAGTGCAACATAAAATACGCGAGCTTCTTCAGAACCACTAGTTCTAAGTTCATCTAAATGTTTTAACAACCCTTTGCGCGCTTTAAAACATTGGCTGTCAAACCAGGCATTTTCCGAAATATATTTAGGCTTCCTACAAAAAACCGCAGCAGCAGATTTTACTTTATTTTCCAACGTTGTTACCATCACATCCGTTAATTCATCAGTATTTGCAAAGTCACACACGGGCATTGAGCTAATACGATCAGCATTGTTCTATAACCAACCATAAAGCTTAAAATTTCCTGTAGGGTATACATAAGCTGTTATACTGCCTGCCTATGTAACGATGCATTTTGATTTCTCATCAATACATAGCTGCATAGATATGTATGTAATTTATGTATTTAGTCTCTCTTAGCAAATAACCACAGTTATGAATATAAATATCCGCACATAGAGGGTCACCTGATGTCTTCATTTTTCTTTGTTCACTCCAAATTAGATTCGCTTCAGCATAACATGTAAAATAATAAACCGTACATAAAAATAAAATACCGTTCGTACAAAAAATCTATAATCAAGCGTTTTTAAATACAGTCCGCTGGTTTAGTATCAAACATTTTTTGGTCCATCGTACCGGATTAGGCGCGAACGAAGAAATAATTAATTTTACTGTTTCGGTTTTGCACAAAGTTAGCAGAGTGAAAAGTAAAATGCAGAAGTTAAAGGCGAAACGATCCCTGCTAAAAGGAGCAGTCACACGCATCTTAAGTTTCATTAGCAGTGGAGGCGATTCTCCAGTTTCCGACTGGGAGTGCCGCTTGGAGCGTCTTGAGGAGGTATGGAGTGAGTACCGGGACATAGTTCGAGCTATGGTAGAAAAGAGCGATGGCGAGGAGGAACCGATGGAGGAGATTCAGGCTGATGCGGAGGAATTTGAAGAGCGCGTGCTGACCACAAAAGGTAAACTTAGAGCACATATCACTGCGAAATCGCACGCCACCGGTGCATCAAATGAGAGTACTCGTGGAGACTGTTCGGTTGCCGAAATTTTGTCATCGCAAACGGAAGTTTTGGGTAATTTGGCCAAGCAAGTGTCTGGGCCAAACTTAAGTTTCATGCCGAAATTGAAAATCAAATCTTTCTCTGGGGAGTTAACTGAGTGGAAATCTTTTCACGATTCGTATGTCACTTCGATTCATAACAACTCGGTATACTCATCGTGTCAAAAGTTTCAGTTGCTGAAGAGTTACTTGACGGAAGCAGCATATGATTTAATTGGACATATACCTGCGACCAACGATAACTACCCAGAGGCCTGGAGTAAATTATGTGCCCGCTATAATAAACTTGGGGTTATAGCCCATACGCAAATATCAAAGTTTCTTAATCTCACGGCTGTGAGCAACCAATCGGCTTCTTCCTTACGTAAACTATATGATGGAGCTGATGAGGTTGTTCGTGGATTACGCGCACTTGGCGATCAAGCAACGAAAAGGGACATTTGGCTAATTCACATTATACTTGGTAAGCTCGATTCGACAACTGCAAGAGAATGGACGAAGCTCACGAAATCAGACGACGATTTTCCAACATTCGATGAATTCTTGACATTTTTGGACAAAACTTGCATCATGTTGGAAGCTGTGACACCTGCAACCGCATCGCGTACTGAAAGCCGTACAGTAGCAGTTAGGTCACATCAAACCACAATAGAAAAGAATATGAAATGCTCAAAATGTAGTGATTTACATGAGTTGCATCAGTGCACTGAATTTCTCAATATGGATGTTAAATCTCGCAGAGAATTTGTGACCTCTAAACGCATATGTTACAACTGCCTCAGACTAGGGCATATATCAAATAATTGCCGCTCGAAATTTTCATGTCGTAATTGTCGAAAACGACACCACAGCCTCTTACACGAAGAGGAGCAACAAACTGACAAGTTAGAGTCATTCGTGGACTCTGCAGTTAGTGTCAACTTTCACGCGTTGCCTGCAATAAACACTCTTCTGCCGACAGCGGTTTGTCAGGTACGTGACAGTTATGGATGTAAACAGAAGTGTCGATTGTTGTTAGACAGCGGCTCTGAGAAGACTATTATATCAGAGAGTGCCGTCAGTCGCTTAGGGTTACATCGTAAGCATGCCAGAATACCGGTACATGGTTTGGACAACTCAGCTACTGGAATCTCGCGCGGCTGGGTTTCACTCCAAATAACTTCCAGTGACAACAATAATACGTTCACAGTGGATGCCCTAATTATGCCAACAATCGCATCGTTTATGCCAGCGAACGAACTAAATAAAGAGCAATACACTTCATTTTTGTCTTTAGACTTGGCGGATCCATTGTTCTATATGCCTGCGCCAATAGACGTTCTTCTGGGGAACGACAAATTTTTTGATATTTTGAGGGGCGAAAAGATTAGCGTAAAGCAACAAAATTTATGTGCGCTTTCAACATCACTGGGGTGGGTCGTAGGTGGCGATTTAAACAAAAATACTAGCGATAGAAGCGTGGGAGTATTTCTTAGTAACGTAGATATCGACCAGACACTTACACGCTTTTGGGAGACCGAAGAAGTCGAATACAACAACAAATTTACAGACGACGAGTTGAAGGCGGAACAATCATTTTCACGTACTTATACGAGATCAAACGACGGCAAGTTTAACGTTGAACTTCCATTTAAAACTAATATTAACAATTTCGGGAACTCTTTCGAGTGCGCACTCAAACGACTGCAAGCAACAGAACGCAGGTTGGCAAGTAACCCGGATATAAAATTACAATATTTGAACTTTATGGCAGATTACCTAACGCTAGATCATATGGAAAAGGTTCCACATGAAGAAATCAGTAAATCATTTAACGAATGCTACTATTTGCCTCACCATCCCGTTTTTAAAACTGATAGCACAACAACGAAGCTGCGCGTGGTGTTCGATGGATCTGCTCGCAGTGGCAGTCACCCTTCGCTGAACGATACACTTCTCATTGGGCCACCACTTTTAAGAGAGATTTTCGATATTTTGCTGCGGTTCCGTCGGCATCGCTATATAATGTCTGGTGATGTCGAAAAGATGTATCGCATGATATGGGTGCATGATTACCATCGAGATTTCCAACGCATTTTGTGGCGAAGTTCACCAGAGCAGCCAGTAGATCACTACAGGTTAAAAACTGTAACTTACGGCACTGCCTGTGCACCATTTCTTGCAGTGAGAGTATTGGAGGAGCTTGCACAAAAAAATCAAGACATGCATCCTTTGGCTTCACAGGTAATTCTTAATGAATTTTATATGGACGATGTAATGACAGGCGCAGAGACGTCAGATGAACTACTTAAAATCCATAGAGAGCTAGTTGCTCTTCTAGAAAGTGCAGGTATGAATTTGCGTAAGTGGAGTAGCAACTGTAATGAGTTACTTACATCGCTTCCTGAAAGTATGCGGGAGATGTCGCCTATTAACCTAGAACCAACTAAAACCCTAAAATTACTTGGAATGAAATGGAATCCATTTAATGACGTTTTCTCGTTTTGCCTTTCATACTCTTCCTCAACAGTTGTAACAAAACAGTCAATATTGTCAGAAGCCTCACGTATATATGACCCTTTAGGTTTTCTGACACCATGCACAATTTTGATAAAAATATTTTTCCAAGAACTGTGGCTTCTCAAAATAGGTTGGAAAGATGAAGTTCCAACTAACGTTTCTGCACATTGGTTACGGCTCAGAGACACACTCCCAATATTAAACTCGTTAAAAATTCCAAGAAGAGCATTGTTCGCACTAGGGCATAATGAATTGCACGGCTTTTGCGATGCTTCGCAAAATGCTTACGCAGCCGTAATCTATTGTCGCTCTGAGTATCAAGGTAAAATAACAACTCACCTGGTAGCTGCAAAGAGTCGGGTCGCTCCGCTCAAGCAAATATCCTTACCTCGTCTTGAGTTATGCGGTGCTGTTCTCCTCTGTCGACTGATGAATCGTGTCGTAAAAACTTTGCAGTATGATAGAATGGAAGCTCAAATGTGGACGGACTCATCGATTGTTATTCATTGGTTATTGGCAGTGCCGCGGCGCTGGTCCGTTTACATAGCAAACCGGACATCCGAGATATTGACTAGTTATAAGAGCACACAATGGCGGCATATTCGTTCGTCATATAATCCAGCTGATCCCGGGTCTAGGGGTGTGTGGCCTGTGGAATTACACACATTAAACATATGGTGGTATGGTCCCTCTTGGCTTAACAAACCAAAGGAGTTCTGGCCACAGTCGAGCGCGCCATCAGATATTCGTCATAGTGATCTAGAAGAACGTAAGACTCAACCCAAATATCACACTAATCTGTTCTTTCTATCTACAGACAATCATGCAATCCTTGGTCCACTGTCATTGCGCATTTCCAACTGGTCTAGGCTGGTGCGCTCGGTGTCATATTGTCTACGATTTATTGGTTGCTTACGCAAACAAAAATATGAAAGGTTTTTGTCATCAAATGAAATCAAATATGCTACAATTTTTATCATTCGCGCAGTTCAGGAAGAACTGTTCTCAGCTGACATTGCTGCCTTAAAGAAACAAAGCGCCGTTGCAAATAAAAGCAAGCTTTTGTCACTAACGCCATTCTTAGACGGCAATGGGGTGCTTAGGGTAGGAGGAAGAATCAGTAATTCATCAGCGTCATTCGACATCAGGCACCCAATCATTTTAGCTTCGAAACATAAGATGGTCGAAATGATAGTTAAATATACACATATTTCACATTTGCACGTTGGAGTAACACAGCTTATATTTATTTTGAGACAGCAGTACTGGATTTTGGGCTCACGTAACCTAGCGAGGAAACTAGTCCATAAATGCTTAACGTGCTTCAAGCTACGGAAAACCACTCAGACGCAAATAATGAGCGACCTGCCTATAGAGAGGGTGAGATTCCAGCGACCATTTTCAAAGGTTGGCTGCGATTATGCTGGTCCTTTTTTACTAAAGGTTGAGATAGGAAAACTGCCACGTAAGGTAAAATGCTACATTTCTCTCTTTGTGTGCTTTGTAACAAAGGCTATACACTTAGAGTTAGTTGGTGATTTAACTACCGAAGCATTTATTGGTGCGTTGGACAGATTCATTTCAAGGCGTGGAAATCCTGAAGAAATTTGGTCCGATAATGCGACAAATTTTGTTGGGGCCAGACGTAAACTTCACGAAATGCACCAGATTTTGGAAGCTCAACAACGCAGCTCGGAAGTAGCAGACTTTCTTTCAGTGCATGGCATCACTTGGCGTTTCATACCCCCCTCCTCTCCACATTTTGGGGGTCTGTGGGAAAGCGGTGTAAAATCGGTAAAAACGCATTTAAAACGAGTAATCGGCGAAACAACTTTAACGTACGAACGCTTTTATACGCTTTTGACTCGTATAGAGGCGCTGCTAAATTCCCGCCCACTGTGCCCTAGCAATGATGGAGAAATCGATGCACTTACGCCTGCTCATTTTTTGATTGGACAACCACTTACTGCACGAGCAGAACCTACCGTCGACAAGGCTGTAAATATACATCCGTTAAAGCAATGGGAAAAGGTAAAACATATGGCACAAGGTTTCTGGAATAGGTGGCATGCCGAGTATCTCACAAGCCTTCAACACCGTAAGAAGTGGCAAAACGAGAAAAGGAATATACAACTAAATGACATTGTCATCGTTCGCGAGTCGAATGTACCTCAGTCGCAGTGGATGCTTGCAAAGGTTGTGAAACTTTTTCCAAGCGCTGATGGCAAGGTGAGAGTAGTCGGAATAAAAACCGCAAAGGGCGAGTACGTACGACCGGTAACCAAACTCGCATTACTGCCTTCTTCTGCAGGACTTGAATCCTTCAGCGGCGCGGAGGATGTTCTATAACCAACCATAAAGCTTAAAATTTCCTGTAGGGTATACATAAGCTGTTATACTGCCTGCCTATGTAACGATGCATTTTGATTTCTCATCAATACATAGCTGCATAGATATGTATGTAATTTATGTATTTAGTCTCTCTTAGCAAATAACCACAGTTATGAATATAAATATCCGCACATAGAGGGTCACCTGATGTCTTCATTTTTCTTTGTTCACTCCAAATTAGATTCGCTTCAGCATAACATGTAAAATAATAAACCGTACATAAAAATAAAATACCGTTCGTACAAAAAATCTATAATCAAGCGTTTTTAAATACAGTCCGCTGGTTTAGTATCAAACAAGCATAATTTTGCGTATGCTTCGGTTTCCACGCTAATTTCGCGTGGCATATGTTTAGAGGGGTATTACCGTCCTTCACTGAAACCACGGATTCGATGCAAAGCGGCATATGACGCGAGAATTCTTTCTTATCCACTGAGAAGTTTTTAACTGCCGGAAGAAGATCGAAAGAGCATATGGCATAATCAATAACGGAATTTCCTACAACACCGCAAAACGTAAATTCACCAGACCTGTCACCAGATATGCTACCATTTAAAATAACTCCGCCAACATCTTCGGCTAGGCTCAGTACTTTTTTACCCTTTGCATCAGGCAGTCCAGACACTAGATTACTATCAATTTCTTGAGATTTGCCTACGCGTGCATTTAAATCTCCAAGAAAAAAGAAGGAGTCTGGTTGCTGGGTAGCTAAAAAATTTTCCAAACGTTTAAAATCTTCACACCACTTGTTACAATTTAGATACTGAGGGATAAACCAAGTATTAACATGTAGGTTGACCGAGAGTACAACAAACTCAGAGACGTTAAGAAATTGTGTATTATAAACCTTGTCCAAGCTTCTTTTAAAACCAAACATACACCCACCGCTAGCTCGACCAGCTTAATGTGTCTTAACAGCATCTACCCAATGTAGGAGGTAATCTTTAAAAAGGTGAGAAAACTTTGATCTGTCATCCGAGATTACATGTGTTTCAAACAAAAAGAAAACATCAAAAGTATAAATATACTTAAAAAAGTTATTATACATAAGTTTACTGCGTATATTAGCTACATTATACGATAAAATTTTTAGCCCTGATTCCCTAACACCTCCACCCAAATCTGCAAACTCGTGACTATCCACCACTAGTTTTTTGCCGCAATCTTCTTCAAAACACCATCATACATCAAGTCAATCTTGCTTAGATTATTGCCATAAACGCTACGAAGCAACACCTCCGCTGGCCCCCCATCGCACATTAATATCTTGCTGGCGTTAAACGCCATCCATCGCTGGTTGACGCACATAGAGTAGGAAATATTTATTCCTTATTTCCTATATTGGTGACCCCGATAAAAGTTTACAACGTGTATCTCATAAGATTCTTCGAGATGAAGATTAGCTCGTTACCCTTCGCGGAGAAAATGAGGAGCTTCAACGACAGATGGACGAATGACGTCAGCAAGCGCAACAACAACAGCAGCAGCAGCGGGATTATGATTTTGCCGCTAACTTCGCCGATCATCGCCCTGCAGCTCATCGTGTTGCAGTAAAACTTCCGCCTTTTTTGGTCTGACAAACCAAAATTATGGTTTTCGCAGGCTGATTCGCAGTTTACGTTGTCCGATATCACAAATTAGGTAACAAAATTCCATTATGTTGTTTCGCAGCTGGACGCACGTATCGCATTGGAAATCGAGGACGTTATAGAAAATCCTCCTCCGCTGAAAACATACACATTTTTGCGCACAAAATTGATTGATCGTTTGTCTGCGTCTGAGGTACAGCGAGTCCGCCAACTTATCAGTGAGGAAAAGCTCGGAGATCGCAAACCATCGCAGTTTCTTCGTCACTTACGCTCTCTCGCTGGTTCAGCTATCCTGATTGATAATCTCCTTCGTCAACTCTGGCTTAAGCGTCTTCCGCCCAACGTCCAGGCTATTCTTGCGATACAGTCTGAATTGCAGCTCGACAACATTGCGGAGCTTACTGACAAGATTGTCGAAGTCTCACCGAGCACACTGACTTTCGCTGTAAATGCAGCGCTCAGCGATAAAAGTATCGAAAGCAGCCTATTAAATACGATTGCTGATCTACAAAAGCAAGTGGCCGAATTGTCTGCTTTTCGTTCGTGCCCACATCATTCCCATAGTTCTTCCAACAGCTCTCGACGTCGTAGCAAATCTCAAAATCGAAGCAACTCTAACCAAATTTTTGTTGGTGCCCTCAAAAATTCCAGGACAAAGTAAAAAATGTATAAGTCCCTGTAATTATTTGGAAAACGGAAAAAGCACCCTGTGAATGCGGCATCAGACTACTTGTCAACCAGTTGCCGCCTAATTGTCACTGATAAAATATCTGAACATCGCTTTCTCGTCGATACTGGTTCCGACTTATGTTGCTTTGCTCCAAGTCTATTACGTGATCGTCGTTCTCCTGTCAATTACGACTTGTGTGCTGCAAATGGAAGCAAAATCAAAACTTAGGAATTCGTCGTGATTTTTCATGGAGATTTATCGTCGCCGACGATGATGTACCAATAAATGGATCTGCATTTCTCGCTTATTATCACCTTTTATCGGATTGTTGTACAAAATGCATCGTCGACGTCACAACTGGTCTTCAATTACACGGTTTCTCTCAGCCTTCTTCGCAAAGCAGTGTTAAAGCAGTTCAGGATTCGTCGACTTTCGGTGCTCTCATTTCTCAATTTCCTGAAATTACTCGTCCACCAGGTTTACCTCGTAATATAAAATACGAGACTGTTCATCACATTGGTGCAACTCTTGGACCACCGGTGACAAGCAAAGTACGACGCTTAAATCCTGAGAAATTAAAAATAGCTAAATAAGAATTCGACGCTATGTTACAGGCTGGTAACACTCGTCCATCAGAGAGTTCTTGGTCATCGCCTTTACACGTGGCAACGAAAAGTGATTCAAATTGTCGCCCTTGTGGAGATTTTCGTGCACTGAATGCTCGAACTATCTCAGATCGGTATCCTGTTCGTCACATTCCCGACGTCACTCACATTATCGATGGTTGTACAGTATTTTCGAAAATTGATCTTGTTAAAGCTTATCAACAAATTCCTATAGCCGAAGATGACATTTCCAAAACTGCTATTATTATTCCATTTGGCCTTTTTGAATTTCCATTCATGACGTTTGGACTCTGAAACGCTGGCCAGACCTTTCTAAGGTTTATGGATGAAGTTTTGCGAAGTTTAGATTTTTGTTTCGTTTATATGGTGACATATATAAGCAACACTAAGGGATACTATCATCTCTAAGCCGATACTTAGCAGTGACTTGTATGCACATCAACAAGTCAATCATTATGTATATACATATGTCCATACAAGCAGCGGAGAGAAACTCACAAAAACATCCATATATCTGAGACCCTCCCAAAAGTAGGCTATCATCGGTGGAGGTATTACTCACATATACACGCGCATATGGCTATGCGGGAAGCTATAATAATCGCGCATCTTTAGTTATAGCTGATAAATTTATAGCTGGTAAACAAGTAGTTAATTCTAGAAATAGAAACGCCCAGAAGTATACGAATGATACATCACAGAGTATAAAAGGAGTTAAAGCTGAATACGCAGTAATCAGCTTGATTTAAGCAAGCTATTGGTTGTGAAGTATCAGTGTAATTGTGAAGTACTTTAATAAAGGCCATTTTGCATTATTGAATATTAGAGTTATTTATTCAACAGTTCAGCGATAAGAACGTTCGTAGAAGGTTGCAAATAAGGGGAGTTGCACTAAATTCTTTACAATTGGTGTCAGAAGAGGAATTGTTGAATAAATTCTGACAACTTGGACATGGCAAAGTTAAGTGAATTAAAGATCCAGCAACTGAAAAAGGAGTTGGAGAACCGTGGATTGAATACAAGCGCAAAATAAGATTGAACTTCAAGTACGGCTACGAGACGCTATGGAGTCGGAAGGAATTAATGTGGACGATGATGTCTTTCATCCTGATGGGGAAGAGACAACAACAAAAATTTAAGAGAAGAACGGAAGTCCGAGACCAGTCGCAAGCGGCGATAATAATGCGATATTGGCTTTGTTATCACAGATATCGGCAAAAATGGAAACCCAGGAAACACGCATAACAGAAATGTCATCACAAATATCCACAAATATGGCATCCCAACTGGAATCGAAAGAAACACGCATAACATCCAAGATGGAAACTCAACTGGAAGAACAGAAAACGTATATATCATTACAGATGGAATCCCAAGAGACACGAATAACATCTAAGATAGAAGCACAGGAGACGCGAAAAAATTTCAGCACAGATATCATCTCAGATCTCCACACAACTAGAAGAGCAGGAAGTCCGTATATCATCTAAACTGGAAGCGCATATGGAAGAAAAACTAACCCAGTTGCGTGAAGGCTTCAGTGGTCAATAGGATAAAATAGAGGCAGAGATGGATGCTTTGAAAGATAGGATCCATGAATTACAATTGAACCACCCAGTCACTTCCACGTCTAATCCGAAGTTAAAAACTCCATCCTTTGACGGTTCTGTTCCTTTCCAGGTATTCAGGCTTCAGTTTGGGAAGACGTCAGCAGCGAACAACTAGCATGCGGATGATAAAGTTGCTGCATTTTTCGTGGCATTAAAAGGGCTTGCAGCTGAAATCTTGCAGACTATTCCAGATTATGAACGGAACAGTTATAAAGCACTGATGGCCACTGTCGAGAGACGTAACGGAAGCGAACACAGGAAACAAATCTACCAAATACAATTGCAAAATCGCTACCAAAAATCAAATGAGATTTTGCAGGAGTTTTCCTGAGATATTGAAAGATTGGCTCATCTTGCAAATGCGGACGCACCCGTGGAATACACTGAAAGGGTAAAGATTCAGAGTTTTATAAATGGCATACGGGACGTCGAAACGAAGCGAGCTACATACGCAAACCCAAAGCTAACATTTTCTGAAACGGTATCCCATGCATTGTCTCAGGAAACTGCCTTACTGTTGAGTAAACCAGCGTACAAAGCCTATCGCGTGGAAGTGAAAGGGTCAGACTGGGTAGACACAATTTTGGAAGCATTGAAAGAAACGCAGCAGAAAACGACGGTACCGTCAAATGTTTTAAGTGCGGTAAGCCAGGGCACATTCCACATTATTGCAGTACCAACCCTAATAGTTCCAACAATGTAGGTGGCCGTAAACGCAGAGCTGAAGGAGATGAGCAAATCTCCAAGTCCACCCAATCGTTAAACTTAAGCGAGTCAGCCGCAAGGGGCAACAGCTGTCTCCCGCAATTGAATGCCCCATAATATCTATCTCGCACATTGGAAGAAAGTCAAGCAGTCTTACTGTCGGAGAACATGTGAATGGAAAGGAACGTTTACTGACGGTAGATACGGGTGCATCTCCTTCCATCATTCGATCAAATTTAGCCAACAAGAAGATAAGACCATTGCTTGGAGCAAGATTACGTACAGCCACGTGAGAGGACAGCCAGGTAATTGGAGAAGTAGCATGTGAAGTAGCAATTGGGAACATCACGGTACTACACAATTTTATAGTGGCAGAGATTGTTGATGAAATCATAATTGGAGTGGACTTCTTAATCGACCAAGGCATCAAGATCGATATGCAAAGCAAGACGATGCGATGTAAGAATATGGATGTACCACTTAATTTCGGCTACGAGAGAGGCTACAGCAGTAAAGGAGTGCTGGTGGAAGAGAGTCAGCAAATACCACCAAAATCAGAAGCAGTAATCTGGGCAAAGGTTGATGGAGATTGTGGGACAAACAAATTGTGGGTTTTCGATGCAGCAAACAAATCAGCACCGAACATACTTGTAGGAAAAACCCTGGCTATGACAAAACAAGATGGACGTATTCCGGTAAAAGTACTCAATGAGTTCAAGTCACCACTCAAACTGAACAGAGGAGCTATTTTGGGAAGATGCCAATAGGTTGAAGTAGTTATTAACTGTGAACAGCTCCAGGAACACGTTTCATTTAGTAATACTGATCTTTCAAATGACATCACGGCATGAACGGAGGGGCTAGAGGAAGCCTATCAGAGTAAGGCAAAACAACTGCTCCTAAAGTACGAGAACATATTTGGCCAGGATGGTTCCAAACCAGTCAAACATTAAATTTAAACCGGAGACGCGAGGCCTATATGTCAAGCTCCTCGTAGTGTTCAACTGGCGAAGCGGGAAATTGTGAGTGAAATCGTACAAGAAATAAGCGACAGCGGCGCCATCGAACCACCAGCTACTCCATGGAGCTCACCTGTGGTACTTGTGAAGAAGAAGGATGGGAAAATTAGGTTTTGCGTGGACTACCCCATGTTGAACGACGTCACGAAAAAGGATAGCTACCCACAGCCAAGAATTGACGATACCCTGGACTCACTATCTGGTATGAAATGGTTTTCCACACTGGACTAGAAAAGCGGCTACTGGCAAGTTGAGGTGAAGGAGGAAGATAAAGAGAAAACAGACTTCAGCGTCAGTGATGGTCTTTGGCAATTTACAGTGATGCTTTTTGGACTTTGTAATGCACCAGTTACTTTTGAGAGACTCATGGACCAGGTACTAGAAGCACTACATTGGAAAACATGCTTGGTGTACCTGGACGACATCATCGTATTGGGCAAGAATTTTGATGAACATCTTAAGAGCTTGGAGGAAGTTTTCCAGAGAATAGCTGGCGCTGGTCTGAAACTAAGTCCCAAAAAGTGTTCGCTGTTTAAAAAGGAAGTAAATTATTTGTGTCACAAGGTAACAACAGAGGGCATCTGCACTGCGAATGAAAAGAGCGAAGCTGTAAAGGATTGGCCAAGACCACAGAACTTGCATGAATTAAGAAGTTTCCTTGGGCTGTGCACATATTACCGCCGGTTTGTACCAAATTTTGCCAGCGTAGCCAATAGCCTCCATGAGCTTACAAGAAAAAATAAAGCTCTTGAATGGAAGAAGGAGTAGGAAGTGACTTTCCAAACTTTGAAAGAGTGTTTGTGCACTGCTCCAATGTTGGCATATCCGATTCCAGGAACAACATTTATTCTAGATACAGATGTGATTAAACGCTATCACAACTGGTCGATGGACAGGAGAAGGTAGTTGCACATTACAGCCGTTCAATTGGAAAACCAGAGAGGAACTACTGCGTTACACGGAGAGAGCTGTTGACATTGGTAGAGTGCATTAAACATTTTCACAAATACCTCTACGGCCAGCGATTCCGCGGCAGGACAGATCACGCAGCGTCGAAAGGGCTTCTGCAGTTCCGTAATCCGGAATGACAATTGGCACGGTAGATCGAGCGACTACAAATCTATGATTTTTCCATTGAGTATCGAAAAGGTAGTACCCATGGAAATGCTAATGCAATGTCACGAAGACCAGTTAGCTTGGAATGCAAGCACTGTTGAAAGGCCGAGGCTAAAGAAGACATTATAGGTGTCCGGCTAATGACTATAACATGTACGGATGAATGGGACAAGGAACAACTAAGGAAGTGTCAACTCGAAGAGACTGATCTGTCACATGTTATGCAAGGGCTCGAACGAAACGAAAGACTAAATAGAGAGGAGATGTCAGCAGAAAGTCCCATTGCGAAGTCATATTGGGCACAGGGGAACAGTTTAGAATTTATATCTGGTTGCTTGCTTCGTGTATGCGAGAATGAGGATGGTCAATGCAAGAAGAAACTAATGGTTGTTCCCAGAAAGAGGATTCCTGACGTACTCAGTGAGCTGCATAATGGTCTAAGCGGAGGTCATCATGGAATCACGAAGACGCTCGAGAAGATTAAACAGAGATTCTGTTGGGTTGGTTGCCGTCTGTCGGTCACTGAGTGGATTGCGAACTGCAAGGTTTGCAGCAGAGCGAAAGGGCCCAAAACCCGAAGTCATGGCCAGATGAAGCAATATAACTCAGGTGCACCATTTGAAAGGATCGCTATGGATGTCGCAGGTCCATTTCCTACTAGCAACTGCGGAAGCAAATATGTACTGGTGTTTATGGATTATTTCAGTAAATGGCCAGAGGTATACACAATCCCAAATCAAAGAGCGGAAACAGTAGCAGAAGTGTTTATAAACAATTGGGTTGCAAGGTATGGTGTAACAGTAGAGTTACATTCTGACCTAGGCAGGAATTTCGAATCAGCTTTGTTCCAGGAAATGTTTAAATCATTGGTCATTCGGAAAACACGGACAACTGCATTGCATCCTCAGTCCGATGGTATGGTGGAACGTTTCAGTAGAACCTTGGAGGAGGATTTAAGGAAAGTAGTAGACAAGTACCATAAGGAGTGGGATACACACATATCATAATTCTTGATGGCTTACCGATCGGCAGTGCATGAGGCAACGAGCCAAACTCCCGCAAAGGTAACTTTTGGCAATTACCTTCGACTGCCAGCTGATTTGAAGTTTGGGATGATGCCGATGCGTGGGAAATGTCAAGAAATCCAATGGTGTCTTGGAAGAAGAGCTGAGAGAGATACACGATCTTGTAAGGCAACGAGCAAAGATTATGAGTGACAAGATGAAAGCCAGATACGATAAAGCAATTAATTCGGAAGGTTTTCAGGAAGAAGATTTGGTGCTGTTATACAGCCAACAACGAAAAAAACGTTTGTCCTCGAAATTGCAGTGTAATTGGGAAGCCCCATACAAAGTTTTAAAACGGATTAACGATGTAGTGTACCGTATACAAACCATTGGGAAACCAAGAACCAAAATGAAAGTGGTTCATTTGGAAAGTTTGGTAGCGTTTAGATCGAGAGTTTGTCTGATCGGGAAGATCAGACTTAGGTGGAGGGCAGTGTGAAGAATATTAGCAACACTAAGGGATACTGGTGGCCACCGTGGTGTGATGGTAGCGTGCTCCGCCTATCACACCGTATGCCCTGGGTTCAACTCCGGGGCAAAGCAACTTCAAAATTTTAGAAATACAGTTTTTCAATTAGAAGAAAATTTTTCTAAGCGGGGTCGCCCCTCGGCAGTGACTGGCAAGCGCTCCGAATGTATTTCTGCCATGAAAAGCTCTCAGTGAAAACTCATCTGCCTTGCAGATGCCGTTCGGAATCGGCATAAAACATGTAGGTTCCGTCCGGCCAATTTGTAGCGAAAATCAAGAGGAGCACGACGTAAATTGGAAGAGAAGCTCGGCCTTAGATCTCTTCGGAGGTTATCGCGCCTTACAATTATTTATTTATTTTTTAAGGGATACTATCATCTCTAAGCCGATACTAAGCACATGAACAAATCAATCATTATGTCTATACATATATCCATACAAGAAGCGGAGAGAAACGCACAAACACATGCATATATCTGAAATACCCCCAATAAGTAGGCAATCATCGGTGGAATTATCACTCACATATACACGGCTATGCGAGAAGCTATAATAATCGTGCAATTCTGTAGTTATAGCTGAGAAATTTATAGCTGGTACACAAGTAGTAAATTCTAGAAATAGAAACTCCTAGAAGTATTCGAACGAGACATCACAGAGTATAAAAGGAGATAACGCTGAATAAGCAGTAATCAGTTTGATTTAAGCAAGCTATTGGTTGTGAAGTATCAATGTTATTGTGAAGTACTTTAATAAAGGCTATTTTTCACTATTGAATATTAGAGTTATTTATTCAACAGTTTGGCGATACGAACGTCAGTAGAAGGTTGCAAATAAGGGGAATTGCACTAAATTCGTTACAATATGGATGACATTCTCATTTTTTATCGTTCCAAAGAAGAGCACGAGCGTCATCTTAAAATTATTTTTGAACGTCTAACAAAATTTGGATTGATGATCAACGTCAAAAAGTGTACTTTTGGAGTTAATGAAATTCCTTTTATTGCTTATATCATCTCTGCTTCTGGAATACAAGCTCCAGAAGAGCGCGTCCGGGTAATCAAGGACTGCCAAAAGATTGCCAAAAACAGCACAAGGTCTTCGACGTTTTCTTGGAATGTTAAACTTCTATCGCAGATTCATTCCGCATGTTTCTGTATACGAAGCTCCATTGAATAATGCAATCAGCAACCCACTCCTGAAAGGATCTGAACCAATCAACTGGAATTTTCAACTGGCAGAAGCTTTCATAATCTGTAAAAACTGTATCTCTTCTTCTTCACTTCTGGTACATCCTCGCATTGGTGCGCCTCTTGGTTTGTTTACGGATGCTTCGAACCATTCAGTCGGAGCACGTTTACAACAGCTTGTCGATGGCGTGTGGCAACCTCTTACATTCTTCTCGAAGAAAATGTCCTCAAAAGAATGCTCTTGGCCTGCTTTCTATCGTGAACTTCTTGCGATCTACGCTGCAATCCAGCACTTTCGTCTTTTTTGGAAGGACATTCATTCACGATTTACACCAATTATAAGCCATTGATTTACGCTTGTCAAGAAAAACGTGAAAAACTTCCACCAGTTCAACCCATATAACTCTCATTCATTGCAGAATTTTCAACAGATATCCATCACATCAAAGGAACCGATAATATCGTTGCTCATACACTCTCACGAGTTGAAGCTGTTTCTGCACCGTTGGATTACAAGTTGCTGGTTGAATCTCAAGAAGAAGACGATGAACTTAAGAGAATTACCCAAGAAAATTCTTCTCTCTGCATCGAGTGTGTGCCAATTCCTGGTTACTCAGTTACTGTGTCTTGTGATACATCAACAGGAAAAGCTCGGCCATTCATCACATCACCGTTTCGCCGTTCTGTTTTTGATCAGCTACATAACCTGATCCATCTATGTGCCAATGCTTGGCTCAAGCTAATCAGCGATCGTTTTGTGTGGCCGTCAATGAATAAAGACTGTCGAAATCGGGCTCGTGCTTGTAATGATTGTCAACGATCAAACAAATTTTGTTAAACAATTCGGAATTCGACATAATTTCACTACAATTTGGCAGCCTGCTGCAAGTGATTTAGTCGAACGATTACATCGTCACTTAAAAGCCGCAATCATGGCTCAATCCTGCATTGTATGGGTTTGGGCTTTGCTTCTATTTCTACTTAGAATTCGCTCAGATTTTAAAGAAGATATCAAAGCTACTTCCTCGGAAATGGTATATGATGAAACGCTTCGTTTGCCATTTGAATTTCTTTCTTCAAGTCTTGGACACAAAATTTCCGATGATACAAGCAGTTATCTTTCAAGTTTACGTGAATTTATGTCGCGATTACGTCCCCTTCCAGCATCAAGACACTGTCAACTTGGAGTTTTTGTTTTCAAAAAACTTTCGAAATGCAGTCATGCCTTTCTCAAAGTTGGACCATTTCTTAAAGCACTCCAGCCTCCATACACCGGCCAGTATGAAATAATTAATCGGGATAAAAAAACAGTCACACTCAAAATTCGAAATGAACCAAATAAAATCTCTATTGATCGTGTAAAACCAGCTTTTGTTATTCAAGATGCCATTGTTTCAAAACCTATTCGTACTTCTACATCTGTTCCTGTTTCAACGTCTGTACCTGTTCCTGTTCCTAAAAATGCATCAGTTCCAGAATACGCGACCCGGTCCGGTAGGAAAATTCTATTTCGAGAAATTTTTGATTTGTAGCCAAATCCTCTACCAAGGGGAGTATTGTGACGGTTCAGGTGAAGTTTTCAGAACAAAAGTGGTGCTTAGGAACAAACATTTAAATTTTATTGTTCAACAAGTTTTCGTAGTTCAGTTCGTCATTAACCTTTTTGATTGTGAGAAAATAAAATAATTTTATTTCTAAATTTCAATAGGAAATATTTATTCCTTATTTCCTATATATATATATATATATGTATCTGGTAAAATTTCTATTGCGCGGACGTGTTTTTGATCGTTTTGTAATCCTTTATTATTTCTACTTTTGTAAACAACCTAAATTCTGCATATAAATCGTTTTAATTCATGTCAATTATTAGCTTGCAGTGTATAAAATTTTAATAAAGGTGGAATACATATTGGGGCATTTTGTGCATTTTTAGTGATTTAGTTTCTGTGTTTTTAAACTCTCACAATAATTATTGTTTAACTACATACATTTTTGTTGTATCTGCCATTAGCAAGTCATTGTGTGTCTTCTGCCTTCTGCTTTGTTTAATGTCCGCTAATCGCTGACCAGCTGTTTGCATACAATGCTCCAAAATAACTCTCACTAAAACATCTTTGTGAGTGCCCACCAAAAAATTGTTTTAAGAAGAGTTTCTTTCTTTGTTTTTCTCTTTCCTTAAGATTCTGGTGAGGTCTCTTATTTTTCAATAATGTTGCATTGTTGTTTCAAGAAGTGTGCCTCCCAAAGGAAAATATCTCGAGGTGACACTTATGTTTGCTGTTGGCTATGTGAAAACATGGCTCACGTTTCGTGTGCAGGATTTTCACACATAGGTGGTCGAGTTGGCCTAAATTGCGTGCTTTCATGAGAAAGACTCAGAAAGAGTTCAATAATAATTTCATTGGTTTTCGTGACCTGCACGAAAGATTTAAAATGATGGAAACTCATTTCAAAAAATTTAAAGCAATTTCCGAGTCACCAAAGCGTTAAACTGCATGCCAAACAGTAACTCAAACTTGGCTTCAGGTCTGGGGCAAAGTTTTCCTGTACCTATTGTATTGTATTGTATTGTATAGTCTTTATTTTCTCGTAAATATTTACCATTTCTAGAGTATTACAATATGAAATAAAAATACAAATAAGAAAATAGATAATGACATTAGATGCTCATTCAAAGAGCAGAGGAAATGCCATTTCATTCGCTTAGTATTATAAATGCTTATGGGCCGCATAATATTAACAAATTATAACTATAAAAATTCAAAAATTAGAGATGTCAAGGTACTTTCATTGAATGGAAAAGAAAAAAGAAAAAAAAAACACCTCGATGCTAATGAACACATGCACTTATATTATAGGTCTCAAAAGAATTTCAATGCCCTCATTATTGAAACCAAGTAGCCACTGTTTCACTTCCCTCAGAAACGCTGCTAGCCTTCTAATGAGTCGTATCTCAGCAGGTAGTTTGTTATATAGATTACGTGATACGATGGTGTAGAAGTTACGAAAAAGTGTGGTGCGAAAGCTAGGAACTTTTGTTTGAGATAACGTCTTATTTCTCAGATTGTAAAGATTGTATATTGGGCTTTGCGTATACCCGCTCCTTATAAAAAAATTTTTTAAAACTTTAAAATAGTATAAGTGCCGCACAGGAAGAATATTTAATTTTTTGAATAGCTCCATAGAGTGTGTTAAACGACCAGCTTTACATATTCTTCGGATTAGATACTTCTGTAGGATTAAAAGCGGATGGATCTTACTAGCGTAGGCACCACCCCAACAACTGACTCCGTATTGTAATTTTGAATGGATTAGTCCATGATACACCAATAACAATATCCTATTGGAACACAGTTTTCTTAAGTTATAGAAAGAACGAAGAGCTGATAACATATAAGATTTCATTGCAGAAATATGTGATGACCAACTTAGATTTTGATCGATTATAACACCCAAATATTTGAAATTAGAGGCGACTTCGATCTCAAAACATTTACTGTCACAACTTATTTTCTCATCAAAACTGACAGTTTTGTTATTTTGAGTACAAGTAGTTGAACACAAACGATGCCGCATACATATAGAACTGTTTAGGTATTTCCTGTGTTTTTAGGTATTTCCTTCCCGCAAAGGTTGAAATACATCAACTTCGTTTTGCTGCTTGCCACGAGCTTATGCCTTGCGAACCAAGATCTTAAAAGGTAAACATCGTGATTAATATCAGCAAAAATATTAAATTCATTTTTCGATCCATATGCGATGGCAATGTCATCAGCAAAAGCTGTTACTTTACCAATAAAAGGCAAAGAGAATATTGAATTAACGTATATTAAAAATAAGATTGGTCCAAGAACCGAACCCTGTGGAACCTCCAGGGTTATAGGCCTGGGTTCACTTAGATTATTTTGAACTTTAACTCTCTGAACTCTATTATCTAGATATGACGTAAACCAATTAATAATGTTACCACGAAAACCTGCGTAGCTAAGCTTGCTTATTAGAATACTATGATCAACCATATCAAATGCCTTTGTTATATCTACAAAGAGACTCGCACAACATTTTTGATCATCAATTGGCCAACTACACGGATGGATCTGAACACGACAGCCCAAGATTTCACGATTAATGTAGCTCAGAAATCCCCTTAGTGGTCTATCGAGCTTTCTAGCGATGCTACGGAGATTTCTGACAATGTTAACACCATTCCAAGAAGCAGTGGTACTATGTACCGATCGCCCCCATGACACCACTGTTAACTTCATTAGCCTTCCCAATTTTACTTTCGCCTCCACCTGTTTCTCTACCTCCTACAACCACAGTAACCGATAGTTTGGTGGTTCCTGGGGGGTACAAGTGTTGCGGCTGCCAGCAAGCAAACGGCACTGATTACTGCGAACAACAACGTTAGGTCAATAAACGCGATAACTGTCCCTTCACCTACAGTAGCTCCATCTTCTGGTGTGCTACCTTCTACTACTACGCAGGTGACTGCTGTGCCACCTCGTAGGGCCATATTTGTGTTACGGCTTCGTGCATCTCTAACGGAACATGACGTTGCTAATTATGTTTGCTATAAGCTTGGTGTCGCGCCCACTAGTAACATCAATGTTTATATATTTAATTTTAAGTATGACGGAGACATTTCCTCGTTTAAAATTCTTCTTCGAGAAGGTGCTTGATCCATCTTTTTGGCCGGTACATACGGTGGTACATTTATTTACCAAAAAGTCGAGGGCTGAACCTGTTAATCCAAAAAACGCAATGACGAACACAGAAACAACAACAAAAAGGTAATTATTGATCCGTCCCATCTCAACATTAATTACCAAAATGTTCGTGGCCTACGATCAAAACTCATCCCTTTTTACTACCTGTATATTAAGTCCCTTTCATGTTTATCCCCTCATTTCCATACGAACTTTTGACCACGGAAAAGTCTTTTTCGGTAACTTCCCGTTGAGCTAGACAACTGATACTTTGAATATAGTTCAGATCTGGGGGACATTGCAATACAAGTGAAAAAAAATCCGGTAGGTAGTGCACGGATCGAGATATACAGAAAATTAATTTTAAAGTGGAAATTTTGCGATCGACTTTTAACTAACTCCTCGGTGATCCAGAGACTTTAAACTTTACTACAATTCGTGGAAAACAAAATGCCGCCAAGTGGCAGACGAATCGAGATAAACGAAAATCCCTGTAAAAACGCAGGGAGTCTTGCGATCGACTTCCGGGCGAGCTGGAGTCTTGAAACTTGGGCCGTGAATCAGAACCCGGTGACAATGCAGTATTTGATCAAAAAAATTTCGCTAGGTGGCGCATGGATCGAGATATTAAGATTATTAATTTTGATTTGGGAATCTTTAAATCCATTTTAACTAACTTCCCGGTGACCTAGAGACTTCAAACTTGGCACACAATTCGAGGCTTGATGGCAATACAATTTACAGAACCAAAATTACGCTCGGTGGCGCGCTAAGTGAGATAACTTCCTTGAAAAACGAGCGGAATCTTGCAGTCGATTTTTAAGTAACTTCCCGGTGAGCTGGAGATATGAAATTTGAGCCGTAAGTCAGAACCCTGTGAAAATGCAATACTTTATCAAAAAAATTCCGCTAGGTGGCGCATGGATCGAAATATCGAGAAAACTAGTTTTAAACTGGAAATCTTGCAATCGAGTTTTAACTAACTTCCTGTATATCTAGAGACTTGAAACCTGAAATATAGTTTAAAACTCGGCGACAGTGCAATGTTTGATCAAAAAATTTGAGCTACGTAACGCACAAGTCGAACTATTTAGAAGATTAGGCCATACCTTCATGGCTAGCCTCCTGAGTGTTGCAGGCGTTGTAGAATTCCACCTCGTTGAAAGCCCAACTCAATGCACATCCTTGCATACTTTTAGGCGTACGCGACTTTCAACACGATTCTTTTAGATTTTCAGGCGTATGAACATTTCACCACGATCAAATTAAGTAGCTGACAAACGAGGTGGAATTCTCTTGTTAAGATGCGAGGTGGAATTCTGTTGTTTTCGCCAGTGTTGTCGGCGAAAATTCCACTAATTCTCTTAAATCTTGGGAATTAACTATGAGTATTATCTTATTAATCTTCACCTCCAGCGGGTTAGGGGGTCAGAATTTACCCGCGGTAGGTATGCCTGTCGTAAGAGGCGACTAAAATACCACATTCAAGGGGCTGTGTAGCGCAACCCTTCAGGTTGCCAGCGCAATATACAGCTTCTCCAAACCCAATTGTCAACCTCAACTATCCGCGGCGAATCCTGTTTCGCTACAAGAGGAGGCTCTGGCGATCCCAAGCTCCTTATGGAACTTGGGGGTGCGGAGGGAGGGATGACTTGAAGGTTTAATGTGGCCATATAAATCGTTCCCGAGATGGTGGGGCTAGCACCTTAATGGTGCTGCGTACCGGATCTGTATCCGGCAAAGGACCATCACATCGATAACACTCCCCAAAGCCTTCGAGGAGCAACCTTATCGCTACAACAACAACAACAGGATTATCTTCAAGTTAATTCCGATGAAATCAGTTAATTTCGGACTTTCCTTCGTCTATCAGCCGCTTAACCCAAAATTCTTTGTCATGAAGCTTCTTATACTTTCATTTCCTTAGGCGAACTTTTGGGAGCAGTGACATAACAAGTGGTGCATCACGGGTTCTGGTGAATGAACTATTAGTGGTGGTGATGCACCACAGCCAAGAGGTAACTCTCTAAACAGATTATGTTGTTACTAGACTTTAAAATTTTCTAAAATCTGCCGGCACATAATTGGTATGCTTATTGAGTTAAGCCAGAACTCCATGGATAGACTCGTGGGCGTTGCAGGCGTTCTAGAATTCCACCTCGTTTGTCAGCTATTCAATCTACACAACTAAAAATCGTGGTGAACGTCGCATACGCCTGAAATTTTGAAAGGATGCGCATGGAGTTGGGCCTCAAATGCTTTCGCAACTTTTACCACACGGTGGGAAATCTATGGCTCGATCAACCACAACTATTGATACAACATTAAGTAAAAATTGATAATCCTATCCCATCAATGTACGAATGATGAATCAGTATTGAACTGGTATCCAAACAAAGTATGCGCAAGAAATCAATTAACTAATGACAAATACGGCATTCTTAAAAAAAATTTAATTTGACATTTGACTTCAGCATGTTCTAACCGTGTTCTTCAGTGCTATGAGCTCAGTGCTCTATCATTAGGATACGGCACGTCATCAAATTTCCAGAGAAATATTCAAATATATGAAACATAAAAAAAATTTTATTCAAAAAGCATTTGAACAAGTTTTAATATTGCTCCCACGCCAATATGAAATAGTACAGTGCCGTCTATACATATTTTTCTTATACAAATAAAAAAAGTAAAGTCGCTGTTGGGTGAGAGTGCCCATTTGTACATTTAATTTCTTTACGCACTACTGTTGTTAAGATAGTGCCCATGTATGCACTCTATTTATTCACGCACTAACTGTAACATAAGAATAAATCATGTATTATACCGTCACTTGAAGTCAATGCCGGTATTCAAGGTTATAGGAAGGTTATAGAGCAGTGCAAATTACTATGCTCTCTCTTATATTAAGATTTACATACATACATTTTCTACTTCGCATATCATTTCATTATAATTACAAGTTAGTTGACTAAAAACAAATAAGCGGTGAAGAAGTTTGATAGAAACGTTCATGTGTTTTGATTAATATATTTTAAGCCCCATACATTTGGCGACCATGACAGGACATCCCTGTAAAATAAATTAAACTTTTTTATACAAATTTATACTGCTGTGCCCAAGCGGATTATTGGGTCATCTATATTGCAAAGGACTCGCCCTGTACCCCTGTACCATAAAAATTCGATAGTTTTGTGCAAGATAAAATCTACTGCTGTGCTCACTGGGTGTGAGGAGTAGCATAACCTGATTAAGTAGGTCTTACTTATGATTATCAATAGAAATTTGACGCGTCACACGTCTTTATTTAATTGTCTAATCAATGCCCTGGATTGATGAGGAGTGTGATGACTTGTACCTAGGACCTACCTAAATATTTTCTAGCTTTTAGTATTATTATTACTTCATGTAAGTATTGTTTTCAATAAAACCGTTTAATTTAAACATTTTTATACTCTTTTGATCAGAGCTCCAGAGTATATTAACTTTGATTGGATAACGGTTGGTTGTACAGGTATAAAGGAATCGAGACAGATATAGACTTCCATATATCAAAATCATTAGTATAGAAAAAAAAGTCGATTGAGCCATGTCCGTCCGTCCGTCCGTCCGTCTGTCCGTTAACCCGATAACTTGAGTAAATTTTGAGGTATCTTGATGAAATTTGGTAGGTAGGTTCCTGGGCACTCATCTCTGATCGCTATTTAAAATAAACGATATCGGACAATAACCACGCCCACTTTTTCGATATCGAAAATTTCGAAAAATCGAAAAAGTGCGATAATTCATTACCAAATATGGATTAAGCGATGAAACTTGGTAGATGAGTTGAACTTATGACGCAGAATAGAAAACTAGAAAAATTTTGGACAATGGGCGTGGCACCGCCCACTTTTAAAGGAAGGTAGTTTAGAAGTTTTGCAAACTGTAATTTGGCAGTCGTTGAAGATATCATGATGAAATTTGGCAGGAACGTTACTCTTATTACTATATGTCTGCTTAATAAAACTTAGCAAAATCGGAGAACGACCACGCCCACTTTTTAAAAAAAATTTTTTTTTAATTCAAATTTTAAAAGAAAAGTTAATATCTTTACAGTATATAAGTAAATTATGTCAACATTGAACTCCAGTAATGATATGGTGCAACAAAATACAAAAATAAAAGAAAATTTAAAAATGGGCGTGGCTCCGCCCTTTTTCATTTATTTGTCTAGGATACTTTTAATGCCATAAGTCGAACAAAAATTTACCAATCCTTGTGAAATTTGGTAGGGGCTTAGACTCTAGGACGATAACTGTTTTCTGTGAAAATGGGCAAAATCGGTTGAAGCCACGCCCAGTTTTTATACACAGTCGACCGTCTGTCCTTCCGCTCGGCCGTTAACAGGATAACTTGAGCAAAAATCGATATATCTTTGCTGAACTCAGTTCGCGTACTTAGCTGAACTCACTTTGTATTGGTATAAAAAATGGCCGAAATCCGACTATGACCACGCCCAATTTTTCGATATCGAAAATTACGAAAAATGAAAAAAATGCCATAAATGGCAGGCCTGTAGTGGTGTGATGGGTAGCGTGCTCCGCCTATCACACCGTATGCCCTGGGTTCAACTCCCGGACAAAGCAACATCAAAATTTTAGAAATAAGATTTTTCAATTAGAAGACAATTTTTCTAAGCGGGGTCGCCCCTCGGTAGTGTTTGGCAAGCACTCCGGGTGTATTTCTGCCATGAAAAGCTCTCAGTGAAAACTCATCTGCTTTGCAGATTCCGTTCGGAGTCGGCATAAAACATGTAGGTCCCGTCCGGCCAATTTGTAGGGAAAATAAAGAGGAGCACGACGCAAATTGGAAGAGAAGCTCGGCCTTAGATCTCTTCGGAGGTTATCGCGCCTTACATTTATTTTATTTATATACCAAATACGAAAAAAGGGATGAAACATGGTAATTGTATTGGTCTATTGACGCAAAATATAACTTTAGAAAAAAACTTGGTAAAATGGGTGTGACACCTACCATATTAAGTAGAAGAAAATGAAAAAGTTTTGCAGGGCGAAATCAAAAGCCCTTGGAATCTTGGAAGGAATACTGTTCATGGTATTACATATATAAATAAATTAGCGGTACCCGACAGATGATGTTCTGGATCACCCTGGTCCACATTTTGGTCGATATCTCGAAAACGCCTTCACATATACAACTAAGGGCCACTCCCTTTTAAAACCCTTATTAATACCTTTAATTTGATACCCATATCGTACAAACACATTCTAGAGTCAACCCTGGTCCACTTTTATAACGATATTCCGAAAAGGCGTCCACATATAGAACTAAGGCCCACTCCTTTTTAAAATACTCGTTAACACCTTTCATTTGATACCCATATCGTACAAACAAATTCTAGAGTCACCCTGGTCCACCTTTATGGCGATATTTCGAAAAGGCGTCCACCTATAGAACTAAGGCCCATGCCTATTTAAAATACTCATTAACACCTTTCATTTGATACCCATATTGCACAAACGCATTCCAGAGTCACCCCTGGTCCACTTTTATAACGATATTCCGAAAAGGCGTCCACCTATAGAACTAAGGCCCACTCCCTTTTAAAACACTTATTAACACATTTCGTTTGATACCCATATTGCTCAAACGCATTCTAGAGTCAACCCTGGTCCACTTTTATAACGATATTCCGAAAAGGCGTCCACCTAAAGAACTAAGGCCCACTCCCTTTCAAAATACTCATTAACACCTTTCATTTGATACCCATATAGTACAAACAAATTCTAGAGTCACCCCTGGTCCACCTTTATGGCGATATCTCGAAAAGGCGTCCACATATAGAACTAAGGCCCACGCCCTCTTAAAATACTCATTAACACCTTTCATGTGATACTCATATCGTACAAACAAATTCTAGAGTCACCCCTGGTCCATCTTTATGGCGATATCTCGAAACGGCGTCCATCTATAGAACTTAGGCCCACGCCCTTTTAAAATACTCATTAATACCTTTCATTTGATACCCATATCGTACAAAATAAATTCTAGAGTCACCCCTGGTCCACCTTTATGGCTATATCTCGAAAAGGCGTCCACCTATAGAACTTAGGCCCATCCCTTTTAAAATTATCATTAACACATTTCATTTGATACCCACATCGTACAAACAAATTCTAGAGTCAGACCTGGTCCACCTTTAATGTGATATCCCTAAATGGCCCACTTCCTCTTAAAATACTCTTTAATACCTTCCATTTGATACACATGTCATACAAACACATTCCAGGGTTACCCTAGGTTCTTTTTACAACATGGTGAATTTCCCATACTTTGTCTCCACAGCTCTCAACTGAGTATGTAATCTTCGGTTACACCCGAACTTAGCCTTCCTTACTTGTTTTTTAATTATTTTATTTTCAAGTTTTTAGTCTTTATTTATTGCCTATTATTTCTTATTCTATTTAGTTCATTTAGTGACTCATTATTACAAGGACTCTTTCCTGACAATTTGTTACAATCTAAATCCTCAATACATAATCCTTCCAAAGACTTTACTCGACTCTGCGCCACGTAAGCTTGTCCCTCCTCGATCTCCAAAATATTTTGATGTCACTTCTTCATGACTGTATGTAATATTTGTTCCAAATATGAGCTAAATCGGACATCATAGGTCGCTTTCTATTCATTTATTATATGTTCCAAATATGGAACCACTCCGAACCACAAATAAGATTTTTTTGAATATCTCGATCTTTGCGCCACCTAGCGGCGATTTTTTTCATACATCGCTTTCTATTCTTGTATGTATTATGTGTTCCAAATATGAGGTAATTCGGACCACAAATAGAATTTTGTGAATATCTCGATCCTTGCGCCACCTAGCGGCGATTTTTTTCATTGGTCGCTTTCTATTCGTTTATGTATTATGTGTTCCAAATATGAGCCAAATCTGACTACAAATACAATTTTTGTGAGTATCTCGATCCTTGCGCCACCTAGCGGTGATATTTTTCATAGTTCGCTTTCTATTCGTTTATGTATTATGTGTTCCAAATATGAGCCAAATCGGATCCCAAATACGATTTTTGTGAATATCTCGATCCTTGCGCCAACTAGCGGCGATTTTTTTTTCATAGGTCGCTTTCTATTCTTGTATGTATTATGAGTTCCAAATATGAGGCAAATCGGACAACAAATACGATTTCTGTGAATATCTCGATCCTTGCGCCACCTAGCGACGATTTTTTTCGTATTATTGCATTGTCATCGGGTTCTGAACTATATTCCATGTTTCAAGCTTGCAGCTTATCGGGAAGTTACTTAAATTTTAATTAGAACATTAGTTCACAACGACCGGCCGTGCAGCCTGTCAAGTCAGCCTAAATAAAACCGTTTAAAAAGAAGGGGAGTCGGCAGATTCCATCACGTTGGAATGTCGTCTGCAAAAATTAGAATCCCATTTTAAGCAAATAAGCCACATTCAGGGTCAGATAGAAAAAATTAACCCTGAGGACAATGCAAAAAGCGACATAGAGGAAAGTTATATTGAAGTAAAAGGAAAGATTATGCGGTTGTTGAATAAGTTGCGTCGTACAAGTGTAGCCGAAGCAAGTTTTGCAAATGCTTCTACGAATCATCCCTTTACACATCAGAGTCGATTACCAAAACTAAAATTACCCAAACTTGATGGCAAATATAGTGAATATAAACGATTTTCGCATACAGTTGCCAATCTTGTCAACGACGATCCCACCCTTCCGACAATAGAAAAGTTCAATTATTTGATAAATTGTTTGTCAGGACTAGCATTGAAAATTATTATTATTATTATTATTAATTGGTCTGGAAGCACTGCGACTTTTGTGCAGATCTATTGTGCAAAACATTTCAGCCTAATTTTGTATCTGTAGGCTCTTGATGTATCTAAGTACCTCTTCAGGCTTTTTACTCCATATCACATAGGGATTAAGAGTCCCACCACCTAGATGGGATAGTCTCTGCCTAACTAGAGCGACGCAGAGAATGTGAACCGGCGCTTCATCATCCAGCTCACAGGAACGACAAATTTGGATATCAGATAGATTTAATTTACTTAGGTGATATCGTAGACCGCAGTGTCCCGTATAGTACCCAGTAAGAGTTCTTAGGTCGTCCCTGCTTAGGTTAATGAGATTGGCTGATACTTTCGTTGCCGAAAGTATAAACAGTTTGGCCTGCCTTTGCCCTGGACAATCAATCCAGTGGCGTCTGAATTGTTTAGTTTCCCAGTTACTTATAGTTTCCCTGGTGTGTGCTTTTGTGAGTCCACAAAAGGGCTCTGGACCATAGATTGCTGATGTAGCACCCTGCTTTGCTAGGTAATCTGCATGTTCATTACCTTCATGTCCCTGATGTCCGGGAACCCATCCCAACAAAACCTTGTTTTTGGCTCCCAGGGCATTAAGGATTTCATCCACCAGCTTAGATGTAACTATGTAGGATTGCAAGGCACGCAGTGCCGCCTGGCTGTCCGACATAATGTAGATGCTCTTCGATGTTGAGCCTCTCCGCAGACATTCTCTACCACAGACTCCTATTGCATGAATTTCTGCCGGAAATATGGTGGGGTAACATCCCATTGGTATCGATTTTTCTGAAGTTTGGCCCTTACATGCCAGCTCCCGTTCTTCCGTCATCGAATTTCGATACATCCGTGTACCAGACCTCTGAGTCAGGGTCGTTATAAGGATTCCCTATTTCCCAGTGGGTCCTGTCCACAATGGACACTTCAAAGTTCTGTGAGATTTTGAGCTTAGGGGGCATTACGTCACGCAGTTTTAATGAGGGATTTCCTATGCATTTTCTTATTATTTTCATATGCCCTATCATATTTCCTTCCTTCAACTCAGAAATATTTGGAAGTCTTAGTGCACCTAGTGTTGCCTCTTCCTCTATCAGAATGGGGAAGGGAGGTATTCCCACTAAAGCACTAAGTGCGTCAGCACGGGCGGTTCTCATCGCGCCCGTTATGCCAACGCAAAATAATCGATGTAGTTTGCTTAGTTAAGCCGTTGCCTTTCATTGCGTGGCCTTAATGTCCAATATACCATTTTTGGACAATATACCATTTTTGGGCAAATCCCCCATGTTGTGCCGCAGAGACGAGTACAGGCGAAGAAAGCTCTTATTACCTTGTTTAGGATAGCATCCAAATGAGCATTCCACGTGAGATTTCTATCCAGTGTGACCCCTAGATATTTAGCCTCCATTGAGAATTTTATTTTTGTACCACCCAGGGATGGTTCTGGGATAGATACTTTCCTTCTCCGGGTGAAAGGCACTATAACAGTTTTGTTAGGATTTATAGACAATCCTTTGATATCGCACCACGTCTCTATGATGCAAAGGGCTTGTTGCATGCGATCTGATATTGTATCTTCCTGCATCCCTGTGATGCAAATAACTAGGTCATCTGCATATCTTTGTATGTCAAATCCCTTGGTTTTAATTAACTGAAGGAGGTCATCAATGACCAGGGTCCACAGGAGAGGGAAGAGGACATCTCCTTGTGGGCAGCCTCTTGTGGGCGCAATTGATTCAATTGTCCCTCCCAGTTCCAAATGGATTTTTCTACTCTTTAACATAGACAGCACCCATCGTATTATTATAGGGCTTATGTCCTTGTCAATCATAGCTTGTTCGATAGCTTGATGTGTTGTGTTATCGAAAGCCCCTGATGTATCAATAAAAGCGCAGAGGGCTATATTTTTTGACTCTAGAGTCTTTTCGCTTTTTACCGTGAGACTATGAATAGCCGTCTCCGTGGATTTCCCTGACTGGTAGGCGAACTGATTCCTACACAGAGGGAGTTTATTTTGATTGACCTCCCTGATATGCTGATCTAAGATTTTCTCCATACCTTTTAGGAGAAACGAGCTCAGGCTTATTGGTCTATACGACCCTGGCTTTGGTAAGAATATTACTTTAACCTCTGCCCACCTGCTCGGGATATGGCCGAGCAGTAGTGATGCCTTATACAAAGTGGAAAGGACTGGGCTATATGCTTTATCCCTTGCTGTAACAGACAAGGGTAGACCCCATCTGGTCCTGGTGACTTGAATGGGCTGAAATTAGACAGAGCCCACTGCACTCGTTTCACAGTGGTGAGCTTTGTTGCTAGGCGTTTTTCATTACCACTGATCGTGGCAAATCTGCCATTATAGGTGGTGATTGATGGCCTGCTGTGCAGTCAGGAAAGTGTGTTTCGAGTAATAGTTTGCTCGTCTCTTCCGGCCGCGTGGTGTAGCTCCCATCTGTTTTTTTCAACGTGCCAATTACATTTCTGTGATCTGTAGAAAGGGCTTTTTGTAATCGAACCGCTGCTGGAAGATCATTAATCTTTTCACAGTGTTCTCTCCAGGTAGCCCTTTTAGATTTCCTAAGTTCTTTATTGTAAGATGTTAGAGCGACTTTGTATGAATCCCAGTCGCCCGTAGCTCTCGCTTTATTGAACAGTTTCCTAGCCTGGCATCTTAGCTGCCCAGGCTTTTTGTTCCACCAAAGCATATCACGTTATGTACGTATCTTTCCTTGGGGGCAACTCTCATTGAAAGCTGTTTTAATGTCTGAGTGGAGCTGTTCAGCTTCCTTCTCAAGCTCCTGCAGGGTGGTTATAGGTCGCTGTAAGCTGTTACCAGCTTCCTAAATAATAAAACGAAAAAGCTCCCAGTTCGTTTTCCTGGGATTTCTAAAAGCTGGCATGTGTTCCGGAAAGTGACCAATGTTGAATACAATGTGTTTGTGGTCCGACATTGATACCTCTCCTGACCCATGCCAGTTAGTGACGGTGCTGGCCTTATTATGGCTGCACAGAGTAAGATCTAAAACTTCCCCTCTAATAGCATTTACAAAGGTGGCTTCATTGTCCTGATTGATAATGCTTATATTATTACTACTGATAAACTCAAGGAGGTACTCACCCCTGTTGTTGATATTCGTACTACCCCATGTTGTATGATGGGAATTTGAGTCACAGCAGAGGATCCATGGCGTGCCAGTCTGCTGACAGTAATTGATGAGGGCTATTCTTTCGGTTGTTTGGACCATTTCTTCCTCCCCCGGAAAGTAGGAAGAGGCCAAGATTGCCTCTTGGGGTTGGAATTTTAGCCCAAACTGCTACAATATCAGCCGTCATAAACTGTAAAAGTGGAAGAAAATTAGTTTTTGATTAAAAGCATCGCCGCTCTTGGGCGAGAACTCGTGGCAAAAATTAATTTACCATCAGTACTGTTCAGGCCTTTCACGGCACAGTGTTGAATCCAGGGCTCCTGGATGAAGGCTATTCCCAGACCTTATGAGGTGGGTTTTGTCTAAGGCTGGGGTAACGCTCAGTCAATCCAGAGTCGAGTAAAGGTCCCACAAACCCCTACTGAATAAATACACGATATTAATGTGTTACGAACACACGCACACACGGCTGGAGATATTAGGCGGGCAGCAGCTTTCCGTCGCAAGATGGCGAGGGGGCGGAGCGGCGGCTAACGGTCGTTGGAGTAGAGGAGGTTCGGTAGGGCGGTTGAACGGTCGGGTAACGGGCGGACTCGTACGGCGGTACGGAAGCAGCGGCGGAATAGAAGCAGCGGCTTAACGGCGGTAGGATGGCAAGCGGCCAGTGGCTAGTAAAGCAGCGTCGGGACGGATGCCTCGGCTTAACGGCGGTAGGGTGGCAGACGGCCAACGGTCATCGTAGCAGCGGCGTGACGGATGCAGCAGCTTAACGGCGGTAGGACGGCGAACGACCAACGGTTTTCGTAGCAGCGGCGGGACGGATGCAGCGGCTTAACGGTGGTAGGATGGCAGACGGCCAACGGTCGTCGTAGCAGCGGCGTGACGGATGCAGCGTCTTAACGGCGGTAGGATGGCGAACACCCAATGGTTAGTGTGGCAGCGGCGGCACCAGCAAGGCGGGACGGGCGCGGCGGTAGTATGGCGGAAGGCCAACGGTCGGCGTAGCACCGGCGGGATGGAAGCAACGGCGGCACCAGAGGGGCGACGATGCGACGGCAGCGGCGGTGGGCTACGGAGCGCGCACCAGGACCGGGGAGAGAGGGGAAGTAGGCTGGCGATGGTGTTTACCTGGACAGCGGTGGCTCGGTTGACGATATCGGCGGGATGGGATTGATCGGTAGTCTTCGGCAGGATCGGTAGTCCGCGGGGTCGGTCACCTGGGGAAGAGACTGCGAGGACTCGGGTTAGTGCTGGTTTCACCGCTGGACACCCCCGACTCCCTACTTGCACACTAGTAGAAGGTGCGTAAGGGGGGTAGGGTTGTACCAGCCGAGACGCCGTGGGTCCACCCGTGGTGGAGGGGAAGTGCACCTTAACGGCACAGCGGTAGCCCTTGTGCGCACGCATCGGCTCACGGCCGAAACCAGAACTGCGGAGAGGTGGTCGTGCGGTCGTTCGGGCTGCTGGTCATTCCTTACCAGACCAGGACGATGGAGGGAAGGGTAGTCCGAAGACACCACTCGCGTCATCTTGGTGCAGCAGGGGTGACTCGCGCCACTGCCGCACCCTCTTCTCCCCAGCTAACTAGAGGGAGTTGTTCCTCCGCTCCGGCCAGCCTACTAAAACCAGAGCTGAGGGGGAGGGGGTTATTTAGTGATTGAGGCAGCGGGCCGCTCAACACCGGGGTGGGCGACGGAGGGAAGGATAGTCCGAAGACACCACTCGCGTCGTCCAGCCCAGGTGAAGGGTGACTCGCGCCCCTTCCGCTCAGTCCGAGCCGCGGGGGAGGGGGGTTATTTGGTCATTAAGGCAGCGGGCCGCTCAACACCAGGGTGGGCGACGGAGCGAAGGATAGTCCGAAGACACTACTCGCGTCGTTCAACTCTGGTGGAGGGTGACCCGCGCCATGACAGCGCCCCTTCCACTCAGCTAGCTAGCCGGAGTGCCAATTTTGTCTTTAAAAACACAACCACTCCCGCTGGCTTACCTGCGAGGACTTAACTGCAAAAATGCAAATTCGCTGTTTATATGGGTGGTGTCGTAAACTGGTTGAGAAATCAACACACCATTATTGTGATTTTCATTGGTTTGCTATCAGTGGTTGTTGAGTATGCTATAGAAGAATAAGTACAAGTGGTTGTTGACAATGCTATAGAAGAATAAGTACAGGGAGGTTATGGTGGCTATGCTATAGAAAAATAAGTACAGGGAGGTTCAGGTTTAAGTGAATAAGGAAATACAGGGGGAGTTACGTTATTGTAACGCTACGCTACAACTTTCTTCTGCAAACTTTTTAATTAGGATGTCTGAGGCTGCCTTGGTATTTTTCAGCCGTTCGTCCTCGTCCTTTTTTGTTCCCTTTCCTGACATTGGGGCTCCCACGAGATGGTTGCCTTTTTGCCGGGTTTTGGGGGACAGGCTGGCGGACTGTCGCTGCCTCGTTTGGCCTCTGTGGGCCAACACTAGCCGCAGAAGGCCTGGGTTCTTCTTGAGAAGGTTTTTGGGGGGTGTCTGATTGACTCGGCAAATCCTGCTGTTCAGTAGGTAAATGCCTACTAGATACCTTCTGGTTCTTCGAACAGCACGGTTTGTCATCGTCAACCGTATCATCCCCCTCACTCTTATTGTCACTGCCGCTGGTATTTATATTTACCAGGGGCAGGAATGGCTTGGTCTTGGGCCTTAACTTGACCCTGTCAAACCCACAGAACATCAAGTAGTTGCGTTGCTTTAATAGCTAAGCCGACAACGGATCGACGGCTATAGTAACTTCCGCCACCGTGGACTTTCGAATCCGGTTGAGGATTCTCAAGTTCCTGGTATTCAAGCCGACATTTTGGGGCTCAGCTAACCTAAAGATGTCGTCGTTTGAGGGGCATTCCTCTTCTTTAAAGTACCCTAAGAGAATGACGCGACGTGGTATATCCGAATCAGGTACCACCTTCAGCTTGGCACCTTGCCATGGGGTGATCTTTGGGCCGATAGCCCTTATCCAATCCGCGGTGGTTGCATCCCTGCAGGTGATAGAAAGTCAGCCTGGGCGAGGTGTGCAACCGCTTAAGGTGGGCTTTGTAGCACCATCTTTTTGGCTCATCACTTCTCCCAGGATGGCCTTCTGTATGGCCTTCAATTCCCCTGAAGACCAGACCGTGGCTGGATATTCGGGAGGTATAATACCCAGCCTTACCCCACTCAGGACATCCCTGAAAGTTGCCGACTGCTTGGCTGTTGCATCACGATGGGAAGGCATGGTTGCCTCGACATTTGATGCACAGCTTTCCACAGGTTTTGACAATATTTTTGTATTGCTAGCTGTGGACAGCGACATCTTTTTTGGTTCTCTCTCTCGTGGAGTCGAGCTATCAGAGCGGCCTCTCTTGGCTGACCCCTCACCACGGACCGATCCCAAGGGTTCTTTGGCAAGTCCCCTGGCTTCATTGTAGCTAATCCCCCTGGCCTATAATCGCTTCAGACGTTTTCGAGCGGCACCACTTAGCCGATCTGGCTCTGCATTCCGGCCAGGCTGATCGCTTTTCGCCGGAGAGGCAAGGAGCCTCTCTTCATCCTCTTGCGAGACTGTGGATTGTGACTCTCACCGATTTGCATCCTGCAGAGTCCCCACATCTGCCAGTTCCACGTCATGCAGGGGACTATTCGGCCCCGGCAAGTCTGTGGCGACAGCTGATTCGGCTTGAACTGAAAGGTCGCAATCGACCTGATCTATTGGGAGCTGTTCAGCTCCATTTTGGTTGCTTTTTATATTATTTTTATCCATAAAAATACCGACGAGTATAGGGGAAGGTAAGTCAGCTGGGACATAGCCCCCAGTATCCCAGAAAGACTAATTACAACCAGAGGGCTTCAGGTATCTGGAGGCCACCGTTGTAAGACACACTAGCATAGTGCCATTCATCCCATGAGCACGGTTCGGATGACACTCGGAATTACGGGTTTTATCGTGTTGTCCTCTATAGATCCGCCATATTTGTTAGCAAAGCTTGGGCACCTTATTCAGGGTGTGACTCTTCGGCTCGTATGGCCGGTATTGAACCAAAAATAGCACCTGTTTATAGGAAAAATTGGCCCAGGGGAAACGGAGTGCGGATGGGAGATGGGAGAAGAAGGGAAATCCGGTTGAAGGGAGGAGAAATGGGTCGCCGCTCGCATTCGCCGCCAAAGCGTTACCAGGCGTCACCGCGAGGAGGCTCCATCCCAAAGTTGGGAGGAGGGTGCAAGCACCTACGAGTCTACGTTTTGGAATGACGCCGGTGTGTGCAAGGCGAAACATCCCCATCAAAGACATCCAAGCATTGACAATAGTAGAACCATTTCAGATAACAGAAGAGAATTACCCTAAGGCTCCGGCACTTTTAAAGGAACGTTATGACAATAATGTTCTAATTTTCTTAGATTATATTTCTTCATTGTTTAGTCTACAAGCAACGACTAAAGCTGATCCCCAGGCCGGACGAGATGGGGGGGGGGGGGGGGGGGGGGGGGGGGGGGGGGTAAGGTGGTCATTTACCCCGGGCCCGGGCTTTGGAGGGGCCCGGGAATCTCAAAATGCTATCCAACCTTTTTGCTTACAGAAAATAAATAAATTATAAGTTGAGGCAGTTAAGCCTTTTGCAAATCCTAGCCAAGGATTGAAAAAGGCACTAAACGAGTTACTTGGGCCAAATTTGACAGCGGAAACATATGGTGATGTTAATGGCGTTATTCAATACATCAGCAAATTTGAATGTATTTTGCTTTCCTCCATTTGGCTCAAGATTTTGACAGTTATTAATGAAAGAAACATTATTCTGCAAGCCAGGGATACTAGGATCTATATCGAAGTTATAAACTTAGAAAGTTTGATCTCTGATTTAAATCTGATCAGAAATCAATGGGAAAACATTTTATGCGAATGCAAAACAGACGCCACTGGATTGGGAATCTCACCAAAGTTTCCTGACGTTCGAAAACGGAATAGTAAAATACATTTATGAAGAGAACGAGACAATCAACGACGATCACGAGACTGACTCCAAAAACAACACCTTTTTGGTGATAGCACTAGTCAACAAGAGAAATTACTTTGAAGTTTAACTATTTAGTTTCGATGTATTATGGCCCCCTTAGTACAAAAACACCCAAAATTTAAAATTCTATGGATAGGGGTTTTTTTTTCTTTTTCTAAAATCACGAATTTTTACAGAGGTCTTTCCATTTATTTTATCATGTCTTGGAAATTACTTATCTAAATTCGTTGGGAGAAACACCAGTGGATTCACCGCAAAATTTTCTTAGAACATTTTTTTATATGATCGACGCACAGTGGCGCCTCTGCCGTTAAAGCATGGCAGAAATCAGAAAAATCATGAAAGCGTTCGCTAAATCTAATACATGTTTCTAATAGAGAAATTTCCTGGGATCAAGAATATACAACTTTTTTTTCACAGAAAATTATAGTTTTCTAGGTAGAGCCGCTCAAAGTTGACCAATTTTCAACATTGGGAAAAATTTGAAATTTTTCTTCTTTTTCGTTGTATTTAAAATGGTTTTGTGAGTAAAGAAGGCGGCCGGTTGTCGTTTTCTTGTATAGCTATTAAAGATAATTTAATTTAGGATTGAAGCAATAAAAATGTTTTTTTTTTTGGTAAAAGTTGACGGATATACCTGTTTTTCGAAATGCCTATTTTTAGGCCTTTTTAAAACTTTGATGGAAAAAATAAAAAAAGTTATTTGTGAAATATTCAGTTACCTAAATTCGTAAAGTCTACCTGCGTCTAGCTGCAACTTCACGTTTTACATCAAATAAAGTTAAACAACCTTGGGCATAAATACGCGCCTGAGCAGGTATATATAATTCAGTACGGCCGTAAGGTCGTTTTTGTTATTGGAACTTGTTAACAACATACGTTTTTTAAGTTACGAATTGTATACCTGAAATTAATTTTAATAATTTGAGTAGGTATATAAAGCTATCCATCATACAATGCACATTATCATTCGTCTTTTGGAGATTAAAGAACTAAGTATTCTTGTTTGCTTAAATAAAGTGAATAGTATTTTTAAATATAGTTCACAGTTTAATATTTAGTCAGATACACTCGAAGGCAATTCTAATATGTATCTAGAAAACTCGAAACTATTTGTGGTGTTTAAATCTACAAAGTCAAGACGGGACTTCGTTGAGGCTATTATGAGAGAATTAGCGAGTGAAACAAGCATTAAAGAAAAGGAAGGCCTGGAAGAAAAGATTGGTTTACAATACATTATGATAGAAAGAAAATGGAAGGACGTCTATGAAAAGTGGCTAGCTGACAAAACTTTTTTGGACGAAGAAACGCCTAGCACGTCAACCAATCCAACTAGAGGGAGACCAACAAAACCCATAGAACAGTGTTCTACCTACGCAAGGAAAAGGAAGCTGTCTGATACCACAAAAGCTACCGCCACGACTCATCTTTCAGAAGTATTGACTATTAAATATAAAAAAAGACGAAGAAAACGTGAAGTCTCATATAACAGTAGCAGTTGCGGTAGAAAGTCCAGTGCGACTGATGAGCATCAAAAATAGCATTCCCACACCACCAAATGCGCTACCTGGGAAATACACTCCCGAAGAAGCTTTGGCGCTGTTTATTGGTCTCGGTTTAACGAAGAAAAAATATATTATATTGCGTAAGTCATTACTGCAACGTAATGCGATATTTTACCTGAGAAAGAAGCAGTTCCTCTAAGTCCCAAAATAACCGAAGTATTAGCTGAAATTGAGCTACAAAACCTAATGGATCATACGTCTACATGACTCCTTCAAAGTTTTACTGAAGAAAAGTTGAAATCACTGCCAAAGGAGCTATCCTTGATAACTAAGTGGGGCTGTGATTGATCATCAGGACAAAGCGCTAATAAACAAAGAATAAATGTAGACGATGACCCAATTACAGATAGTAATATGTATATGGCTTCTATTGTTCCATTACGACTAGAAGATGAAGCTTCAGAATATTGGAAAAATCCAGGTCCGTCATCAACTATATTGTGCCGCCCGATATTATTTAAATACGAGAAGGAGTCTTCGGAACTCATAAAAGCTAAAGTGAGTGATTTAAAAAATCAAATTGCCAAATTAGAACCAACAATAATTGAAATTGAAGAGGGGAATGTTATTACAATAAAGCATGCTTTTCTTCTAACAATGGTCGATGGAAAAGTTTTGAACTTAATAACAAATACGACATCTACAATGAAATGTCCAATTTGTAAGAAGAGTCAAAAGGACTTTGAAAATCTTGATGGTTCAATAACTGACGAACTAAATTATGAGTATGGAATATCTCCTTTGCATGCTAGGATAAGACGTATGGAATTTGTTTTGGAGCTGGCTTATACACTACCACAACAAGGAGAAGTTTTCGACGACAATACAACATGTAAGGAGAAACAAAACAGGAGAAAAAAAAAATAATTTAGGAGGCATTCTATAAAGAGATTGCCCTTAGAGTTGACTGTCCAAAGTATGGATATGGAAATACAAATGATGGTAACTCATCAATTTGTATGGAAAATTTAAGTAACCAACGCGGGTTTTCGTAAGAAATAAGTATGGTCATATACATATATTTGTTGTCAAATAAATACAATTTTTTCCTTGGAGCATTTCTTGTGATGTTCTTTGTATGCTTAAATCATAAAAACAAAAAAATCAAATTATCCCTCCGTCATAGAAACTGTTATACCTACCTACTGAACATCCCAGCCTGCACAGGCCATTTCCCATAGCATATAAAGTTTTTTTGAAAACCACTTTTTTCAAACCCTTTCGCAGGTAGTGGTTAAAAAATTTACAGACTCATTAGATGCCTGCCCTGTATGGTATATTGTCGTCGATTGTGACAAACGAAAACAAGTAAGGAATGTTAAGTTCGGGTGTAACTGAACATTACATACTCAGTTGAGAGCTATGGTGACAACATAAGGGAAAATAAGCTTGTAGGAAAATGAACCGAGGGAAACCCTGGAATGTGTTTGTATGACATGTGTATTAAATGAAAGGCATTAAAGAGTATTTTATGAGGGAGTGGGCCATAGTTCTATAGGTGGACGCCATTTAGGGATATCGCCATAAAGGTGGATCAGGGTTGACTCTAGAATTTGTTTGTACGATATGGGTATCAAATGAAAGGTGCTAATGAGTATTTTAAAAGGGAGTAATCCTTAGTTCCATAGGTGGACGCCGTTTCGAGATATCTCCATAAAGGTGGATCAGGGGTGACCATAGAATTTGTTTGTACAATATGGGTATCAAAAGAAAGGTGCTAATGAGTATTTTAAAAGGGAGTAATCCTTAGTTCCATAGGTGGACGCCGTTTCGAGATATCGCCATAAAGGTGGACCAGGGGTGACCCTAGAATTTGTTTGTACGATATGGGTATCAAATTAAAGGTATTAATGAGGGTTTTAAAAGGGAGTGGTGGTAGTTGTATAGGTGGTCGCCTTTTCGAGATATCGCCATAAAGGTGGACAAGGGGTGACTCTAGAATGCGTTTGTACAATATGGGTATCAAACGAAAGGTGTTAATGAGTATTTTAAAAGGGAGTGGGCCTTAGTTCTATAGGTGAACGCCGTTTCGAAATATCGCCATAAATGTGGACCAGGGGGACTGTAGAATGTGTTTGTACAATATGGGTATCAAACGAAAGTTGTTAATGAGTATTTTTAAAGGGAGTGGGCCTTAGTTCTATGGGTGGACGCCGTTTCGAAATATCGCCATAAAAGTGGACCAGGTGTGACTCTATAATGTGTTTGTACGATATGGATATCAAATTAAAGGTATTAATGAGGGTTTTAAAAGGAAGTGGTGGTAGTTGTATAGGTGGTCGCCTTTTCGAGATATCGCCATAAAGGTGGACCAGGCGTGACTCTAGAATACGGTTGTACAATATGGATATCAAACGAAAGGGCCTTAGTTCTATAGGTGGACGCCTTTTAGAGGTATCGCAATAAAGGTGGACCAGGGGTGACTCTAGACTTTGTTTGTACGATATGGGTATCAAATGAAAGGTGTTAATGAGTATTTTTAAAAGGGAGTGGGCCTTAGTTTTATAGGTGGACGCCTTTTAGATATATGGCCATAAAGGTGGACCAGGGGTGACTCTAGAACATGTTTGTAAGATATTAGTATCAAATTAAAGGTATTAATGAGATTTTTAAAAGGGAGTGGTGGTAGTTGTATATGTGAAGGCGTTTTCCAGATATCGACCAAAATGTGGACCAGGGTGACCCAGGACATCATCTGTTGGATACCGCTAATTTATTTATGTATGTAATACCTGCCAAGATTTCAAGGGTTTTTTATTTCGCCCTGCAGAACTTTTTCATTTTCTTCTATTTAATATGGTAGGTGTCACAACCATTTTACAGAGTTTTTTATAAAGTTATATTTCGCGTCAATAAACCAATCCAATTACCATGTTTCATCCCTCTTTTCGTATTTGGTATAGAATTATGGTATTTTTTTTCATTTTTCGTAATTTTCGATATCGAAAAAGTGGGCGTAAATCTTTGTTCGACTTATGGCATTAAAAGTATCCTAGACAAATTAAATGAAAAAGGGCGGATCCACACCCATTTTGAAATTTTCTTTTATTTTTGTATTTTGTTGCACCATATCATAACTGGAGTTGAATTTTGACATAATTTACTTATATACTGTAAAGATATTAAATTTTTTGTTAAAATTTTACTTTAAAAATTTTTTTTTAAAAGTGGGTGTGGTCCTTCTCCGATTTGGCTAAATTTTATTAATCGTACATATAGTAATAGGAGTAACTTTCCTGCCAAATTTCATCATAATATCTTCAACGACTGCCAAATTACAGCATGGAAAAATTTTAAATTACCTTCTTTTAAAAGTGGGCGGTGCCACGCCCATTGTCCAGAATTTTACTAATTTTCTATTCTGCATCATAAGTTCAACGCACCTACCAAGTTTCATCGCTTTATCTGGCTTTGGTAATGACTTATTGCACTTTTTCGGTTTTTCGAAATTTTCGATATCGAAAAAGTGGGCGTGGTTATAGTCCGATATCGTTCATTTCAAATAGCGATCTGAGATGAGTGCTCAGGAACCTACGTACCAAATTTCATCAAGATACCTCAAAATTTACTCAAGTTATCGTGTTAACGAACGGACGGGCGGACGGACGGACATGGCTCTATCAAATCCTGATGATTTTGATATATGGAAGTCTATATCTATCTAGATTCCTTTATACCTGTACAACCAACCGTTATCCAATCAAACTTAATATACTCTGTGAGCTGTGCTCAACTAAGTATAAACAAGTAAGGAAGGCTAAGTTCGGGTGTAACCGAACATTACATACTCAGTTGAGAGCTATGGAGACAAAATAAGGAAAATCACCATGTAGGAAAATGAACCTAGGGTAACCCTGGAATGTGGTTGTATGACATGTGTATCAAATGGAAGGTATTAAAGAGTATTTTAAGAGAGAGTAGGCCATAGTTCCATGGATGGACGCCATTTAGGGATATCGCCATAAAGGTGGACCAGGGCTGACTCTAGAATTTGTTTGTACGATATGGGTATCAAATGAAAGGTGTTACTGAGCATTTTAAGAGGGAGTGGGCCTTAGGTCTATCGGTGGACGCCTTTTCGAGATATCGCCATTAAGGTGGACCAGGGCTGACTCTAGAATGTGTTTGTACGATATGGGTATCAAATGAAAGGTGGTAATGAGTATTTTAAAAGGGAATGGGCATTAGTTCTATAGGTGAACGCCTTTTCGAGAAATCGCCATAAAGGTGGACCAGGGGTGACTCTAGAATATGTTTGTACGATATGGGTATCAAATGAAAACTGTTAATGAGTATTTTGAAAAGGAGTGATCCTTAGTTCCATAGGTGGACGCCGTTTCGAGATATCGCCATAAAGGTGGACCAGGGGTGTCTCTAGAATGTGTTTGTACGATATGGGAATCAAATGAAAGGTGTTACTGAGCATTTTAAGAGGGAGTGGGCATTAGGTCTATAGGTGGACGCGTTTTCGAGATATCGCCATTAGGGTGGGCCAGGGGTGACTCTAAAATGTTTGTACGATATGGGTATCAAACGAAAAGTGTTACTGAGCATTTTAAGAGGGAGTGGGCATTAGGTCTATAGGTGGACGCCTTTTCGAAATGTCGCCATTAGGGTGGGCCAGGGGTGACTCTAGAATGTGTTTGTACGATATGGGTATCAAATGAAAGGTGTTACTGAGCATTTTAAGAGGGAGTGGGCCTTAGGTCTATCGGTGGACGCCTTTTCGAGATATCGCCATAAAGGTGGACCAAGGGTGACTCTAGAATGTTTGTACGATATGGGTATCAAACGAAAGGTGTTACTGAGCATTTTAAGAGGGAGTGGGCATGAGGTCTATAGGTGGACGCCTTTTCGAGATATCGTCATTAGGGTGGGCCAGGGGTGACTCTAGAATGTGTTTGTACGATATGGGTATCAAACGAAAGGTGTTACTGAGCATTTTAAGAGGGAGTGGGCATTAGGTCTATAGGTGGACGCCTTTTCGAGATATCGCCATTAGGGTGGGCCAGGGGTGACTCTAGAATGTTTGTACGATATGGGTATCAAACGAAAGGTGTTACTGAGCATTTTAAGAGGGAGTGGGCATTAGGTCTATAGGTGGACGCCTTTTCGAGATATCGCCATTACGGTGGGCCAGGGGTGACTCAAGAATGTTTGTACGATAAGGGTATCAAACGAAAGGTGTTACTGAGCATTTTAAGGGGGAGTGGGCATTAGGTCTATAGGTGGACGCCTTTTCGAGATATCGCCATTAGGGTGGGCCAGGGGTGACTCTAGAATGTTTGTACGATATGGGTATCAAACGAAAGGTGTTACTGAGTATTTTAAGAGGGAGTGGGCATTAGGTCTATAGTTGGACGCCTTTTCGAGATATCGCCATTAGGGTGGGCCAGGGGTGACTCTAGAATGTGTTTGTACGATATGGGTATCAAATGAAAGGTGGTAATGAGTATTTTAAAAGGGAGTAATCCTTAGTTCTATAGGTGGACGCCTTTTCGAGATATCGCCATAAAGGTGGACCAAGGGTGACTCTAGAATGTTTGTACGATATGGGTATCAAACGAAAGGTGTTACTGAGCATTTTAAGAGGGAGTGGGCATTAGGTCTATAGGTGGACGCCTTTTCGAGATATCGCCATTAGGGTGGGCCAGGGTGACTCTAGAATGTGTTTGTACGATATGGATATCAAATGAAAGGTGGTAATGAGTATTTTAAAACGGAGTAATCCTTAGTTATATAGGTGGACGCCTTTTCAAGATATCGCCATAAAGGTGGACCAAGGGTGACTCTAGAATGTTTGTACGATATGGGTATCAAACGAAAGGTGTTACTGATCATTTTAAGAGGGAGTGGGCATTAGGTCTATAGGTGGACGCCTTTTCGAGATATCGCCATTAGGGTGGGCCAGGGGTGACTATAGAATGTTTGTACGATATGGGTATCAAACGAAAGGTGTTACTGAGCATTTTAAGAGGGAGTGGACATTAGGTCTATAGGTGGACGCCTTTTCGAGATATCGCCATTAGGGTGGGCCAGGGGTGACTCTAGATTGTTTGTACGATAAGGTTATCAAACGAAAGGTGTTACTGAGCATTTTAAGAGGGAGTGGGCATTAGGTCTATAGGTGGACGCCTTTTCGAGATACCGCCATTAGGGTGGGCCAGGGGTGACTCTAGAATGATACGATATGGATATCAAATTAAAGGTATTAATGAGGGTTTTAAAAGCGAGTGGCCCTTTGATGTATATGTGAAGGCGTTCTCGCGATATCGACCAGGTGATCCAGAAAATCATCTGTCGGGTACTGCTAATTTATTTATTTATGCAATACCATTAACAGTATTCCTGCCAAGATTCCAAGGGCTGTTGATTTCGCCTTGTAGAACTTTTTCATTTTCTTCTACTTAATATGGTAGGTGTCACACCCATTTTACAAAGTTTTTTCCAAAGTTATATTTTGCGTCAATAAACCAATCCAGTTACCATGTTTGATCCCTTTTTCGTATTTGGTATAGAATTATGGCATTTTTTTCATTTTTCGTAATTTTCGATATCGCCCACTTTGGTTATGGTCGGATTTCGGCCATTTTTTATACCAAGATAAAGTGAGTTCAGATAAGTACGTGGGCTAAGTTTAGTAAAGATATATTGGTTTTTGCTCAAGTTATTGTGTTAACGGCCGAGCGGAAGGACAGACGGTGGACTGTGTATAAAAACTGGGCGTGGCTTCCACCGATTGCGCCCATTTTCACAGAGAACAGTTACCGTCAAAGAATCTATGCCCCTACCAAATTTGAGAAGGAGTGGTAAATTTTTGTTCGACATATGGCATTAAAAGTATTCTAGACAAACTAAATGAAAATGGACGGAACCACGCCCATTTTGAAATTTTCTTTTATTTTTGTATTTTGTTGCATCATATCATTACTGGAGTTGAATTTTGACTTAATTTACTTATATACAGTAAAGATATTAAATTTTTTGTGAAAATTTGAATTAAAAAAAATTTTTTTTTAAAAAGTGGGCGTGTTCTTCATTCAATTTTGCTAATTTTTATTTAGCACATGTATAGTAATAGTAGTAACGTTCCTGCCAAATTTCATCATGATATCGTCAACGACTGCCAAATTACAGCTTGCAAAACTTTTTAATTACCTTCTTGTAAAACTGGGCGGTGCCACGCCCATTGTCCAAAATCTTACTAATTTTCTATTCTGCATTATAACGTCAACCCATCTACCAAGTTTCATCGCTTTAACCGCCTTTGGCAATGAATTGTCGCATTATTTCGGTTTTTCGAAATTTTCGATATCGAAAAAGTGGGCGTGGTTATAGTCCGATATCGTTCATTTTAAATAGCGATTTGAGATGAGTGCCCAGGAATCTACATACCAAATTTCATCAAGATACCTCAAAATTTACTCAAGTTATCGTGTTAACGGACGGACGGACCGACGGACCTGGCTCAATAAATTTTTTTTCGATCCTGATGATTTTGATATATGGAAGTCTATATCTATCTCGATTCCTTTATACCTGTACAACCAACCGTTATCCAATCAAAGTTAATATACTCGGTGAGCTCTGCTCAACTGAGTATAAAAAAGATACATACTTTTGAAAATCGAAGTGGCCTGCGACTATTTAAAGTAATTCATTTAGTTCTTTCAATGTTATTTAACTAGCATTCCTGATCGCGAAAAGTGAAGTTGTCAACAACAGTAAAAAACTATTAATTGATTAGTGAATTTTAAAAAAATGAATAATAACAGTAGAAAATTTGTCTGCAAAAATGACCCGAATATATTTTGTTATGTATGTGGTCTTTACACTACAGCAAAATGGCGGAGAAATTTCACTATTTCACTACAAAATTCATATAAAGATTATTTTAAAATAGATGTTGAGAATTTGAGCCAATATTGGACGCCAAATTCAATTTGTGATAGCTGTATATATATTTTAAAGAAATGGAAATCCTACCCTCAGTAAGTAAAAATTACATTTAATAATTAAAAATATTTATGATACTCATTTTTCACAGAGAAAACATGCAAACTGAAAAACCTATGATGTGGAGAGAAACATGTGATCATGATGCTAACTGTTACTTTTGTTTAAGTAAAAAAAAAAAGGATTTGGAAAACATATGATTTGGTCTTATCCCACGATTTCAGCTGACGGTTTTTCTCTTCCCGTGCTAGATTCAGATAAAGTTCCACGTCCTGAAAATTAACATGATACGTATACTGAAGTTCCTCCATCGCCTATTTCTTCGTCTTCAAAAATCTCCAGCGTATCAGATGGATTTTGCCCAAAGCCTCTGACGCAGTCCTTGTTAAACGATCTTATAAGAGACATAGAGCCTCCAAAAGATATGTCAGAGCTACTTGCATCCCGTCTAAAAGAAAGACATTTATTAGAAAAACAGGTTACGATAACTACCTATCGTGAGCGACATAAGCCATATGCTTGTTTTTATAGAAATAAAAACAATATATGTTTTTGCCATGATATAACTGAACTTTTTGGAAAGCTTGGCCAAACATATGACGCAAGTGAATGGAGATTATTTATTGATAGTAACAAAGAAAGCCTTAAAGCAGTTTTATTACACAATGGCAATCAGAAACCATCAATACCCATCGCACACGCCGTAAATATGAAGGAGACTTATGAAACCATGTCCAAACTTTTAAAATATATTCATTATGAAAAACACGATTGGAAAATATGTTGTGACTTGAAAGTGGTAGCTTTACTAACTGGACTACAAGGTGGTTACACAAAACATTGTTGGTTTCTTTGCCTTTGGGATAGCCGAGACCGAAGCGCACATTATGTAAAGAAGGACTGACCAGCAAGAACCAATCACGAAGTAGGCACACACAATATAAAATATGCTGCTCCAATAAAAAAGGAGAATGTGATTTTTCCGCCATTACACATCAAGCTTGGGTTAGTCAAGAATTTTGTTAAGGCTCTAAACAAAAATGAAAAAGCATTCGATTATATGCAAACAATATTTCCAAAATTATCCGCTTCAAAAATTTCTGAAAACTACTACAGAGCTCATCATTCGAGACGTTACTATTACCCGATGAAAAGCCTGATTGGAACTCATTTAGGCTGATTGTTTCAAATTTTTTAGGAAATAATCGGGGTCCAAATTATAGGGAAATCATTTCTGATCTACTAACCAACTATTCGAAAATCGGTAAGTAAGAATATGATATGATTTTTGTATATCCATCATAATTGTAACCTCTAAATTACATATACATATAATTTCAGATGCAAACATGTCTCTAAAAATGCATTTCTTACACTCCCATTTGGATTTTTTCCCTTCATATCTTGGTGATGTCAGTGACGAGCATGGAGAACGATTTCACCAACAACTTAAGTCAATGGAGGAGCGTTGTCAAGGATTCTGGAACGAAAATATGATGCGGGATTATAATTGGTTCCTTATACGAGAATCAAATTCAGAAAATTACAGTAGACAAGCAAAAAGCAGAAACAATTTTTAAATATTTCAATTACAAATTTTGATTTTGGCGACCTTTTTGTTAACTAATCACTTTTTTTCTAGCTGGCTTGAGGTCTGAGTTGAAATAAAAACACAAGGGTTTTTTATATATTACCAATATTTTCGAGTGATAAACTCCACGTCAAGTGATACACACGTGTAAAAAAATTGTTCACCCTGAAGACGATTACCGTGTGTAATCGAAATATATTGGTAATATATAAAAACCCTTGTGTTTTTATTTCAACTCAGACCTCAAGCCAGCTAGAAAAAAAGTGAATATTTCAATTACTAAATTTTGTAGAATTTCTTTAATAAAGGTATCTCAAATAGATAAATAAACAAAAATATTAATAATACGTATTTTCCCTTCATTCACTTAATTGTTAGTAATATTACCGTTTATCCATGGATTTTCATGAAATAAAGCTTGCCTGATTTGGAATATTCACAGTTTTACGATCATCTAATAAAAGTTGTAAGTTTTTGTCTCTTTCGATTTTTTATGAATTAAAGAAGAAAAAAAATGGAAATTTTTAATACAAAAAATCGATTTTTTATAATGCTATGCAAATAACTCTGAAACCAATAATTATTTAAAATATGGTAGTTAAACAGTTTTAAGATAATTTTATTTGCTATTACATGCTGTTTTCTCCAACAAAATCGGACAACCCATTCCAGAGATATGATAAAATCAATGGATCTCCCTTTTCAAAAAAGGCAAATTTTAGAAAACAAAAAAAAAAAAAACAAAAACGTATCCATAGAATTTTAAATTTCGACCATTTTTATAATTAGGGGAATATAGCAAATAAAAAAAAAAAATAGTGGTGATCCAGGGTAATGCAAAAAGTTTAATTTTGTAGAGCAGTGTAGTTGATTCGGTTATTGCAGGTATTACCGAACGATTTGCTGTCATGAAAAATTTGAAGAACACTTTTTCTTTTTTGTGGCGATTTGGATACATGGATGAGGTTTCAATACGAAAAAATGAAGTTCAATCTGTCAGCAAATGCAATTCAGACGTTTCCGAGAGTTTAGATGAAATGATCCACTTGAAGCACATTTACTCAGCAAATTTTAACGAAAATCTGTCACCATTTGAATTGTTGAATGCTATCTGTGCTCTAAATCTAACTACAATTTTTCGTAACATTTGTGTTGCTCTACGTATTTTTTGCACGATACCTGTTACGGTAGCTAGTGCTGAACGCTCCTTCAGTGTTCTTGGAAGGATAAAGGACTTCCATTGATCGGGCCCAGATTTTCTCTCGGCGGCCCTGCTGATCCCACTGCTTTACGCACGATCATAGACAAGGTTTCTGCTATGCGCTCATCCTTGCTCTCATTAGGATCAGAAATTGATGTTTTAAACGCAATTATAATTCATTTAGTTCTTTCAAAAGTAGATAGTGGCTCAAAGACTACGTATGAGGAAAAACAAGAACAGACTTCACTTCCGACTTGGGATCAATGCTATACCATTCTTAGCAGGCGTTGTCAGCTTTTAGAAAGTCATATTTAAGGTTATCAGTCTCTCGAACGTCAACGCGAGGTCAAGACAAAATCTAGCCCGAAAAGATATCATGCCTTCGTCAACTCTAAGTCAGCGTGCGTGTTTTTTAACTGCGCAGAACATGTCATAGGAAGTTGCTCTGAGTTCCTTGCGCTCCCTATTAATGAGCAATTTGAATTTGTCAAGCGCTCAGGAATGTGTTTGAACTGCTTGCGCAAAGGACATGCCCGAAATGCCCATCTACATTTCAATGCCGTGTATGCAAAGCATCTCACCACACACATTTTCATGTTTTTTCTGTCACTAAACCTTCAGCAGTACCTTCGGTTAATCACGCTACTAAATTTAATGCAAAACAATCTTTCGGCGCCAAAGCTATTATACCGCAGATTACTACGTCCATGGTTACTCAGTCATTCAGAAGAGCCATAATAGGTACCCACTGCTATTGTCATGGTAAAAGACAAGTTTGGAATTTTTCAGCCCGTTCGCGCGCTTTTAGATTCCGGCTCCGAAGTAAATTTCATGACTGAAGAAACTGCAAAACGCTTGCAACTCAACCTTTTGCATTGCAATAAAAATATTTCAGGTATAGGGGGCATTCAAACCCACAGTAAACATGCTGTTGTTGCTACAATTCGGAATTTTCTGCACGGTCTGCTATTACCAAATGTATATCAGCAAACCAAGGCAAAGGTTTACCTTCCTTAACAAAGACTGCGTTAGGGTGGATAGTTGGCGGAAAAGTTGAGTTCAAAACCGAGCCACCTCGATCGCTCATATGTAACGTAGCTGTGGAGTCTTCAAATCTGGACGAATTGCTATGCAAATTCTGGGAGGTGGAGGAAGTTGCTCAACACTCCTCGCCATTAACGGAAGAAGAAAGGCGTTGTGAAAAACATTTCTGTGACAATGTGGCAGTCACTGCTAGTGGGCGCTTGCAAGTCAGCCTACCCTTTAAAGAATCCCCAGAAGTTTTAGGAAACTCATTTGAAAACGCGCGTAAAAGTTTTCTGTCGCTTGAGCGCCGCTTGTAGCATAATGATTCATCACATCAAATGTACTGCGAGTACATGCACGAATACGATAAAACAAGTATTGAGCGTCTACACTATGTTATTCCACATCACTGTGCTTTACGCCCAGAAAGTACCACTACAAAGCTTCGAGTCGTTTTCGATGCTTCAGCCTCAACTTCATCTCATCGTTCACTCAATGACATTTTGATGGTAGGACCCACCATTCAACAAGAGCTGCTTATAACTCTGTTGTTTTTTTGTTTGAATTGTTTCGCTTTAACAGCCGATATTGCGAAAATGTATCGGCAATTTTTAATTAACGAAAGTGGCCGCAACTTTCAGTTATGGAGAGAAAGTAAAGACGAACCTCTAAATTTATACCAGTTAAATACCATAGCATATGGTATGGCCTCAGCCCCTTTCCTAGCCATTAGATGCCTGTTCTTTATCCCTGACTCCTTTCGCGACACCTGCCCCATTGGTTCTAGAGTCTTAAAAGAGGACTTATACGCCACCGTGGTGTGAAGGTAGCGTGCTGCGCCTGTCACACCGTATGCCCTGGGTTCGCACCCCGGAAAAAGCAACATCAAAAATTTTAGAAATAAGGTTTTTCAATTAGAAGAAAATTTTTCTAAGCGGAGTCGCCCCTCGGCAGTGTTTGGCAAGCGCTCCGGGTGTATTTCTGCCATGAAAAGCTCTCAGTGAAAACTCATCTGCCTTGCAGATGCCGTTCGGAGTCGGCATAAAACATGTAGGTCCCTTCCGGCCAATTTGTAGGGAAAATCAAGAGGAGCACGACGCAAATTGGAAGAGAAGCTCGGTCTTAGATCTCTTCGGAGGTTATCGCGCCTTACATTTATATTTATTTATTTATTTTTTATACGTTGATGATTTGTTAACTGGGGCTGCACTGCTCTCTCGCTCAGGACTTCACTTTGCCAAGTGGAACTCAAATAGGAATTTCTGACAAAACAAGCAAAAGCGCTTTAAAGGGAAGTATGAAACTATTACAAAGGCACTGGGTATGGCATGGAAGCTAGGTGTTGATGTGATTTGTTTTCGCTTCGAATTTTTTAGCAATGAAAAAATTACCAAGCGTTCTATTTTATCATGCGTAGCTAGAATATACGACTTATTGGGTTTGCTGAGCCCAATCACAATTCGGTGCAAAATTCTTATGCAGGAGTTGTGGATTCAACAACTTGATTGGGATGATCCCCTTCCAAAAGATCTAGCCGATTTGTGGTTGCAAATAACAGAGGACTTACCACAAATCAACAAAATAGAAGTTGCTAGATTTGTTTTCACTTTCCGAACCGTGTCAGCGAAATTCATGGTTTCGCAGATGCATCATCGCTTGCGTTTGGCTGCGCGATTTACATTCGAACACTCGTACAATGTTCTTTTCAATGTTCTCTTCGTATATCCAAATCAAAAGTAGCTCCCATCAAAAGTCAGTCTATACAAAACTAACATACGAAGAGCTTCAAACGTTTCTTGTAGAAATTGAAGCAATTCTCAATTCTCGTCCCATAATTGCACTTTCGACAGACCCCAACGAAAATCCAGCGTTCGCTTCCCAAGGCAGTCGGTTCTATGTACCGGAGCGGCTCGGAATTTTTGCCGACCAAGGACTGTCATTTAAGTGTGACCCCATTTAATTTGTTTCGTCCCTCCCACAAATTGTCATCCTCCCAGGAGCTCCTTGCAGCAGGACTGCTCCATACTCTCTTACTCCGGGAAGGCATCGAACCCAATCCGGGTCCGTCTCCTGACCCCGGTCCTGAGAAATGGTTTTGCTGCATCTGCCGGAAAAGAATCTTTTTAGGACGGTCATACTCTGTTCAGTGTGTCTCGTGCAAGGGATGGTTGCATCGGACAGGTTGTTCTGGGCTTGATCCCAAAACCCGACGTCCACGTAACTTTTATAAATCTTTTGTGGCTCCTTGCTGTTCACGCCCAAGGGCGTCCCGTAGTCTACGCTTAAGCGCCCCCACTACCTTTCAGCAGCCCCGCTGCTCAGCAAGCCACAACAAGTACCCGCTGCTGCTCGCGCCCCACGGCGCCAACAACTCAAACAGCTGATACCACTCATAACTCAGCCCCTGCCCCCGTCGTCTCCCCCCTCTTTTCCGGCAGCAATCGTGCAGGTCAGGGAAACAGACTCTTAGTCCCTACCTCCGTTTGCACCGTCTGCCAGCACAGAAGCGACATCCGCCCAATGCAGCTCCTGCCTTGGGTGATGCCACTTTCCTAGATGTTCTGGTCTCCGCGACGGCAACCCCCCGAAGGGTTTCATCGCGCCATGTTGCCAGGTCGCAAACCCAAATCATCCGGGTACACCAATGCTTGCCCAAGGACGCCCAGTCTCAGGGCCACAACAGCAATTGCGTCCTGGCCTTCCACAACCCAGGCGTAGTCACCCGTCAATTACCCCCAGAGGGGCGGCGTCTCCCCTTATGCACTTCAGAATTCTAAAATGTAATGGACTAACTGGGAAGATTACGGAGATAGTTGATTTCGTGAAGCGGCACAACATCCGCATTGCTGCGATTCAAGAGACTAAACTCACAGCAAGATCTGCATTGCAGACCTGCTCTGGGTATAATGTCCACAGGAAAGACCGCGAGAGCGGAAATGGAGGCGGCCTCGCGTTTATCATACACCACTCTGTGCAATATTATATATTTGATCCTGGCATCGACCGCAGGGACAATGTCTTAGAACGTCAAGGCCTATCTGTCCGGTCAGGCGATGCAAACCTAGAAATCATCAACATCTACATCCCTCCTGCCACCTGTTGCCCCAGTGTATACCGCCCTAATATCAGGGCCTTACTCACTGGCAACAATCGCATTATCTTAGGCGATTTCAATGCCCATTATGATCTATGGCATTCAAAATTCCGGGCGGACAGTAGGTGTGAGATGTTGGCGGATCAAATAGAAGAAACGACGTTCTGCACAATAGACAGAGACGCCCCCACACGTATGGTAGGAAGCTGTCACAGCTCACCAGATATCTCAACCGTGAGCGCAGAACTCGTAAACTGCGTCAACTGGCAGCCGATGGTAACATTGGCATCCGACCACCTGCCTATACTTATTTCGCTCGAGCGTACCGCCGACTTCATCGTCACTGAAAAGCGCACTTTCATAAACTTCAAAAAGGGAAAGTGGGAAGAATATAAATCCTTTACAGACAACCGCTTTGCTGCCCTACCTATCCCGACTGATGCCCGCCAAGGGGAGCGTGCCTTCCGTAAGGTCATTGAATCCGCCTCGGCACGTTTCATTCCCGCCGGGAGAATTCCCGAAATCCGGCTCCACTTCCCGGCGGAGGCCGTAAACTTAGCGAGAGAACGTGACCTTATAAGACAGTTTGATCCAGGCGACCCCCAAATAAGGGATATAAACCAACGCATCAGATTACTTGTGGATGAACACAGGCGGGCTAAATGGGAGGAGCACCTAAGAGGTTGTAACCTCTCTACCGGTGTGGGTAAACTTTGGTCCACCGTAAAGTCCCTATCGAATCCGACTAAGCACAAAGACAAAGTTTCCATCGCCTTTGGCGACAAAGTGCTGTCGGATGCGAAAATATGCGCGAGCGCCTTCTGCCGACAATATATAATGCATCCTACGGTCGACAAAGATAGACGGAGAGCCAATAGACACGCACATAATCTAGAGTCACCCCTGGTTCACCTTTATGGCGATATCTCTAAAAGGCGTCCACCTACAGAACTAAGCCTCACGCCCTTTTGAAATACTTGTTAATATCTTTCATTTGATACCCATATTGTACAAACGCATTCTAGAGTCACCCCTGGTCCACCTTTATGGTGATATCTCGAAAAGGCGTTCACCTATAGAACTAAGCCCCACGCCCTTTTAAAATACCCATTAACACCTTTCGTTTGATACCCATATTGTACAAACGCATTCTAGAGTCACCCCTGTTGTTGTTGTTGTTGTTGTAGCGATAAGGTTGCTCCCCGAAGGCTTTGTGTGTGTTATCGATGTGATGATCCTTTGCCGGATACAGATCCGGTACGCTCCGGTACCACAGCATCATTAAGGTGCTAGCCCGACCATCTCGGGAACGATTTATGTGGCCACATTAAACCTTCAGGCTATTCCCCCTTCCCCACCCCCAAGTTCCATGAGGAGCTTGGGGTCGCCAGAGCCTCGTCTGTTAGTGAAACAGGATTCGCCGCGGATAGGTGAGGTTGACAATTGGGTTCGGAGAAGCTATATATTGCGCTGGCAACCTGAAGGGTTGCGTTACACAACCCCTTGAATCTGGTATTTTAGTCGCCTCTTACGACAGGTATACCGGGTATATTCTGATCCCCTAACCCGCTGGGGTTAGAGTCACCCCTAGCCCATCTTTATGGCGATATCTCTAAAAGGCGACCACCTATAAAACTACCACCACTCCCTTTTAAAACCTTCATTACTACCTTTAATTTGATACCTATATCGTACAAACACATTCTAGAGTCACCCCGGTCCACCTTTATGGCGATATCTCGAAAAGGCGTCCACCTATAGCACTAAGGCCCACTCCCTTTTAAAATGTTCATTAACCCCTTTCATTTGATACCCATATCGTACAAACAAATTCTAGGGTCACCCCTTGTCCACCTTTATGGCAATATTTGGAAACGGCGTCCACCTATGGAAATAAGGATCACTTCATTTTAAAATACTCATTAACACCTTTCATTTGATACCCATATCGTACAAACAAATTCTAGAGTTAACCGTGATGCACCTTTATGGCGATATCCGTAAATGGCGTCCACCTATAGAACTATGGCACACTCCCTCTTAAAATACTCTTTAATACCTTTCATTTGATACACATGTCATACAAACACATTCCAGGGTTACCCTCGGTTCATTTTCCTACATGGTTATTTTTCCATATGTTGCCACCACAGCTCTCAACTGAGTATGTCATGTTCGGTTACACCCGAACTTACTTGTTTAAATTGCGATATGACTTTTTATTACATGCAAATAAGATTTGTCCACTACCATTCCAAATAGATATCAATAGCAAAAATGATATAGCAGCCCAAGCATTTCCTTAGTGCACGATTTTTAGATGTGTAAATTAAATAACTGAAAGCTGTGAAACTAACCATAGCAATACACAATGCAAATACAAGACACAAACCCTTCTGGTTAATTGCCATTATATCCAACAGATGTCGCTGGGTGATGCACCACAGCCAAGAGAATTACGGCGACATCTGCTGGATATAATGGTCATATACATATAACCAGAAGGGTTTGTGTCTTGTATTTGCAGATTTAGCTATTTTGAACAAATAAATAAATATAAGAATTTTCACTTAGGAATTACTTAAATTACTAATCAAAGTTGCAATTGCCTTTTTGTAGGCAGTACTAAAAAATTGAAAATAAAAAGATGATAATAGAAGGCAATTTTTCCTTTAATACATACATAGTCTTGTTGAATTTTGACTAAAAAACGTTAACAATAGCTCTTGTAAAAGAATTTTGGGATTTAAAATTATAAGGGTAGAGCCCGTGTTTAAATTTCAAATAATCAACTAGTTAATCCCAAGTACATGGTTTGCCTTAAATTGAAAGATTGCACTCCACCTTTATAGTTTTAAATCCCAAAATTCTTTTACAAGAGTTATTGTTAAAGTTCTTTAGTCAAAATTCAACAAGACTATGTCTGTATTAAAGGAAAAATTGCCTTCTATTTTTTGGTCCATTTATATAAAGGTAGTCCTTAAACTTTTTTATCATCTTTGCATTTGTAATTGAAATTTAAGTAACTTCCCGATAAGCTACAAGCTTCAAACTTGGAATATAGTTCAGAACCCGATGACAATGCAACAATGAGAAACTAGGTGGCGCAAGGATCGATATATTCACAAAAATCGTATTTGTGGTCCGATTTGGCTCATATTTGGAAGACATAATACATACAAAATAGAATGCGACCTATGAAAAAAATCACCGCTAGGTAGCGCAAGGATCGAGGTATTCAAAAAAATCGTATTTGCGGTCCGGTTTGCCTCACATCTCGAACACATAATACATACAAGAATAGAAAGCAACCTATGAAAAATATCGCCACTAGGTGGCGCAATGATCGAGATATTCACAAAATTGTATTTGTAGTCAGATTTGGCTCATATTTGGAACACATAAGACATAAGAATAGAGAGCGACCTATGAAAAAAATCGCCGCTAGGTGGCGCAAGGATCGATATATTCACAAAAATCTTATTTTTGGTCCGATTTGGCTCATATTTGGAACACATAATACATATAAGAATAGAAAGCGACCTATGAAAAAAACAGCCGCTAGGTGGGGCAAAGATCAAGATATTCAAAAAAATCGTATTTATGGTCCGATTTGGTCCATATTTGGAACACACAGGGGCGTAGCGACGGGGGGTTTTGGAGGTTTAAACCCCCTTGCTTCAGTATCCTTTGATTTTTTAGGTCGTTACAATTCAAATATTTGATGTTTTTATGTCTATGTTAATAAATTTCTTTATAATTCTGCTACGTATTTACTTTGTTGGTGATATTATATTTTTAATATGAAAGCATTTGTATATGCGAAGTGAACACTTATATTTTAATCATATTCTGTTTAATACTAACTGTGCAATTTATTAAATATACAAATGTACATGTTAACTTTTACTATAATTTCATAAAGAAGTATCCTTGTAAATTTGCCTAACGACCAACTACATACATATCAGAGAACCGCAAAAATTCAACACAACAACGTTCGATTACATTCGGCAACATGATCGTGTTCAATGATCCAACTTGCTTAAACGAACATAATCGACATTGATTTAAAATCAACCAACTTATTGCATGCGTGAATATAATCAATTCAGGCGTTTGCTCGTTTGCCTCAACCGCGATTACATTCATCGGAATGAATAGGCAAATATGAAACCTCCATGCGTCTGAATATTTGCATAATTCTTCTGCCCTTACGTCACGTCGACAAGCTACATATAAACATACATATAAATATTGCTTACGGTTCTGTTTGTTTGCCGAACTAAACGATACTAATTCTCGTGCTTTGATTTTATTCTCCACATTTAAATAATGTTAAATTTACAGCATTTTTTCGAAGTACACAATTCCTATTTTGAAATATAATGCAAATTTGACATTACTTCCATGTGGAAACCACGTTATTATAATGTAATATCTACATTTTTTTTATATCAAAAACACTTTTCAAAAATGTAAAATTCAAATTGTTTGATTAATGAAAAAATTATGTGTTTTTGACATTTTAAAATGTAAAAAATACATTTGTGTTTTTTCCGTGTAGATATGACTTTTCTAAATTAAATTTTTTTTATTCGATCAGTTTCTATCTTTTGAATTTTATATACGTGTACGTTAAATCTCATGCATAGGCTTAAAAAGCATGAATTCTACTTATTCCTGAAGGAGATACTTCGGTTTTTATACTCAGTTGAGCAGAGCGCACAGAGTATATTAACTTTGATTGGATAACGGTTGGTTGTACAGGTATAAAGGAATCGAGATAGATATAGACTTCCATATATCAAAATCATCAGGATCGAAAAAAAATTTATTGAGCCAGGTCCGTCCGTCCGTCCGTCCGTTAACACGATAACTTGAGTAAATTTTGAGGTATCTTGATGAAATTTGGTATGTAAGTTCCTGAGTACTCATCTCAGATCGCTATTTAAAATGAACAATATCGGACTATAACCACGCCCACTTTTTCGATATCGAAAATTTCGAAAAACCGAAAAAGTGCGATAATTCATTACCAAAGACGAATAAAGCGATGAAACTTGGTAGATGGGTTGAACTTATGACGCAGAATAGAAAATTAGTAAAATTTTGGACAATGGGCGTGGCACCGCCCACTTTTAAAAGAAGGTAATTTAAAATTTTGCAAGCTGTAATTTGGCAGTCGTTGAAGAAACCATGATGAAATTTGGCGGGCACTTTACTCCTATTACTATATGTATGCTTAAAAAAATTAGCAAAAAAAATTTTTTTTAAGTCAAATTTTAACAAAAAGTTTAATATCTTTACAGTATATAAGTAAATTATGTCAACATTCAACTCCAATAATGATATGGTGCAACAAAATGCAAAAATAAAAGAAAATTTCAAAATGGGCGTGGCTCTTCCCTTTTTCATTTAATTTGTCTAGGATACTTTTAATGCAATAAGTCGAACAAAAAATTACCAATACTTGTGAAATTTGGTAGGGGCTTAGATTCTGGGACGATAACTTATTTCTGTGAAAAAGGGCGAAATCGGTTGAAGCCCCGCCCAGTTTTTATACACAGGTCCTTCCGCTCGGCCGTTAACACGATAACTTGAGCATCGATATATCTTTACTAAACTCAGTTCACATACTTATCTGAACTCACTTTGTATTGGTATAAAAAATGGTTGAAATCGGACTATGACAACGCCCAGTTTTTCGATATCGAAAATTACGAAAAACGAAAAAATGCCATAATTCTATACCAAATACGAAAAAAGGGATGACACATGGTATTTGGATTAGTTTATTGACGCCAAATATAACGTTAGAAAAAAACTTTGTAAGATGGGTGTGACACCTACCATATTAAGTAGAATGAAATGAAAAAGTTTTGCAGGGCGAAATAAAAAACCCTTGAAATCTTGGCAGGAATACTGTTCGTGGTATTATATATATAAATAAATTAGCGATATCCAACAGATGATGTTCTGGGTCACCCTGATCGCCATTTGGTCGATATCTGGAAAACGCTTTCGCATATACAACTACCACCACTCCCTTTTAAAAGCCCCATTAATACCTTTAATTTGATACCCTTATCGTACAAACATATTCTAGAGTCACCCCTGGTCCACCTTTATGGCGATATCTCCAAAAGTCGTCCACCTATAGAACTAAGCCCCACGCCATTTTAAAATACTCATTAACACCTTTCATTTGATACTCATATCGTACAAACATATTCTAGAGTCACCCCTGGTCCACGTTTATGGCTATATCTCGAGAAGGCGTCCACCTATAGAACTACGGCTCACTCCCTTTTAAAATACTCATTAATACCTTTCGTTTGATACCCATATTGTACAAACGCATTCTAGAGTCACTCCTGGTCCACCTATATGCAGATATCTCGAAAAGGCGACCTCCTATACAACTACCACCACTCCCCTTTAAACCCCTCATTAATACCTTTAATTTGATACCGATATCCTACAAACACATTCTAGAGTCACCCCTGATTCACCTTTATGGCGATATCTCGAAAAGGCGTCCACCTATAGAACTAAGCCCCACGCCCTTTTGAAATACTTGTTAACACCTTTCGTTTGATACCCATATTGTACAAACGCATTCTAGAGTCACCCCTGGTCCACCTTTATGGCGATATCTCGAAAAGGCGTCCACCTATAGAACTTAGGCCCACTCCCTTTTAAAATGTTCATTAACCCCTTTCATTTGATACCCATATCGTACAAACAAATTCTAGGGTCACCCTTTGTCCACCTTTATGGCAATATCTCGAAACGGCGTCCCCCTATGGAAATAAGGATCGCTCCCTTTTAAAATACTAATTAACACCTTTCTTTTGATACCCATATCGTACAAACAAATTCTAGAGTTAATGTATTCTAGAGTAAATGGCGTCCACCTATAGAACTATGGCACACTCCCTCTTAAAATACTCTTTAATACCTTTCATTTGATACACATGTCATACAAACACATTCCAGGGTTACCCTCGGTTCATTTTCCTACATGGTTATTTTCCCATATGTTGCCACCATAGCTCTCAACTGAGTATGCAATGTTCGGTTACACCCGAACTTAACCTTCCTTACTAGTTTTTTATCAATTTATCTATGATTAATATTACAGGAATGTGATTCTGTGGTTTTTCTAAATGTTCACATGTTGTTGAAAATCTCGTGTACGCTTCCAGTAACAACGGCAACGAACGAGAGATCTTTTTCAACTTTTAGGTTGATTAAAAACTATTTGAGAAACACGATGAGTGAAAATCGATTGAATGGCTGTCTGTGGCATCACTAAGCATCCACCGTGATCAAATTGTTACCGTTGATGAAGTTTTATATGAAATGGCAACGAAAAGCCGACGCACGCGCTTGAGTTTTTAATGTAACCTTTTTTATATCATATTTTAAATACACGTACTTTAATTCTAAAGCTAAAGACAATATTTTTTTTATTTATTTAACTGAAAAAAAAAAATAAAAAATTTATGAGGATTATGATGACTAGTACCTAGGACCTACCTAATTATTTTCTAGCTTTTAGTATTATTATTACTTCATGTAAGTATTGTTTTCAATAAAACCGTTTAACTTAAACATTTTTTTTTTAATTATTTTATTTTATTACGTGGATCATCGATGGGTGGGCCGGGACCAGTAGTCATTATCGTGCAATCATGGCATAGGGAACAATCCTTAACTCCTTCTGGTGGTTAAGAGGGCTTCGATAAACAAAAGCAGCGATAGAACACCACCGTGTTTAATTCTTTTGGGTTTACATCTTACGTTCCTGAATTGCACCGATGCCTGCCGAACAGACAGATAATTTGCAGTCCACCTCTTCAGATTAGAGGGAAGAGGGGACCCTTAGTCTTGCACTAACGTGCCGAGGTTGACTGTATCAAAAGCTTTTGCTAAGTCTATCTCTTCTGGTAGTATTTTTACGTACCATATATTTATTTATTTAAAGACGACAACAAACGTAAAATGGTCGACTACATGATAAAAATAGACATATGTATGTGTACAGTTCAAAAGCTAAAATTTATATATATCGAAATTTAAAGAATGTTATAGTAGAACGCAAAATATAAATAACAATACAATTGAATTTCTGAATATATAGCTAGAAATAAAAGAAAAAAATTAAATCTTATGCTGGCGGAATGCATCAGATTCCGCTCAGCAAGTATTCGGAATGCACAGGATTCCGATCGGCTTCCTGTGGGAATGCAAACAGGATTCCAATCAGTCTCTCATCGGAATGCGGTGAACTCCGATAGTGTAGTATTGTATGCCATCACAATGCAAGAAAAGTAACATGACTTGCGTTTTTGGATTTCACCGGATTCCAATCAACTCGATGCCTGACCCGTAAAATTATACTGCCGGAATGCATACGATTCGGGTCTTGTTGTTGGAATTCAAAGGATTCCAATCAACTCGATGCCTGACCCGTAAAATTATACTGCCGGAATGCATACGATTCCGGTCAGTATCTCGTGAGAAAGCATATTTTTAACGTTGGAATGCACCAGATTCCAATCAACACAGAACTATCTTGTTTCTATTTAATGTTCCAGATTGAAGAATCAATGTATCCAATCCCTGCTTATACGGTATCGTTTCGTGTTTTATACGGGACAAATAATGCCGGCATGTAAAAAAAATCAATTAGATGCAATCTCTCAGGTTAGATAGGCGAGTATTGCATTACGTAAAGTGGCAAAAGTACATTCAAAGCTAATACAGCTATACAAGTCATTGCAGTGCGAACACCAGATAAGTAGAGGATTATTTTTAGCAAAGCTTCGGCGACAAAGGGGTAAATGAAAAGGTACATAGTGTCTGGATACTATAGGAGGGATATCAAAATTCAATCGGCTTAGAAGGTCAGCGCAGTCAATTTCTCCAAAAATGAGCTTATGGATAATTAATACCCCAAGTAATATTCTCCGATTTTCTAAAGTGGGTAAGCTAATAAGAAGAAGCCTACTTCTGTATGGTGGTAGGTAAAGATTTGAGTCACAATTAAGACCACTTAAAGCAAATATCAGAAATTGCTTTTGTACAGACTCAATACGCTTTATCTGATTTTGAGAGACAGGACACCAAACGCACGAGCAATACTCAAGTATTGGATGGACCAGCGATGTGTAGAGAGTCTTAGTGAGGTACGGGTCATCAAATTCTTTAGCCCACCTTATCCATGTAAACCCAACGCCTTGTTGGCAATAGATGAAATATGCATGTTAAAACTCAGTTTCGAATCAAAAAGGACACCTAAATCATTTGCAAAAGACTTATGCTCCTAAGGGGTGCCACCTAGTGTATAAGGATTCAAAACTGGGTTCACATGGTGAAATGTCACATGCCAACATTTAAAGCAATTTAAAACTAGTAAATTTGTTGAGCACCAAACTGGGAACGGGTCAAAATCGGCCTGAAGAAAATTTAGGGAACGCGTATCGAAAGGACAATAAGTGCAGCAAAGTTTTACATCATCCGCATATATTATAGTATGGGAATGCAATATAATCTGTGGTAAGTCGTTTATGAACAGGGTAAAGAGCAAAGGGCCTAGGTGACTTCCTTGAGGAACACCGGAGGAAACTCCGAACGATTCCGTAAGATTACATTTGAACAGGGCTTTTGGGACCTGTTAGAAAGATAGCTAGTCAGTCAAGTTAAAAGGCGAAACGGAAAGCCCAATAAATCGGGCTTGTGAATTAGTAGCTCATGGTTGACGGTATCGAATGCTTTACTTAAATAAGTGTAGATGACGTGAGTTTGCTTGTTAGCTAAAAATCGTTCTATAACTTTAGATGTAAATACGAGGAAGTTTGTAGTGGTTGACCTTTGACGTAAAAAGCCGTGTTGGCATGGAGATAAAATGGAACTGTACTGATATTGAAGTTGGCTGGTAACAGTCTGTTAAAAATCTTTAGGAATAGCTGAAAGCTTAGCAATGCCCCTGTAGTTCTCGACATTCGACCTACTACCTTTTTTATGCAAGGGTATAACAAAAGACTGTTTCCAAAGTGTCGGGAATGACGCAGATCCCAGAGATAACTCAAATAATTTTAGAATAGGCTCATATATATTTGAGCGCATTACTTAAGCATGCAACTGGGAACATCATCTGGTCCCGAAGAAAACGTGGGTTTCAAAGATTGAAAGAAGAACAATATTACTATCAATAGGAGGATTCAGAATGGAAATCGAGCTGTATAAGCGATACGGGTAATGACCGGAATGAAAAATGCTGTAGGAATAGGTTGACTTAAATAATTCTGAAAATAGTTCTGCAATGTCGTCATCAGTGCTGGCTTTTTTATGTCCAAAAATAAATGAGGAAGGATACCCATAAGTTTTTCGTTTGGAATTTACCAAACTCTAAAACTTTTTTGGATTCTTAAAAAATTTAGCATTACAACAACTTAAGTACTTTTTATAACAAAGCTGATGAAGACGGTGAAAGTTAGAACGAGCTAATAGATATTTTGAAAAGTCTGTAGATGCTCCAGATTTCTTGAATCTTTTATAAAGCCTTGATTTAATGTTATTAAGTCTAATAAGTTGCCTTTAAAACCAAGGTGATTTATTCGCAAACAAGGTGTGACGAATAGGAACGCAGTTTTCAAACAAGCAGTCAAGTGTACTGTAAAATATAACAATTGCTGAATCGATATCAGTGCAGTCGTAGAGGTCGGACCAGTCATGGGAAGCCATCAATTCGTTGAGCATAATAAAGTCAGTTTTGTAGAAGCATCTGGAGCGGGGTCGAGAAATTGATTGGGGGTTGAGTGATATCGAGTGATATCTGAAGCGTAGGATGTCTTCAGGAAAGGATAATGGTGGAATTTGAGTACCTCGGTGGGTACAAAATCAACAGATACTAAATCCAGTATCTTATTTCTATTATTTGGTACATTATTAATCTGAAGAAGGGATGTTTCCAACAGGCATTTGATAAAATCGTGTTCAATTGTAGGTGTTAAAAAGTTTGAATCACTAATATTGACCTAAGTAACTGTTGGCAAATTAAAATCCCCAAAAACCAAAAGTCGATCATTATTTCCCAACTCAGAATATAAGTCATAAGCCAATAGCCAAGCTATGACTAGTATACAAATGCATATCCGAGCGGGGTGGTATATAAGAACGAAAATCTAACTGCTATGAATGCGATATCAGAGACATCGTTCAACGAAATCAGCTCAGATGAAAGGTTTGAATCAACAGCAATAAGAAAATCTCCCGCCCTAGAGATGCGGTCACGCCGATAAACAACAGATTTATTTGAAAAAACCTCAGAATTGAAATTATCAGGCTTTAGCCAGGTCTCCGTGAAGGCGACTACTTGTGCAGTAACAGTGAATTTATTAAAGAATAAAAAGATGACAAAAAAATTTTAAAGACTACCCATATAAATGGACCAAAAAATAGAAGGCAATTTTTCCTTTAATACAGACATAGTCTTGTTGAATTTTGAATAAAAAACTTTAAAAATAGCTCTTGTAAAAGAATTTTGGAATTTAAATTTAATTTAATTTAAGGCAAACCATGTACTTGGGATTTAATAATTGATTATTTAAAATTTAAACACGCGCTCTACCTTTATAATTTTAAATTTTTTAGTACTTCCTTCAAAAAGGCAATTGCAACTTTGATTAGTAATTTAAGTAATTCCTAAGTGAAAATTCTTATCTTTATTTATTTGTTCAAAATAGCTAAATCTCCAAATACAAGACACAGACCCTTCTGGTTATATGTATATGACCATTATATCCAGCAGATATCGCCGTAATTCTCTTGGCTGTGGTGCATCACCTAGCGATATCTGGCGGATATAATGGCATTTAACCAGAAGGGTTTGTGTCTTGTATTTGCATTGTGTATTGCTATGGTTAGTTTCACAGCTTTCAGCTATTCAATTTAAACATCTAAAAATCGTGCGCTGAGGGAAATGCTTGGGCTGCTATATCATTTTTGCTATTGATGGCGACGTATTTCGTGCGATATTTATTTGGAATGGATCCACTAAGAAATCTTATTTGCATCTAATAAAAAGTCATATCGCAATTTAAAAAAAATTTTTTTTAATGGGACTTTACAATTGTTTTTGTTTTTATCGGCCTATTGATAAATCATTCAAGGTTCGAATCGAGCTCAAGGCCAGAACAATAATTTATTTCTAATGATAATTATTGTTATTTTTTAATTTTTCTAAATTTGAAAAATTGTATTTTGTTTTTGGAATAGTAAGTAGAAAATTTTTCAGACAACCTGCCATAGCTGCGCAGATAGATCCATTTCGAAGGGTGCTAAGCCTTCATCATCAGTACGCTTTAGGCATGCTGCGCTAACCATTTAGCTATACAGCGGTGGTTTGTTTGACTGGCAAATTTGCTACTTCTATTCCTTTTTACCAACTATATTTGTTCAGTGTTGCGCCATCTGGTGCAAAGCACTGATAATGCTGGATTTTTGTTTATTGTCAATTACTTTGTTTGACATTTATAAGTGCTCATGGTTTATTAACAATTGTTTTTGTTTTTATCGGCCTATTGATGAATGATTCAAGGCTCGATTCGAGCTCAAGGCCAGAACAATAATTTTATTCTAATGATAATTATTGTTAATTTTTAATTTTTCTAAATTTGAAAAATTGTATTTTCTTTTTGGAATATTAAGTAGAAAATGTTTCAGACAACCTGCCATAGCTGCGCAGATAGATCCATTTCGAAGGGTGCTAAGCCTTCATCATCAGTGCGCTTTAGGCATGCTGCGCTAACCATTTAGCTATACAGCGGTGGTTTGTTTGACTGACAAATTTTCTACTTCTATTCCTTTTTACCAACTATATTTGTTTTGATTCGAACCTTGAATGATTTATCAATAGGCCGATAAAAACAAAAACAATTGTTAATAAACCATGAGCACTTGGGAATGTCAAACAAAGTAATTGACAATAAACAAAAATCCAGCATTATCAGTGCTTTGCACCAGATGGCGCAACACTGAATAAATATAGTTGGTAAAAAGGAATAGAAGTAGCAAATTTGCCAGTCAAACAAACCACCGCTGTATAGCTAAATGGTTAGCGCAGCATGCCTAAAGCGTACTGATGATGAAGGCTTAGCACCCTTCGAAATGGATCTATCTGCGCAGCTATGGCAGGTTGTCTGAAAAATTTTCTACTTACTATTCCAAAAACAAAATACAATTTTTCAAATTTAGAAAAATTAAAAAATAACAATAATTATCATTAGAAATAAATTATTGTTCTGGCCTTGAGCTCGATTCGAACCTTGAATGGGACTTTACTTTTTTTATTTGTATAAGAAAAATATTTATGGACGGCACTGTACTATTTCATATTGGCGTGAGAGCAACATTACAACTTGTTGAAATGCTTTTTGGATTTAAAATTTTTTTATATTTCATATATTTGAATATTTCTCTGCAAATTTCATGACATGCCGTAGCCTAATGGTAGAGCACTGGGCTCATAGCCCAGACGAACAGGGCTCGAATCATGGTAAAGGAAATGTCAAATAAAATTTTTTTTTAAGAATGCCGAATTTATCAATAGTTAATTGATTTCTTACGCATACTTTGTTTGGATACCAGTTCAATACTGATTCATCATTCGTACAGTGATAGCATATCCATATTTATTGATGGGACAGGATTAACAATTTTTATTATACTCAGTTGAGCAGAGCTCACAGAGTATATTAAGTTTGATTGGATAACGGTTGGTTGTAAAGGTATAAAGGAATCGAGATAGATATAGGCTTCCATATATCAAAATCATCAGGATCGAAAAAAAATTTGATTGAGCCATGTCCGTCCGTCCGTCCGTTAACACGATAACTTGAGTAAATTTTGAGGTATCTTGATGGTTCCCGAGCACTCATCTCAGATCGCTATTTAAAATGAACGATATCGGACTATAACCACGGCCACTTTTTCGATATCGAAAATTTCAAAAGCCGATAAGTGCAATAATTCATTACCAAAGCCAGATAAAGCGATGAAACTTGGTAGGTGCGTTGAACTTATGATGCAGAATAGAAAATTAGTAAAATTCTGGACAATGGGCGTGGCACCGCCCACTTTTAAAAGAAGGTAATTTAAAATTTTTCAAAGCTGTAATTTGGCAGTCGTTGAAGATATTATGATGAAATTTGGCAGGAACGTTACTCCTATTACTATATGTACGATTAATAAAAATTAGCAAAATCGGAGAAAGACCACGCCCACTTTAAAAAAAAAAATTTTTTTAAAGTAAAATTTTAACAAAAAATTTAATATCTTTACAGTATATAAGTAAATTATGTCAAAATTCAACTCCAGTAATGATATGGTGCAACAAAATACAAAAATAAAAGAAAATTGCAAAATGGGCGCCCTTTTTCATTTAATTTGTCTAGGACACTTTTAATGCCATAAGTCGAACAAAGATTTACCAATCCTTTTGAAATTTGGTAGGGGCATAGATTTTAACTGTTTTCTGTGAAAATGGGCAAAATCGGTTGAAACCACGCCCAGTTTTTATACACAGTCGTCCGTCTGTCCTTCCGCATGGCGGGTAACACGATAACTTGTGCAAAAATCGACATATCTTTACTGAACTTAGTTCACGTACTTATCTGAACTCACTTTATCTTGGTAAAAAAAATGAACGAAATCCGACTATGACCACGCCCACTTTTTCGATATCGAAAATTACGAAAAATGAAAAAAATGCCATAATTCTATACCAAATAAGAAAAGAGGGATGAAACATGGTAATTGGATTGGTTTATTGATGCGAAAATACACATTAACACCTTTCATTTGATACCCATATCGTACAAAGTCTAGAGTCACCCCTGGTCCACCTTTATTGCAATACCTCGAAAAGGCGTCCACCTATAGAACTAAAGCCCACTCCCTTTTAAAATACTCATTAACACCTTTCGTTTGATACCCATAATGTACAACCGTATTCTAGAGTCACGCCTGGTCCACCTTTATGGCGATATCTCGAAAAGGCGACCACCTATACAAATACCACCACTCCCTTTTCAAACCCTCATTAATACCTTTAATTTGATACCCATATCGTACAAACACATTCTAGAGTCACCCCTGGTCCACTTTTATGGCGATATTTCGAAACGGCGTCCACCTATAGAACTAAGGCCCACTCCTTTTAAAAATACTCATTAACACCTCTCGTTTGATACCCATATTGTACAAACGCATTCTAGAGTCACCCCTGGTCCACCTTTATGGCGATATCTTGAAAAGGCGACCACCTATACAACTACCACCACTCCCTTTTAAAACCCTCATTAATACCTTTAATTTGATACCCATATCGTACAAACAAAGTCTAGAGTCACCCATGGTCCATCTTTATTGCGATACCTCGAAAAGGCGTCCACCTGTAGAACTAAGACCCACTCCCTTTTAAAATACTCATTAACACCTTTCGTTTGATACCCATATTGTACAAACACATTCTACAGTCACCCCTGGTCCACCTTTATGGCGATATTTCGAAACGGCGTCCACCTATATAACTAAGGCCCACTCCCTTTTAAAATACTCATTAACACCTTTCGTTTGATACCCATATTGTACAAACGCATTCTAGAGTCTCCCCTGGTCCACCTTTATGGCGATATCTCGAAAAGGCGACCACCTATACAACTACCACCACTCCCTTTTAAAACCCTCATTAATACCTTTAATTTGACACCCATATCGTACAAACAAATTCTAGGGTCACCCCTGGTCCACCTTTATGGCGATATCTCGAAACAGCGTCCACCTATGGAACTAAGGATCACTCCCTTTTAAAATACTCATTAACACCTTTTTTTGATACCCATATTGTACAAACAAATGCTATGGTAACCCCTGGTCCAATTTTATGGAGATATCTCGAAACGGCGTCCACCTATGGAACTAAGGATAACTCCCTTTTAAATTACTCATTAACACCTTTCATTTGATACCCATATCGTACAAACTAATTCTAGAGTCAACCCTGATCCACCTTTATGGCGATATCTCTAAATGGCGTCCACCTATAGAACTATGGCCCACTCCTTCATAAAATACTCTTTAATGCCTTTCATTTAATACACATGCCATACAAACACATTCCAGGGTTTCCCTCGGTTCATTTTCCTACATGGTTATTTTCCCTTATGTTGTCACCATAGCTCTCAACTGAGTATGTAATGTTCGGTTACACCCGAACTTAACATTCCTTACTTGTTTAATGTAGTATCAATAGTTGTGGGTGATCGAGCTATAGATTTCCCTCCGTGTGGTGAAAGTTGCGAACGCCTGAAAGGACTTGGTCCTTAAAGGCCTTTACTTGTTAACAGAATTACCTCTTGGCTGTGGCGCATCACCACCACTAATAGTTCATTCACCAGAACCCGTGATTCACCACTTGTTAGGTCATTGCTCCCAAAAATTCACCAAAGAAAATCAAAGTATAAGAAGCTTCGTGATAAAGAATAGCGGGTTAAACTACTGATAGACGAACGAAAGTCCGAAGTTAACTGCCTTGATCGGAATTAAATTGAAGATAATCTTCATAGTTAATTCCCTAGATTTAAGAGAATTAGTGGAATTTTCGCTGACAACACTGTTGAAAACAACAGAACTCCACCTCGCATCATAATAAGAAAATTCCAGCTCGTTTGTCAGCTACTTAATTTGCACAGCTGAAAATCGGGGTGAAATTCGCATATGCCTGAATTCCTAAAAGTATGCAAGGACGAGCATTCAGTTTGGCCTTCAACGAGCCTGCAACACTCAGGAGGCTAGCCATGAAGGTATGTCCTAATCTTCTAAATATTTCGACTTGTGCGTTACGTAGCTCAAATTTTTTTTATCAAAAATGGCACTGTAACCGACTTTTAAACTATATTTCAGGTTTCAAGCCTCTAGATGTCCAGGAAGCTAGTTAAAAATCGATTTCAAGATTTCCAATTTAAAACTAGATTTCTCAATATCTCGATCCATGCGCCACCTATCGGGATTTTTTTGATAAAATATTGCATTTTTACCGGGTTCTGACTCACGGATCAAGTTTCATGTCTCTAGCTCATGAAAGGGATTTAATATAAAGGTAGTAAAAAAGTGCTGTCCAACCAGCCTGTCAAGTCAACCTAAATAAAACCGTTTAATAAACAACTATCGCACTGATTTTTCCAGTTTTTTCGCCTCGCGAAATTTAATATTGTCACCGGCCAAATCATAGGCGGCCTTACTTGCAACATACATAAAACAAATGTCGACCATATTGGACATCCTACGTTTTGGTAAGCATGCATCCGCGATTGTACCTATAATCCAGAGCCGTAACAAAATCCCCTAGTCTCTTTTGTTGGCAGCACTTGGGGTAAAGATACATAGATGCTCATTACCATTTAAAAATCAATTGGCCGGCCGCTAAGGCTACTGTCAAAACACCTCTCTCAGAACCGATACGGGCTGTCTTCATATGTGCGCAGAGCACCACCTACATCGTGAGGCGAGGTACTCCGCATTGGAGCGAGAAATGAAATGCTGAACAAACAGTTTATGTTGAATACATAGAAACCTGGGCATCCCAACAGAAATCTAATTAAAGGATCCCGCCCTCCAGGGTCTTAACAAGTAAGCATTAGCAAATATGTCAGGAATACCCTGAGCTCGCAGAAGAGGAAAGCGATCTCCCTAGGGAGTTGCGCGCCACTCTAGCTCAACCTTGATCTCGATACTGTAACAGGCTAAACTCTTACCTATCCAGAACCAACCATATGACACCAACCATCTTTTCAATTGCAGGAATCAACGCCTTTAACACCCCTTTCTCTGTGGTCCCCCTGTTGAAACTGCAGGTTTCCTTTGGACTCCCGTTAGTAGATATTGATGAAAACTTGTGAGTGTTCGCACCAATTGGATGGGGCGAATCACTATTACAACAACAACAACAACCAGTAGAGATATGGTAGTGCAAAGTAGATTAGTTCTATTTAAAGTTCTATTTAGTTAATCTCTCCACAAAACGCGTAATGCCATAAAAAATACCTGACGCGATTAACATCCGAGGAGATTTAGCCCCAAATTCTCTTCCCATTTGCTTCGTGCTACATTTTCATGAGATTCCGAACGACATCTGTAAGGCAGATGAATTTTCACTGGGAAGCTTTTCATGGAGAAATACACTCGGAGTGCTTGCCAAACCACTGCCGAGCGGCGAATTTTTTAGAAAATTTTTTTTCTAACTGTATATTTTTCTTTTTTTCGATCAAAAATATTTCAAATCATTAAATAATCGTGACGTTTCTCTTTAAATGTATCTTTAAAATATATGTAAGAGCACACAAATGATTTTATAATGTTCGGTTTCGCCCAAACATAAACTTCCTTATATGTTTTCTATTAAATTCAAAACATACGATCTCATTTTAAAAAATGTTTCTTCACTTTTGGTAAAAATTCCGAAGGAATCACTTGGATCGAGTATCAGTACAAGCTTAGATAGACTAGATACTTCGATCCGAGTATTTTATATTGGTACCGGTATCGATACTTTTTCTAACAGTTCGATCACTACGCATTTCATCTAGTTCGACAGACAAAATCCAAATGAAATTCTAACTACTTAGTATGAATAACGCCACAAAATTGTAGTCAATAAACTATTCAAAAACTGACTAGTATGAATAACTTAGAAAAATTCTAGTCAATGAATTATTCAAACACCAACTAATATGAATTGCCCCAGAAAATTCTAGTCAATGAATTTGAATGTTTGCTGACTACTTTGGCTTTTGACTGCAGGATAGTAACAACATACTTCCTGTTGCATATGTAGGAACTTTTCCATAGCATAAATGTAGAATGAAAGCCGATATAGCGCAGTTTGTTAATTAAAAAACTATATCGAAAGCTTTTGAAAAATCGGTGTAAATGCATTCCACCTGGGAACCAGCTGAAAAAAAGGCATTGTAATAATCACTTAATACACGTTAGAAACTGTTGATCTATCAGCGACGAATCCGTGCTGATAAGGAGAAATGAGAGACTTAACAGCAAAGCTCAATATGCATTGACCGCATGTTTGAAAACTTTCGAATAGTGGATAGCTTGGATATAGATAGATCTATAGTTTCGCACATCATTCTTGTTACCACTTTTGAAAACGGGCGTTACCGTGAACTTCCAATCATAAATGAGAGTCCCAGATACAATAGACCTATTGAATATCAATCTCAATCGGTAAATCAAAGCCGACCAGTTTTTTAGCAAGACAGGTGAAAACCCATCAACGTCTGTTTGAAGAAGAAAGGCAGAGAGCTCCAAAATTTAGACAAGTATCCTGATTGATTGAAAAATCATGCGGTTGAATTTCATCATCAAGAAATTCGATTTGAAAAAATCTGCAAATAAATTGGCTGCATCATTTGGAGTTTGTGCAGATTGCCATCAAGGAAAACCCTTGTAGGCACTCTGGCGCAATATTTTTTAGACTTTATAATAATTGTACAGAAATCTATTTAAATTGTTAAAAGTCATTAAATAACGCATATAATTTATTGAGACCACGGCAATTTGTAAGGACTTTTTCTTCGCACCGGAATCTTATCCAAACAATGACCAAACAAAATAATTTTAAAACAGAAAAGCTATATAAGGTGCTAAGCATCCCAAGTAGCTCCTTCCAGTTTATTTCAAAACAGATATCATTAGAAGGGAGTCGCATAAGGAAAAGTCAAAAGTTAGTCTGCTTCCAGAAGTATATGTGGAAGAATAATATAAATTAAATTCTATAATCAGAGGTATGTGATGCCTGTCCTTATGAGTAATTGGATTCAGACGCTCACTTCGCAAAAATTGTATTCACTTACAAATACAAGATCTGCAAGTATTTTCAGGGCAATAAAATATTCATTTATTTGACACAAATTAAGACTGAGTACATTATCAATAAAATACAATTCATGATTTGAAACAAGATTATTGGGAGTGAGATCATAGCTAGAAGAGCTATTCAACCAAAGAATATCACAAAGGTTAAAATAACCTAGCGCGCAGAGATGATTATCGTTTAGGACCAAATATACAATACTATCAGTATGTGCCGTATATAGCTCAAATGTGGTGCCCGGTGGCTCGTACGATTTCATTACTTAATTGGCGCTTAAGTGTAAAAACGGTTATATCCGTCCAACAAAGAGCGCTAGTCGCTTCTTGGCTCTGTCAACTGATACCAATAGGTCTTCCACCTGGTCCTTCCAGCAGAGTAGGGGCCGCACTATTCATATGCGGGTTCCGATAAAAATATTTTCTTAGCCGGATCACCATCAATTATTCGCATAATATGGCCTAGCCATCGTAGCCACTGCGTTTCAATTTGCTGGACTATGTTCATGTCTGCGTAAAGCTGGCATAGCTCATCATTAAATCTTCTTCGGTACTCGCCATCGATAATGCGTAGAGATCCGGAAATCTTTCGAGAAAATTTTCTCTTTGATTTTCGTTTTCCGAAAGAGGACTTTTCTTTTCAATTGCCTACCTATTCCAAAGTAGCATTTTGTGGCAAGAATGGTTCTTCGTTGGATTTCAGAGTCTTTTACTATTTCGAAATTATTGCTGCCAAGAGTGGCGTGGTAGCCAAGTCGAAAATGAGCTGGCTCTTTGCTCTATGACAGGTGTATAAATGCACCAATGAGTGAGGGTGCACCAGGACAGTGGCGGATCCAGGCTGCTTTTTGAGAGGGGGGGGGGGGGGGGGGAGATTTCAGTCAGTAATTGTTTCCCCAATAGCTGATGTGTTTTGAACAAAGTTCACATCAAGATACTTTATACGTGAAAATGCAAGACAAAACAACAAGGGAAACGTAAAGCATACCGTTAATTTTTAGGGGTAAATTTATTAGTATTTGTTTACATTCTTTAATAATTTCATACACATATTTGTTTTCATTCAGTTATTTAAATTAACAATAGTACATCCATTTTTTTTGACATTATTTTTATCTTTTGCATAGTTCATATTCACACAGTAAATTTAATTCTATGCTTCCCTTTTTTTATATATCTTTCAATTATATGATCAATATCAATCCCAATATCGAAATGGGTATTTAAAAGTGCAAGACCAGTGAGTCTGTTCTGGGACATTGTGGACTGTAACCACGTTTTCAACCAGCGAAGTGTCGAAAAACTCCTTTCAGCACAAGCATTGCTAGCTGGAAGCGTGCCCAGAATTTTGATAAGAGCACTTATTGGTTTATTTGGGAACCAGCATCAACACCAGCAACAACATCAGCACTGAAATCCAGCGAAGAATCAATCTTGCCAATAAATGCTACTTTGGACTAGGTAGGCAATTGAAAAGTAAAGTCCTCTCTCGGCGAACGAAAATCATACTCTACAAGTCACTTATCGTACCCGTCCTGCTATATGGGGCAGAAGCATGGACCATGACAACAGCAGATGAAGCGGCTTTGGGAGTGTTCGAGAGAAAAGTTCTTCGAAGGATTTATGGACCTCTACGCGTTGGCGATGGCGAGTACCGAAGAAGATTTAATGATGAGCTGTACGAGCTATACGCAGACATCAACATAGTCCAGCGAATTAAAACGCAGCGGCTGCGCTGGCTAGGCCATGTTATGCGAATGAAAGATGATGCTCCGGCCAAGAAAGTGTTTCTATCGGAACCCGCCTATGGAAGCAGAGGTAGAGGGCGGCCCCCACTCCGTTGGAAGGACCAGGTGGAAAACGATTTATACTCCCTTGGTGTGACCAATTGGCGCCGGTTGGCGGAGCGAAGGAGCGACTGGCGCGCCTTGTTGGACGGCCATAACCGTTTAGACGGTTAAGCGCCAATTAAGTAAGTAAGTAATTTATTGGTGGAAACGCATATTCATTGCAATCATTTAAAACTTTTTCAGCTGATAGTGGAATTGATTTTTTGTGTTGCTCATCAGATCCGCGTTCTGACCACACTTCGTACTCTCCATCTAGATTAATCCAATAAGAGATGCGTATCGTTTACCAAGATCTTTGACAAGCTCTTTGACAAATTCTTTTTTTGCATTGTATTATCTTTAATGATTCGCGATGGGAGTAGCAATGTAATATAGCACTTTGCTGCCACTTGGTTTTGCATACAACCACACGCTCCCACACGCACTCACTGGAAGAAAATATTTTTCCCTTTTTGATTTTATTAGTTTTTATTTTAAATTAAATTTTTTTTTTTGGTTTTCTGTTTGAACTATAAACTTATGTATATGTTTTAGTTCACGTAATGAATTATTTTTAGTTTATATTTGTACAATAAAAATGTTTTACACTTTTTGATTTAAACTTAATCCTTTTTTCTAGTCTTTAACTTTGGTTACAATTTTTCCATTTTTTTGGTTTTAATATTTTCCGATTGCGCGTGTAGCGCGGCGGCCGGCTCAACTCAACTCTCCTCTAAAACTGAAAAACTTCTGCCCCTTCAAAAGCAGCTTTGCCGGTATGCAAAAGTGCATAACGGGAAAATCGAATGATGCAATGGCGTGATAGAGTCGAGTAACGGGAGATTCAGCCAATCAGAATTCTCTCCGTCATTCGACTCTTTCACCCAGTAATGACAAGTGCATACATGCATGGTTGCATGTGGGGGTGATGCCAGCTATTTTAGTTTTTCGTTTTATTTTTAGTTTTTAGTTGGCTGGCACTACATGACACTAGATCATCCCCCTTTAGAAAAGAAGAATTTGGCAAGGTGATCAGTCTTGCCACATTCTTCATTAGGCTATATCAAAAAGAATTAAAATTGAAATTTGCAAAAAGAAATATGTAGGAAAAGTTGATTTTTAGATTTTGATGATTTAGTTTAGTTTGAAGTGAGCCGATATTTTATTTTGTATGGTAAGCTTATTGTATAAGCTACTACTATTACTACTACTTAACGTAAGTAACTTGCTATCTTTTTTTTATTATTTAGGTGACATATATTTAGTAAATTAGCCCGTATCGAAATTAACATTAAACATTTTTTTAATTTTTTTTTTTTTACATTCCTTGGCGCATTCTTAAAATATATTTATATTTAAAGATTAATTAGTAAAATTTAAAAGTACTATCAATTTTAATAAAATTTTTGGATACGGTTTTTATGTACAGTTTTTTCAATTTTATTAATTTCATCGTAAATTGTTACATTTGGTCCATCGATATTCTTTATTATGTAGGGACCTTGATATATATTTCTATGTTTATTTCTCGGTTCTGTTTCTACTAGAACCCTATCATTAATTTTAATATCTAAAGGCTTAGTCGTTTTATCGTATAATTCTTTATTTCTAATTTTATGTTTATTAATCAAATTTTTTGCCATTTTATGACATTTTTGTATTCTATATTTTAGCTCTTTTGTATAATTTGCTACGTTATAAATCGGATCGATTTGTTCCTTTTGTAATTCATGTGGCATTGTAGATTTTCTGCCAAATATTAATTCGAAAGGAGTAAATTTATTATCAAAAACCGAACTACTTGTGGTATTATGTAAAAATGTAAAGTATTTCAAATACGTATCCCAATCTGAGTACGTTTCATCTAGATATGCACGTAAATATTCGTTAAAGACTCTATGGTTTCTTTCAACAGTACCAACAGTTTCGTGGTGATAAGCTGTTGAGAAATCATGATTAATTTTTAAAAGTTTTGTTAATTCCGAGAATAATTCATTTTTGTATTCCGTCCCTAAATCGGATCTAATGGCTCTCATTGTACCATATGTTAGTATAAAGGTTTCAAAAATAGCACATGCGATAGTTTTTGCTGATTTATCTGGTACAGCTACTGTTACCAGGTATTTAGGAAAGTCACAAATCATAGTAACAGCGAACTTGTTACAATAGTTTGATTTTGGAAGTGGACCTATTGTATCGATAATTACTATGTCAAATGGTTTACAGGGTGTTGGAGTAAGGACAAGATTTTCTTTTGTTTTGGGTCTCACTTTATTTAAAAGACATTTATTGCAATTTTTCACAAATTTCGCTATATCACGTGTCATGTTTTTCCAGTAATATTTAGTTCTTAATTTGGCATATAACCTTTTTGTTCCGCAATGACCTCCTAACAGTGGATCTTCGTGATAAATTGTCATAAGTTTTTGCTTCTGTTCATTGTCTGTTACGGTCTCTATAGGGTCCGTCAATATTATTTGTAATGATTTTAAAATTTCATTTCCGCTGACTTTAAAATTCGTAATTGAATTTTTGAAAGAATTATTGAAAAATATATCATTTTTTGGCCATTCTAATTGTTTAATATTGTGATTGTCGGCTGCTTTTTCCAGCCTCGAAAGTAACTCATCTAAATTCGCTATTTCGTTAACAGTCACGGGATTAAGTAAATTATATTTTTTATGTTTTAAATGCGCATAAATTTGTAAATTGGAGATCTCCTTATTTTTATTATATTGTATATTTGATTTTACTCGAGGTATCTTTTTTGAAAAATCGTATGAAAATTTATCATATACTTGTACTTTATTATCATTAGAAGTCGTATCATTTAAATTAATTTTTTCGTTTTGTAATTCTTGTTTAGTCTGTGATCGCGTTTTAACGGCTAAAACGTGTTTTGTCGAATCTTTAATCTCGTCTATACTTATACGCGAAAGAGCATCAGCCACGACATTCGATTTTCCTTTAATATATTCAATTGTAAAATTGTATTCTGATAAATCTAATCTGATTCTAGAGAGTTTCGAGGAAGGATCTTTCATATTAAATAGATAAGCTAATGGTCTATGGTCTGATTTTACCGTGAAATGTGTACCGTAAACATACGGCCGAAAATGTTTTATAGCAAAATGTATTGCTAAAAGTTCTAATTCTATGATTGCCTTTTTCTGTTCGGCTTTATTGAAAGATTTTGATGCAAAGCAAATCGGTAAATTATTATCTCCATGCTTTTGGCTTAATATAGCGCCACAACCACTCTTAGATGCATCTACAGTGATAATAAATTCTTTTGAAAAATCAGGGTATTGTAATAGTTGAGGAGACATTAATGATAATCTTAATTTTCCGAAAGCATTTTCGCAAGCATCATCCCAAACAAATTCAACTTTTTTTCGATTTAGACGATTTAAAGGGGCTGCCAGTGACGCAAAGTTAGGTATAAAATGCCTGTAATAATTTGCAAATGCAACGAATCGCCTAACAGCGTCCTTGTCTTTAGGCTTAGTGTATTTTTTAATTGCGTCTATTTTTGAGTCATCTGGCAGCAGGTCTTTTGAGGTGCATTTATGGCCTAAAAAAGTTACTTCAGAACGAAGGAAATTGCATTTGTTGGGGTTTAATTTTAAACTGTATTTTCTACATGTTTCGAAAACTTTTTCTAAATTTTTGAGGTGATGTGTCTCGCTACATCCGATGACGATAATATCGTCAATGTACATAAAAGCTTGATTTGGCGAAATGCCTGAAAATGCTAATGACATCATACGTGAAAAAGAGTTTGGTGCTATATTTAAACCGAAAGGTAAAACTTTCCAACGAAAAGCTCCTCGATCTGTACTGAAAGATGTAACGTCTCTAGAATTAACATGAAGTGGTATTTGGTGAAAACCAGAAAAAAGATCTAAAGTCGAAAAATATTTGGCTCTGCCAAGATTGTCGAGTATGTCGTCTACGCGTGCCAACGGAAATTTGCGATAAGCTTTTTGTTGACTGCTCTGAAATCAACGCACATACGATAAGACTTTTGGCCTGAAGGATCTTTTTTCGGCACCAAAATTAAAGGACTGTTATAATTAGAAAAGCTGGGTTCTACTAAATCATTTCGCAATAAATTTTCGACTTGTTTATTAATTTCTTCACGTTGTGTATATGGTAAACGATAATTGTTTATATAGACTGGGTTTTTATCAGTTAAACGTAGCTTTTGATCGTAAAAATTATTTAAAGTCATACGATCAGTTTTTAAAGCGAATACATCGGCATATTTTAAGCATAAATCTAGTAATTGTTTTTGAGCATAACCCGGCATTTGATTTTTCAAAATTTTCGTTAATTCCTCTAAGCGTTTTTGATCTTTTGAAGTTTCATTGATTTTGTAGACATTGTAGTTGGTGATATCTTCCGTTACGATATTGCAATTGTTGACATGTTTTACTTCGTTGGTAACATTTAAAATTTTTAGAACTGGATTATTTGTGTCAACAATGCACTTTGCCGTAAAAACACCACTACAGATTTCTTGTGAGTCTACAAAAACAGGATTATCGCATTTTGGTAATTTAAATAACCGATAAACTTCACATCTCGGAGGAATAACTAAAGAATCGGTACTTGTGCCGTGCAAAATTGGAATATTTAGTGTTTTTAAGCCGGTATTAATAGTTATGCTATCGCTTGCATAATTAATAATGCATTTATTTAATTTTAAAAAGTCTTTGCCGAGTATTCCGTCTGAAGGTATATTGAAATCGTCGTTAACTTCATGTAAGGTATGCGGTATTAAAAATTTATATGCAATTAAGTTGGTTTTTAAGGTTCCTAAAGTTGAAATTGTTTCAGGTGTTTCGCCTGTTATGTTGGTTATTTCGTTACTATTAAAGTTACAATTTTGAGATAAACTTGAAATTTTGATTAAAGAAATATCTGCTTGAGAATCTACTAGAAAAGTACATGGTTTGTAGGAATCGCTACATTGAAGTTCAATAAAATCCGAATAATTAAGGTTCAAGCAGTAGATGGATTTTAATATTTTTGGAGAAGATTCGTTTAATTGTCTAAATCGTGATCCCGATCCCCCAGTGTTCGCTCCTGAGGGTCGTTCACGTTTAAAGCGCGTACATTGGCATTACTTCGCGAATTTGAACGTCTATTATTATTAGCATTATTGTTACTACTACTAGGCTGATTGTTTCTATTAGTGCTATATCTGTCATTATTACCTCTATTAGAATTGTTGTACCCGTAATTATTATTGTTGTAGTTATTTCTATTGTTATTTTTGAATGTTGCATTTGGATTTTTGTACCTATTATTGAGATTATTACCCCTATAATTTCCTCGAAAATTATTTTGCCAATTACCACGAGTACGGAATGCTAGTACCTGTCTTTCTTTTACCTCATTATTACGTTCGACTATCATTTTTGCAACTACGTCTTTTGAATCACTGAAGTTAGTTGAAGCCAGGATGGATTTGACCAATTCTGAACGAGTGTTCAACCTGCACACATTCACTGTTTGCTCTACGGCCATTTCATGTGCCTTGGCTAGTGTCATACCTTCAATAATCAAAGAACGTTCCAATGCGTCGGATAGTTCTTCAACGCGCTTAGCAAAGTCTGAGTAGTTATTATTGATGACATGTAAAGACGCGATTTTACCAGAAACAACTTTCGAGTTGTCGGGTTTTATTCTATTTCTCAAGGCAGTCATTATGTCATCGACTGAATTTATTACGGTTGGTAGTGCTTCGCGTGCTTTTCCCTCAAGTTTGGATTTCAAAAATGCAATAAAAGTGCTATTTAAATTTTCATCTGAGAAGACTTCAATTAAGTTTATTTTGTCGATAAAAGATTCTAATGCCAGTGGATCGCCGCTGTAGTTGTCCCTAATAATTGAGGCGCAACTGGTAATGAACACCCTTTTCTGTTCTGAGGTTGCCATGATTGAAATATTGTTATTCGATTGTAAATCTGAAGAATTATTTGTTGAAGGCAAAGTAGAAGAATTTGAAGTAGAGTGAGAATTGGAAAAGTCAGCTCCTGACTGAAAATTGGAAGTGCTAGTTAGTAGGTTGTCTGAATTATTAGACGGATTTGCTGAAGGCTGAGTGTTTATAATATTCGTTACTGGCTGAAAATTTGAATTATTATTTTCTGCGATATCTGAGTCATTAAATCCTAAAAAATCTTCTTGACGAGCTAGTGAACACCTTCCTTTAGAGCTTGATTTATCGCTGGAATTGCCCTCAGAATCTGACATGTGTTTGAAACGGGGTAATTTTATTGAAAATTATTTTAAAAGAAAAAATTTTGTAAATCAGGTAAATATTTTGTAAATCCGAGTATTATTTGAAAATCCGGTTAATATTTGTCGCGTTTGGTATAAATTTGGTAAAATGGTAAGTCTGGTTAAGATAATTATATAATTTGTTTTTTGAAAACAAGGAACATCCGGTCTGCGGATTTTCTCTAAATTATAGGCTAGAGAAATGCCTACCCCCTTCCGTGCCGAACTTAGTCGGACTTACCGACTGTCCCCCACTAGGTTAGCCCCGATAGCTAACCAATGGACAGGCTGTCCTAAAAAGGACACTTGGTCTGTGGTTTCTCGCCCCCCAGAATGGGCTTTGCAAAAGGAAATAGGCAAGCGTGTTCCGGTTTTACTTATTTTATGGAAAACCGAAGCAGGCTGGTATATTTTTTTTTTCGGACTATTGGAAAAAAATATAAAAAACCGCACTTGTTTCCACAAGCCTAACCAAAGTTTTTTTTTTTTTTAGTTTTTTTTTTCGAATATACGGCGATGTTTACGGCCACACCACTTTATATCGAAGGTATGAAAAAAGGTATTTTGTATCGCGAACGGACCGCTTTATATCAAAAAACCTTATCTTTTATCACGGACGCACCGCTTCTTATCAAAAACTTTATATTGTATCGCGGACGCACCGCTTCCTATCAAAAATCCTCTATTATATTGCGGACGCCCCGCTATTAATAAAATTTCCAAACTGTAAATTTTTACAGCAAGCGAAACGCTTGTTTGAAAATTTAAATCAATGAAAATGTTTTAATTTTCCATATTAAATTCACGTGGTATATATATAAGGCCAAAATTTCATTTAATGGCATATCCTAAATAGAGGGGAGTTCAGGATTTTGTGAAAATGGTCTAGCAATTGGTGAACCCAGAGTTAATGTTTTTTTTTTTTTGTTGTTTGTTATTGTTTTTAAATGAATTGCTTACAATTCATAGATTGTTATTAAATGCAAAAGATTCTGAACTGCCTTAATGTATTAGAAAAATTAAAGTTAATTATTTTTAATAAAATATTTTTAAATTTTACGGTAAATTTTTATTGATATGTAAATTCGGAAAGTAAAGTGATAAATAGGTATATATCGTGTACCTATATTATATGTACGTATAATTTCTGAAGGAATTGATTGCAATATTAAAATGTATCGATTAGAAAATATTAGAAAAATTATTCAGAAAAATTTGTCGATGAGAAAAACATTAGCAAAAAAATATTTTTTGAAAAATCTATTTTAGAAAAAATTTTGTTTTTCATATAAGTAATGAAAGATATAAAGGGTTACATACATATATTTGCTGCTGTCCGTCTGGTACTGCCTTTAGTTGATGCTGCGCTGCTTGAAGTTTCGGTGCTGTCGGTATCTCTCCGCTGCTGCCGCCTTTCTGGAAATGCCTTTGTCGATGTTTAAGTATTTGTGGCGTTACTTCATTCGCCGTTATAATGTATATGTATCAAATTTTTTGGCGTTTGTGCCGTTAATTAAGTGAAGTGATGCCGTTATGCAATTGGCTTGGTGGCTAGTACAGCTGGTTTCAAAAATTCACCGGTTTTGTTAAAAATGTTGATTTATTTATTATTTCTTTCTTTAGTAAGTTTTTCAAATATTTTGTTTAGTTGCTTCTATTATCTCTGATACCTCTTAAAATTGATTTTGGCTTTGTTTCAGTCCATTTTGTAGTCTTTGCTGGTTTTTCAAAATTGATGTACAAATTGTTACCTCTTTTTTTCATTTTGATTTAATTATGTGCAAAATAATAAGCACCAGCCACTGCCACTTTAAATTAAATTATTTTCCAAGTTCATATATTTTTTTTTCTTAGTTTTTTTTTTGTAGATTTCAAAGAAACAAGTATTTTGTACTTCTTTTTGTACGTTTTTAAGGCTTTTTAAAAAAAAATTTTTTTTTGGATTTTTGGTTTTTGTATTTTTTTTTGTTGATTTCTATAGTTTTGAAATATATTTTTTTTGTAGGATTTTGAATTTTTGTAGTTTTTGTTTATTTTAATTTCTAAATTTTTGATAGATTTTAAATTTTATTTTAATCTTTTAAAAGTTTTGTAGTTTTTGTCGAAGTTTTAAATGTTTTGTGATCATTTTTTATAGATAATTTAAATTTTTTTTTTTGGTAAATTTTTCAGTTTCTGTATTTTTGTATGTAATTAAATAAAATATGCGTTTGCTGCACAATCGGCATTTCTTAGCACCGCCCATGTTAATTAATGAAATGAATCGTTTGCTGCATCAGCGGCATTTTGTTACAACCGCCCCTGTACTTAATTAAAGCAATGTTAAATTTGTGCTTTGTTGTAATTTTGTGGTTTCCAAATTATGAAACGTTGAAAATATGTTCTGCGTGCACACCGACAAACGCTATCTACGTACCGGAACCGGCCACTAACTAGTTTCTTTTGTATAATTTTGTTTTATTAAAACAGTTTATTAATTTCTTAGTTTCTTTGTCACGGTCGCCATGTAATGTAGCACTTTGCTACCACTTGGTTTTGCATATAACCACACGCTCCCGCTCCGCACTCACTGGAAGAAAATATTTTTCCCTTTTTGATTTTATTAGTTTTTATTTTAAATTTCATTTTTTTGGTTTTCTGTTTGTACGTAATGAATTATTTTTAGTTTATATTTGTACAATAAAAATGTTTTACACTTTTGGATTTAAACTTAATCCTTTTTTCTAGTCTTTAACTTTGGTTACAATTTTTCCATTTTTTTGTTTTTATATTTTCCGATTGCGCGTGTAGCGCGGCGGCCGGCTCAACTCAACTCTCCTCTAAAACTGAAAAACTGCTGCCCCTTCAAAAGCAGCTTTGCCGGTAAGCAAAAGTGCATAACGGGAAAATCGCATAATGCAATGGCGTGATAGAGTCGAGTAACGGGAGATTCAGCCAATCAGAATTCTCTCCGCCATTCGACTCTTTCACCCAGTAATGCCAAGTGCATACATGCATGGTTGCATGTGGGGTGATGCCAGCTATTTTAGTTTTTCGTTTTATTTTTAGTTTTTAGTTGGCTGGCACTACATGACACTACAGCAAATTAAGATTAAAAACTTGCAATGTATCTTCAGGTAATCTGCCTTGTAAATCAAGAATGATATGATCAAGAAAAGGTATATAAATTGCTTTTCGATAATACTCTTCGTCGTCCGATGAAGTTTAATTCGCTCGATGTATTTGCTTTTTAGCAATTCGTGGGAGGACAATATCAAACTTCAACTCATCTGCTAAAGCGACAATTTTTTTGTAAAATCCCGTAAAACGACTTCCTGCTTAAAGTCTATGGTTTTTTATTGTTCGCAAAATGTCACTCAATACTTCAGAAGCTTGATTCTATTGACGGTGTTTGCAAAAGTAGGCTTAGTGGTCGTGTAACAGAAATTACATTGCTCAAACAAATAATTGAAATCACGAACTCTGTCTCGCAAATAGATTTCAACATAGAACGGGCCTCAGAACATATTGTTGAAATTTGCCAAGTAGAAATTTCTTGAAACGAAGCAACAATTTTTGTGATGTTTTCTTCAAACTGCATTATACCATCATGTTTTTCAGACCAGTGCGTTTCACATAGTCCACTTAATGATTCCTGCAGATGTTTTTTGAAAACTATGGCACGGTTCGGATACTAATTTGGAAAACTGATAATTTTTTCATCAACGCAATTCAATCCTCTGTTTGAAGAACTTTCGACGTTTTCGCAAGCAAGTTATTAAGACAATGGTTGAAACACGGAAAATGATTAGCATTGGTACATATTTTGAGAAGTTCCTGCACAGCTCCCTTAACTTCTGATGTCATTACAGAACATCCATCCGTTCCAATTCCAACGCAATCTTCGAAGGATAGTCCTAAATTATTAAAAATATCGATCACTATGTGTGCCAAGGCTACACCTGTAAATTTTTTTTCTCCATTTATAACATCTTCTCGGATCGAATCGTACGCATCAAGGAAAGTTACAAAATCTTCTCTTATATTGCCATGATATAAATACCGCAAACAAAGGCTGATTTGCTCAGTATGACTACAATCAGTTGTTTCATCGAAAATAATTGCAAAAAATCTAGCTTTTTTAACCCTCTCTATCAAAATAGATTGAATTTCTTCTTTGCAGCATTGAATAAAATCGTTTTGAGGCGTGTTGCTTATATAAGTAGCTCTTGGATGTCTAGAATTTAAAAGTTCTTCAAGCTCTTTATGACCTGCAGCGACTAAAAATTTCAAAATTGCCCTAAAATTACCCTCGTTTGTTGCTGATTCAGAAAAGTTAAGTTTACGGTCACCTCTATGGCCTCATAATGCTAAATTCTGTCGCCCACAAAGAACAATAGTTTTTATAATAATCTCCAACAATCTTCTATTTTTCTCAACTTGTTCCAACCGATGAGAAGAAAGCAAATTAGTGATTTCCTTTCCTGGATTTTCATAAGTATTTATGAAATCTTGACTAAAAAGGGCTGACTTAGAGTGATATTTGTAAATAGCGTGGTTATTTAATATACCTTCTTTACCGGACAACTTTGCAAACGATGTCACAGGAACTTTGACAAGTGCATTGAGAGGAACATTCGATTTCGAGTCACCAGTATCACTTTCAAATAAGAAACAATATTTACAAAACATACTTTTTTTTGTTCAGAATAAACAAGCCACTCATATTCAGTTAAAAATGATGTTTAAAGTATCGCTTTTCTATTTTTCCTTTTTCTATGACTCCAAAAAGGGAAGATATAGTCCTTCGGTGGTAACCAAGGATATTTTAGTAAGTTATACTTCGAATAATCATCTAATAAATGTTTTTTTCCCACAAAATTACCTATGTCCTATTTTTCAACAATAGAATTTTGTGAAAGTGATATAGGTATATTCGAACCCGATTCAGTATTCATAGACGTTGAATGCAACGTTTTCTCATTATTATTATCGGTAAATCAAGGTTCTGTTCTTGGTCCAATATTGTTCCTAATATACATCAATTCAATATTTTCCCTGCCATTTAAGGGCAAAACAACTGCGTTTGCAGATGATCTGGCCATTGCGTACAGTACAACTAGTGAACTTGAATAAATATGTGACATTAACTTTGATTTGCATTTGCTGAGAGCTTGGTTTGCTTCACAGAAACTACTTGTTAGTAATAAAACGAAACTTATGTATTTTAGCCATGTTGCCAAAGAACTACCTAGCTGTGATATTATATTTCATGCCGAAGAATGCCTCCGTTTTAACTTACACCATATGGAGTGCACTCAGAATGTTGCGATAAGTTCTTTCGATTGCAATATTCAATGCAGCGACAACTGTTTCAGAGTTGATGTTGTTGAGAATTTTAAATATCTTGGTATAATAATTGACAATCGTGTGAATTGGTCTGCGCACATCCATACATTGAAACAGTATTTTCTCTATACTACTAGGCAGTTCTATCGTCTCAAAAAGTGTTGCACTGTATCTACTTTAAAAACTGTTTACTACGGATATTCCAATCTAAACTTCAATATGGTATCAGCTGCTGGGGTGGCGCCTCGGCAAATAAACTGTCACCACTTGTAACGATTCAAAAGGGAATTATTAGACGTATCTGTAGTGCAAAATATAGATCACACTCTATGCCGCTTTTTAGTGGACTGGATATACTACGGTGCCGTCATTTGTATTTATATAAAGTCATGAGTATTTTCTTTATTCGTTCAGGTTACTTGGAAAGCTTTCCCTCAGAAGTCTATAACTTACGTAGGAATATACTTCCAACTGTACAAATTCCGTATTCTAGAACATCACACTTTAAAAGCTTTTATATTTACACGTCGCGCAAGTTCTTCAACTCCCTTCCTAACACTGTACAGGTTATTAGAAATTTTAACTTGTTTCAAAAAGCTGTTAAACTGTATCTGCTTGGACATAATCATTATGAACTGGAATCGCTGCTGAGGGCGATATTATAAAAAATTAAAAATATAAAAATAATTTTACCTGAAGTTCTTTTTTAATCAAATTTTTTAGTATTAGTAAATATTTAATGTACACCCCACACAAAAACAAGAACAGTATATAATTATTGAAAATGGCATTAGTACTATTTTAATTCTTAAAATAATAATTGCCATCTACCTTTCTTAAGCTATGTTATAGTTAATGTGTTGAATACAATATGGAAATTTAAAATATGTACATAGCATTAAGAAAATGATTAATAAATGAAAATGAAATGAAATGAAATGAATTAGGTTAAATTTTTCAATATTCTAAGGTTAATACAGTAGAATCGCGAAAAAGTTAATCAAAACACTAGCTTTAACACAAGTACACAACTCACAAGTTTAAATGCCCATGATTAACTACATTTGCGCGACGCGACACCGACAATAATTTTTCACACACGAAGTCGGGGAATACCCGCACTTTTTTTTTATTGGCAAACAGACAGTTAGATTTGAAAAAATTGATGAGCTCACAAAAGTTAAACAATACATAGTTAACTTTTTAGAGCGGGACGTGGACGCTCATACTCGGTCAACTTAGCCGAGCGATTAACAGTGTGCGGACTTTAAAATTTTGTTTAGTGGTAGATTTTTCAGAAAATAGTGGTCGATTTATGAAAAAAGTGGTAGCATTGGGTTATATTTGAAATATTTTTAAGTAGTGAATATTACTCACTTCTTTTCCTATATATACATAGGTAGGTGGAAGTAGCAGTTTTGTACAAAAGCCTAAAGGAAGAGATTAACTGGTGATCAAAGCATCTCTAGGTGTTATTTTGAGTTTTATGAAACTATTCTTCTACAAATAATATTGTTTCTCTTCTCAAAAAATTGTGGAAAAGCAAAAGTTTCTTCAAAAAACTTCTATAAAAAAACTACCACCTTTTTTCCAGCTTGCGTGGTAGAAGTGGTAGAACTTCAAATAAAAGAAAGATATTGGTATATCTACCACTTTAGTGGTAGAAGTCCGAACACTGGCGATTAACTTTCTCGCGATTCTACTGTAATTGAATATGTGCACTGCAGTTTCTACAGAGGTGACAAATGTCCAGTAGAAAGTGGTGAACACTGTGTAGAGTGAGAGTGAAGATTCTGAATAAACTTTATTCAATAAAGTAAGGTTTGATTCAGTATGTTATCAACAGCGCAAATATTTCTGAGCATTGGACTGATTTGCATGAGCATTCTTACTGTTGAGCGCTAATATTATTTTAAAATTGATACTCAATTAAAGCATGCATAAAAACTGCATTATGAAAAGTAACGATCAAATATCCATCATTATACTTATACAAATACTGCATATAAATAGTGGGTTTCTGGGACTCCGTGGAAAAAAAATTTTGGGAAAAAAAATCTAGTCAGTAGTCAGGCTTCAGCAGGATTCGAGATGAATCGCTTTTGTAGAGAAACATACGAATACGCAAACACATGCTTTGGTGTGAGAAGATCGTCGTAAGAGGGACGTTTTTACCATACACAGGCCCGCGAAGTCCACGCCTGTTGCGTTAAAGAGTACGAAGTAAGTGGCTCGTTCGTGGGGCAGAGCGGTCATGATTTGTGAACGCATTAGTTGTTGTTGTTGTTGTTGTTGTAGGAATGCTCGCCCCACCTAATAGCCGCGACCGATCACAAATTGTCATCAATATCCTCTAACGGGAGTCCAAGGAAACTTGCCGTTTCAACAGGGGTGGACCATAAGGAAAGGGGTGTTAGAGGCGTTGGTTCCACATTACAATTGAAGATATGGTTGGTGTCATGTGGGGACACATTGCAAGCAGGGCATACATTTTGTATGTCGGGGTTGATTCTGGATAGGTAAGAGTTTAACCTGTTACAGTATCCAGAACGAAGTTGAGCAAGAGTGACACGCGTTTCCCTGGGGAGTATGCGTTCCTCTTCTGCGAGTTCTGGATATTTTTCTTCAAGTACTGGATTCACCGGGCAATTCCCGACATAAAGGTCCGACGCCTGTCTATGGAGTACACCAAGGACCTGCTTGTGTTTTTCCGCTTCATACGGCTGGGTTCTCAGGTGCCGTATTTCCTCAAAATGCTTACGGAGATGACTCCTTAGGCCCCTAGGCGGTGCTGGTTCATCAATCAGATGTCTGTTGGGATGCCCAGGTTTCTGGGTATTCAACAGAAACTTTTTGGTCAGCATCTCATTTCTCTCCCTGATGGGGAGTATTCTCGCCTCATTATGCAGATGGTGTTCTGGGGACATAAGAAGACAGCCCGTGGCGATTCTGAGAGCAGTATTTTGGCAGGCCTGTAGTTTCTTCCAGTGGGTGGTTTTTAGGCTTGGCGACCATACGGGTGACGCGTAGCACGTAATCGGCTGGCTAATTGCTTTGTATGTGGTCAAGAGCGTTTCTTTATCTTTTCCCCAGGTACTGCCAGCAAGGGATTTGAGGATTTTATTACGGCTCTGAATTCTTGGAACAATTGCGGTTGCGTGCGCACCAAAATGTAGATCCTGATCAAACGTCACACCCAAGATTTTGGGGTGTAGGACAGTCGGTAGCGTAGTGCCATCGACGTGGATGTTCAATATGGTCGACATTTGGGGCGTCCATGTTGTAAATAAGGTCGCTGAAGATTTAGTCGGTGACAATGACAGGTTTCGCGAGGCGAAAAAACTGGAGAGATCAGGGAGATAGCCGTTTATTTTATTGCATAGCTCATCGATCTTTGGGCCTGGGCCTGTGGCCATTATTGTGCAGTCATCGGCGTAGGAAACGATTGTGACTCCTTCCGGTGGTGAAGGTAGCTTAGATATGTAGAAATTAAACAAAAGCGGGGATAGGACACCACCCTGTGGCACCCCTTGTTTAATTCTCCTTTGTTTTGATGTTTCGTTTCTGAATTGGACCGATGCCTGCCGACCACCCAGATAATTTGCGGTCCACCTTTTAAGACATGGGGGAAGGGTAGACCCTTCCAGGTCTTCCAGTAACGAGCCATGGTTGACCGTATCAAAAGCTTTTGATAGGTCTAACGCTACGAGTACTGTTCTATGGTGGGGATATTGATTCAAACCGCAATTTATCTGGGTGCCAATGACATTTAGCGCGGAGGTAGTGCTATGGAGTTTTCTGAAGCCATGCTGATGAGGGGCTAGCTGCAAATGTGCTTGGAAATGAGGGAGCAAAATGGCTTCAAGCGTCTTTGCCACTGGCGATAGGAGAGATATCGGACGATATGACTCACCTACGTTAGCTGGTTTCCCAGGCTTTAGTAGCGGGGCCACCTTGGCCATTTTCCATTTCTCGGGTATGACAAAGGTGGAAAGAGACAGGTTGAAGACATGCGCTAAATATTTGAAACCCTCTTTCCTTAGGTTTTTAAGCATCGGCATGGCTATGCCGTCTGGGCCCACTGCTTTGGATGGTTTAGCGCGACCAATGCCATCCTCAACCTCTCTAGCGGTGATGGTAATTGGTGACGCGCTGAGTTTGTGTTTATGTGCACGTCTATTGGCTCTCCGTCTATCTTTGTCGACCGTAGGATGCATTATATATTGTCGGCAGAAAGCGCTCGCGCATTTTTTCGCATCCGACAGCACCTTATCGCCAAAGGCGATGGAAACTTTGTCTTTGTGCTTAGTCGGATTCGATAGGGACTTTACGGTGGACCAAAGTTTACCTACACCGGTAGAGAGGTTACAACCTCTTAGGTGCTCTTCCCATTTCGCCCGCTTGTGTTCGTCCACAAGCAATCTGATGCGTTGGTTTATATCCCTTATTTGGGGGTCGCCTGGATCAAGCTGTCTTATAAGGTCGCGTTCCCTCGCTAAGCTCACGGCCTCCGCCGGGAAGTGGGGCCGGATTTCGGGAATTCTCCCGGCGGGAATAAAATGTGCCGAGGCGGATTCAATGACCTTACGGAAGGCACGCTCCCCTTGGCGGGCATCAGTCGGGATAGGGAGGGCAGCAAAGCTGCTGTCTGTTGCAGATTTATATTCTTCCCAATTTCCTTTTTTCAAGTTTATGAAAGTGCGTTTTTCGGTGACGATGAAGTCGGCGGTACGCTCGAACGAAATAAGTATGGGCAGGTGGTCGGATGCCAATGTTACCATCGGCTGCCAGTTGACGCAGTTTACGAGTTCTGCGCTCACGATTGAGATATCTGGCGAGCTATGACAGCTTCCTACCATACGTGTGGGGGCGTCTCCGTTAATTGTGCATAACGTCGTTTCGTCTATTTGATCCGCCAACATCTCACCCCTACTGTCCGCCCGCAAGTTTGAATGCCATAGGTCGTTATGGGCATTGAAATCGCCTAAGATAATGCGATTGTTGCCAGTGAGTAAGGCCTCGATATTAGGGCGGTATCCACTGGGGCAACAGGTGACAGGAGGGATGTAGATGTTGATGATTTCTAGATTTGCATCGCCTGACCGGACAGATAGGCCTTGACGTTCTAAGACATTGTCACTGCGGTCGATGCCAGGATCAAATATATGATATTGCACAGAGTGGTGTATAATAAACGCGAGGCCGCCTCCATTTCCGCTCTCGCGGTCTTGCCTGTGGACATTATAACCAGAGCAGGTCTGCAATGCAGATCTTGCTGTGAGTTTAGTGTCTTGAATCGCAGCAATGCGGATGTTGTGCCGCTTCATGAAATCGACTATCTCCGTAATCTTCCCAGTTAGTCCATTACAGTTGAACTGCAGAATTCTGAAGTGCATGAGGGGTGACGCCGCCACTCTTGGGGTAAGTGAGGGGTGACTACGCCTAGGTTGTGGAAGGCCAGGACGCAATTGCTGTTGTGGCCTTGGGACTGGGCGCCCTTGGGCAAGCATTGGGGTACCCGGATGATTTGGGTTTGCGACCTGGCAACATGGCGCGATGAAACCCGTCGAGGGGTTGCCGTCGCGGAGACCAGAACATCTAGGAAAGTGGCACCACCCAAGGCAGGAGCTGCATTGAGCGGATGTCGCAAACCTATATATTCTGTGCTGGCAGACGGTGCAAACGGAGGCTGGGACTAAGAGTCTGTTTCCCTGACCTGCACGATTGCTGCCAGAAAAGAGGGGAGGAGAAGAAGACGGGGGCAGGGGCTGATGCTCAGCATTGCTACCAGCTCTACTACGAAGGTAGTAGTTATGAGTGGTATCAGCTGTTTGGGTTGTTGGCGCCGTGGGGCGCGAGCAGCAGCGGGTACTTGTTGTGGCTTGCTGAGCAGCGAAGCTGCTAGAAGGTAGTGGGGATACGCTTAGGCGTAGACTACGGGACGCCCTTGGGCGTGAGCAGCAAGGAGCCACAAAAGATTTATAAAAGTTACGTGGACGTCGGGTTTTGGGATCAAGCCCAAAACAACCTGTCCAATGCAACCATCCCTTGCACGAGACACACTGAACAGAGTATGACCGTCCTAAAAAGATTCTTTTCTGGCAAATGCAGCAAAACCATTTCTCAGGACCGGGGTGAGGAGACGGACCCGGATTGGGTTCGATACCTGCCCGGAGTAAGAGAATATGTAGCAGTCCTGCTGCAAGGAGCTGCTGGGAGGATGACAATTTGTGGGAGGGACGAAACAAATTAAATGGGGTCACACTGAAATGACAGTCCTTGGTCGGGAAAAATCCCGAGTCGCTCCGGTACATAGAACCGACTGCCTTGGGAAGCGAAATAGATTTTAAATGAAATCTAAACGCATTTGTTGCTTGTGTATAGTGCACGTTTTGCAGTGATATATAAAGTTTTTCACTTTCTCGTTAGTCGGGGAATATAGTACTCCTGCTGTATCATGCTGATCATGAGTTGTTTTTCAGCATGTAGCAAACCCTTATGAAGAAAATCTAACAGCAGGGAGCAGAACTTTGAGTCATCTGGGGGTCAATTCACGTTCTATGAAGTTGTGAAGTGAAAGCATTTTTCACAACTTCAGCTGATATGCGATTCAGTTTAAAAAAAAAGTGATAATTACTGTCAAGTTTTTTTCTTTTAACGAATATTTTTTCACCGTTGAGTTTGCCCGTGAAAAATTTAAACTCAAACAAAAAAATTTTAAAATGGCCAAAGTGGCGCAAATATTGGTGTGATTTGAGGTAGTATGCTATTATTAACATATTTGATTTTAATTAACGGATCTTTCTATTTAGACAAAATATCCGCTCCAAGTATTTGGCCATTAAGGAAGCAGAGAGCCACAGTGGCATTAGCGGCTCAAGCAAAAACCGTTCTCCTATATGGAGGAAAGAATCCAAAAAATTGGACATCAGGTATTCGTGGATGGGGACCATTCCCAAGAAGTGGGTTACCTCAAGTGGTATGTATCACTCTTTATCACTACTATATATATATTATTGTTACGAATTTGCTGCAAATCCTCTTATTTGCCCTTTTGCTAGGTTCGTATCGCTAAACTGTTGAATAAATAACTCCAATATTGAATAATGGAAAAAAATGGCCTTTATTAAAATACTTCACAATAACACTCAAACTGTGCAACGAATAGCTTAATAACCAAACTGATAGCTTAAATGAAACTGACTTTCAAAATAATACTGCTATTGCTCGCTAGATATCGTCTTAGTCGTAACTGCTTGACAACTCAAATCAAACTGAATTACTTCTTACTCGCTTGCGCCGCTTTTATAGTTTACGCTGCATACATCTAGGCTCTTCTATTTCCAGAACTTACCAACTATTTCGTGTGTTTATAGTTCTAATATAGTTTCTACTTGTTTCCAATTGTCTACTTTTCAGCGTTGTTGTTGTTGTTGTTGTAGCGATAAGGTTGCTCCCCGAAGGCTTTGGGGAGTCTTATCGATGTGATGGTCCTTTGCCGGATACAAATCCGGTACGCTCCGGTACCATAGCACCATTAAGGTGCTAGCCCGACCATCTCGGGAACGATTTATGTGGCCACATTAAACCTTCAGGCCATTCCCTCCCTCCATACCCCCAAGTTCCATGAGGAGCTTGGGGTCGCCAGAGCCTCGTCTGTTAGTGAAGCAGGATACGCCGCGGATAGGTGAGGTTGACAATTGGGTTTGGAGAAGCTATATATTGCGCTGGCAACCTAAAAGATTGCGCTACACAGCCCTTTGAATCTGGTATTTTAGTCGCCTCTTACGACAGGCATACCTACCGCGGGTATATTCTGATCCCCTAACCCGCTGGGGTACTTTTCAGCGTCTCTCAGATCTGTGTGTTTTTGTAGTTTACAGTCTCTCGCTTAGCATGGCCTTATCATCGCCTTAGTGATGGTATAGCTTAGTGATGCTAATATCCGTGACATTATATAAAATAATAATTGCCATCTACCTTTCTTAAGCTATGTTATAGTTAATGTGTTGAATACAATATGGAAATTTAAAATATGTACATAGCATTAAGAAAATGATTAATAAATGAAAATGAAATGAAATGAAATGAATTAGGTTAAATTTTTCAATATTCTAAGGTTAATACAGTAGAATCGCGAAAAAGTTAATCAAAACACTAGCTTTAACACAAGTACACAACTCACAAGTTTAAATGCCCATGATTAACTACATTTGCGCGGCGCGACACAGACAATAATTTTTCACATAGGAAGTCGGGGAATACCCGCACTTTTTTTTTATTGGCAAACAGACAGTTAGATTTGAAAAAATTGATGAGCTCACAAAAGTTAAACAATACATAGTTAACTTTTTAGAGCGGGACGTGGACGCTCATACTCGGTCAACTTAGCCGAGCGATTAACAGTGTGCGGACTTTAAAATTTTGTTTAGTGGTAGATTTTTCAGAAAATAGTGGTCGATTTATGAAAAAAGTGGTAGCATTGGGTTATATTTGAAATATTTTTAAGTAGTGAATATTACTCACTTCTTTTCCTATATATACATAGGTAGGTGGAAGTAGCAGTTTTGTACAAAAGCCTAAAGGAAGAGATTAACTGGTGATCAAAGCATCTCTAGGTGTTATTTTGAGTTTTATGAAACTATTCTTCCACAAATAATATTGTTTCACTTCTCAAAAAATTGTGGAAAAGCAAAAGTTTCTTCAAAAAACTTCTATAAAAAAACTACCACCTTTTTTCCAGCTTGCGTGGTAGAAGTGGTAGAACTTCAAATAAAAGAAAGATATTGGTATATCTACCACTTTAGTGGTAGAAGTCCGAACACTGGCGATTAACTTTCTCGCGATTCTACTGTAATTGAATATGTGCACTGCAGTTTCTACAGAGGTGACAAATGTCCAGTAGAAAGTGGTGAACAATGTGTAGAGTGAGAGTGAAGATTCTGAATAAACTTTATTCAATAAAGTAAGGTTTGATTCAGTATGTTATCAACAGCGTAAATATTTCTGAGCATTGGACTGATTTGCATGAGCATTCTTACTGTTGAGCGCTAATATTATTTGAAAATTGATACTCAATTAAAGCATGCATAAAAACTGAATTATGAAAAGTAACGATCAAATATCCATCATTATACTTATACAAATACTGCATATAAATAGTGGGTTTCTGGGACTCCGTGGAAAAAAAATTTTGGGAAAAAAAATCTAGTCAGTAGTCAGATTTCAGCAGGATTCGAGATGAATCGCCTTTGTAGAGAAACATACGAATACGCAAACACATGCTTTGGTGTGAGAAGATCGTCGTAAGAGGGACGTTTTTACCATACACAGGCCCGCGAAGTCTACGCCTGTTGCGTTAAAGAGTACGAAGTAAGTGGCTCGTTCGTGGGGCAGAGCGGTCATGATTTGTGAACGCATTTGTTGCTTGTGTATAGTGCACGTTTTGCAGTGATATATAAAGTTTTTCACTTTCTCGTTAGTCGGGGAATATAGTACTCCTGCTGTATCATGCTGATCATGAGTTGTTTTTCAGCATGTAGCAAACCCTTATGAAGAAAATCTAACAGCAGGGAGCAGAACTTTGAGTCATCTGGGGGTCAATTCACGTTCTATGAAGTTGTGAAGTGAAAGCATTTTTCACAACTTCAGCTGATATGCGATTCAGTTTAAAACAAAAGTGATAATTACTGTCAAGTTTTTTTCTTTTAACGAATATTTTTTCACCGTTGAGTTTGCCCGTGAAAAATTTAAACTCAAACAAAAAAATTTTAAAATGGCCAAAGTGGCTCAAATATTGGTGTGATTTGAGGTAGTATGCTATTATTAACATATTTGATTTTAATTAACGGATCTTTCTATTTAGACAAAATATCCGCTCCAAGTATTTGGCCATTAAGGAAGCAGAGAGCCACAGTGGCATTAGCGGCTCAAGCAAAAACCATTCTCCTATATGGAGGAAAGAATCCAAAAAATTGGACATCAGGTATCCGTGGATGGGGACCATTCCCAAGAAGTGGGTTACCTCAAGTGGTATGTATCACTCTTTATCACTACTATATATATATTATTGTTACGAATTTGCTGCAAATCCTCTTATTTGCCCTTTTGCTAGGTTCGTATCGCTAAACTGTTGAATAAATAACTCCAATATTGAATAATGGAAAAAAATGGCCTTTATTAAAATACTTCACAATAACACTCAAACTGTGCAACGAATAGCTTAATAACCAAACTGATAGCTTAAATGAAACTGACTTTCAAAATAATACTGCTATTGCTCGCTAGATATCGTCTTAGTCGTAACTGCTTGACAACTCAAATCAAACTGAATTACTTCTTACTCGCTTGCGCCGCTTTTATAGTTTACGCTGCATACATCTAGGCTCTTCTATTTCCAGAACTTACCAACTATTTCGTGTGTTTATAGTTCTCATATAGTTTCTACTTGTTTCCAATTGTCTACTTTTCAGCGTTGTTGTTGTTGTTGTTGTAGCGATAAGGTTGCTCCCCGAAGGCTTTGGGGAGTGTTATCGATGTGGTGGTCCTTTGCCGGATACAAATCCGGTACGCTCCGGTACCATAGCACCATTAAGGTGCTAGCCCGACCATCTCGGGAACGATTTATTTGGCCACATTAAACCTTCAAGCCATTCCCTCCCTCCATACCCCCAAGTTCCATGAGGAGCTTGGGGTCGCCAGAGCCTCGTCTGTTAGTGAAGCAGGATTCGCCGCGGATAGGTGAGGTTGACAACTGGGTTTGGAGAAGCTATATATTGCGCTGGCAACCTAAAAGATTGCGCTACACAGCCCTTTGAATCTGGTATTTTAGTCGCCTCTTACGACAGGCATACCTACCGCGGGTATATTCTGATCCCCTAACCCGCTGGGGTACTTTTCAGCGTCTCTCAGATCTGTGTGTTTTTGTAGTTTACAGTCTCTCGCTTAGCATGGCCTTATCATCGCCTTAGTGATGGTATAGCTTAGTGATGCTAATATCCGTGACATTATATAAAATAATAATTGCCATCTACCTTTCTTAAGCTATGTTATAGTTAATGTGTTGAATACAATATGGAAATTTAAAATATGTACACAGCATTAAGAAAATGACTAATAAATGAAAATGAAATGAAATGAAATGAATTAGGTTAAATTTTTCAATATTCTAAGGTTAATACAGTAGAATCGCGAAAAAGTTAATCAAAACACTAGCTTTAACACAAGTACACAACTCACAAGTTTAAATGCCCATGATTAACTACATTTGCGCGACGCGACACCGACAATAATTTTTCACACAGGAAGTCGGGGAATACCCGCACTTTTTTTTTATTGGAAAACAGACAGTTAGATTTGAAAAAATTGATGAGCTCACAAAAGTTAAACAATACATAGTTAACTTTTTAGAGCGGGACGTGGACGCTCATACTCGGTCAACTTAGCCGAGCGATTAACAGTGTGCGAACTTTAAAATTTTGTTTAGTGGTAGATTTTTCAGAAAATAGTGGTCGATTTATGAAAAAAGTGGTAGCATTGGGTTATATTTGAAATATTTTAAGTAGTGAATATTACTCACTTCTTTTCCTATATATACATAGGTAGGTGGAAGTAGCAGTTTTGTACAAAAGCCTAAAGGAAGAGATTAACTGGTGATCAAAGCATCTCTAGGTGTTATTTTGAGTTTTATGAAACTATTCTTCCACAAATAATATTGTTTCACTTCTCAAAAAATTGTGGAAAAGCAAAAGTTTCTTCAAAAAACTTCTATAAAAAACTACCACCTTTTTTCCAGCTTGCGTGGTAGAAGTGGTAGAACTTCAAATAAAAGAAAGATATTGGTATATCTACCACTTTAGTGGTAGAAGTCCGAACACTGGCGATTAACTTTCTCGCGATTCTACTGTAATTGAATATGTGCACTGCAGTTTCTACAGAGATGACAAATGTCCAGTAGAAAGTGGTGAACAATGTGTAGAGAGAGAGTGAAGATTCTGAATAAACTTTATTCAATAAAGTAAGGTTTGATTCAGTATGTTATCAACAGCGCAAATATTTCTGAGCATTGGACTGATTTGCATGAGCATTCTTACTGTTGAGCGCTAATATTATTTGAAAATTGATACTCAATTAAAGCATGCATAAAAACTGCATTATGAAAAGTAACGATCAAATATCCATCATTATACTTATACAAATACTGCATATAAATAGTGGGTTTCTGGGACTCCGTGGAAAAAAAATTTTGGGAAAAAAAATCTAGTCAGTAGTCAGGCTTCAGCAGGATTCGAGATGAATCGCCTTTGTAGAGAAACATACGAATACGCAAACACATGCTTTGGTGTGAGAAGATCGTCGTAAGAGGGACGTTTTTACCATACACAGGCCCGCGAAGTCCACGCCTGTTGCGTTAAAGAGTACGAAGTAAGTGGCTCGTTCGTGGGGCGGAGCGGTCATGATTTGTGAACGCATTTGTTGCTTGTGTATAGTGCACGTTTTGCAGTGATATATAAAGTTTTTCACTTTCTCGTTAGTCGGGGAATATAGTACTCCTGCTGTATCATGCTGATCATGAGTTGTTTTTCAGCATGTAGCAAACCCTTATGAAGAAAATCTAACAGCAGGGAGCAGAACTTTGAGTCATCTGGGGGTCAATTCACGTTCTATGAAGTTGTGAAGTGAAAGCATTTTTCACAACTTCAGCTGATATGCGATTCAGTTTAAAAAAAAAGTGATAATTACTGTCAAGTTTTTTTCTTTTAACGAATATTTTTTCACCGTTGAGTTTGCCCGTGAAAAATTTAAACTCAAACAAAAAAATTTTAAAATGGCCAAAGTGGCGCAAATATTGGTGTGATTTGAGGTAGTATGCTATTATTAACATATTTGATTTTAATTAACGGATCTTTCTATTTAGACAAAATATCCGCTCCAAGTATTTGGCCATTAAGGAAGCAGAGAGCCACAGTGGCATTAGCGGCTCAAGCAAAAACCATTCTCCTATATGGAGGAAAGAATCCAAAAAATTGGACATCAGGTATCCGTGGATGGGGACCATTCCCAAGAAGTGGGTTACCTCAAGTGGTATGTATCACTCTTTATCACTACTATATATATATTATTGTTACGAATTTGCTGCAAATCCTCTTATTTGTCCTTTTGCTAGGTTCGTATCGCTAAACTGTTGAATAAGTAACTCCAATATTGAATAATGGAAAAAAATGGCCTTTATTAAAATACTTCACAATAACACTCAAACTGTGCAACGAATAGCTTAATAACCAAACTGATAGCTTAAATGAAACTGACTTTCAAAATAATACTGCTATTGCTCGCTAGATATCGTCTTAGTCGTAACTGCTTGACAACTCAAATCAAACTGAATTACTTCTTACTCACTTGCGCCGCTTTTATAGTTTACGCTGCATACATCTAGGCTCTTCTATTTCCAGAACTTACCAACTATTTCGTGTGTTTATAGTTCTCATATAGTTTCTACTTGTTTCCAATTGTCTACTTTTCAGCGTTGTTGTTGTTGTTGTTGTAGCGATAAGGTTGCTCCCCGAAGGCTTTGGGGAGTGTTATCGATGTGGTGGTCCTTTGCCGGATACAAATCCGGTACGCTCCGGTACCATAGCACCATTAAGGTGCTAGCCCGACCATCTCGGGAACGATTTATGTGGCCACATTAAACCTTCAGGCCATTCCCTCCCTCCATACCCCCAAGTTCTATGAGGAGCTTGGGGTCGCCAGAGCCTCGTCTGTTAGTGAAGCAGGATTCGCCGCGGATAGGTGAGGTTGACAATTGGGTTTGGAGAAGCTATATATTGCGCTGGCAACCTAAAAGATTGCGCTACACAGCCCTTTGAATCTGGTATTTTAGTCGCCTCTTACGACAGGCATACCTACCGCGGGTATATTCTGATCCCCTAACCCGCTGGGGTACTTTTCAGCGTCTCTCAGATCTGTGTGTTTTTGTAGTTTACAGTCTCTCGCTTAGCATGGCGTTATCATCGCCTTAGTGATGGTATAGCTTAGTGATGCTAATATCCGTGACATTATATATGAAAGGAATGTTTGTTTTGGTTAGAAATTGGTATAGGGTAGAAATACGAATAAGAACAAATACAAAAATACAGATAATTCTACCCTTATCTAATTTTTAAGCATAGGAATAGGGAAAGGAAGAAGACGTAGGAGAAGGAAAAGCGAACGGAAACGAAAACTAAAAAGCAAAGGGAAAAGAAAATGGAGAAGAGTAAGAGATCGGGAGGGCGAACGAGAAGGAGAGGGATAAAAAGATGGAAGAAATGGAGGAGGGTGGAGAGGTAAAGGAGAAGAAAAGGAAAAGTGGAAAGGGGAAGGAAAGGAGAACGGGAAGGGAAAGAGAGAAGGAAAGGGGGAAGGAAAAAGGGAACGTAGAGAAGGGGAAGGAAAGGAGAAGAAAAATGGAACGGGAAAAGGAGAATGGGAAGGGGAGGGAAAAGGGAAAGGAAAAGGAGGGAAGGAAAGAAAGAAGGAAAAGGGGTTGGATAAAGCAAACGAACAGAAGGAGAAGGAAAGGAGAAGGGGAAGGAGAGAAGAACGAAGAAAAAAGGCGAAGGAAAGCGTAAATGAAAAGGGGAAGAAAAAAGAAACGAAAAGAAGGAGAAGGAAAATGGAAAGGTGAAGAAAAACGGAACGGAACGGAAAAGGAAAAGGGGAAGGAAGAGGAAAAGAAAGGGAGAGGAGAAGAAAGGCGGTGGGAGAGGGGGAGACCGAGGGGAAGGAGAATGAGAGGAAGAGAGATAAACAAATGGAGAAGAAGAAGAGCCATAAGAATGAGGATGAGGGCAGTCTATAAAACGTGCTTATTTTATAACTAGCCATTACCCGCCACCCCGTCCGCAAGATAAAATATATGTGTTATTCACGTTAGTTTGCTTATTTATCTGTTTAAAAATTATTTTGGTCTAATGTATTTTATTTTTGTAATAGAGTAAAAACAAAACTAAATGAGCTGATAAGCTGAAAGGCACGCTTACATGAACAGTACAATACAGTTTTCTTCGAATTAAAAAAAATACATTTTGTTTTTAAATTAAATTAATTGATATAACATGGGTGAAAGAATTACCAATCATAGAACAAAGGAGTGAAACTACAATTAGCTAAAACCAAAGGGAATTTTTTAGATGAAAATAGTGTTGCTTTTTCTGGTATTTAATTGGTCATAATACTACAAAAAGTGTAATTATAGTTATAATATTTCGTTACAGGATTCATTAAAAAAAGTTAAAAATAGAACGAAAAAGCTGTGTTAGATATTAAAGATAAAACATACCGAATTTTAATTACGAATCATTTGCAGCAAATCCATGGCCATAAAAGCGCATAATTTAAAAAGGCATGTGTGCTGAACTACCGGTTGCGAAGAGACCTAAAATGATCCCGGAAAGGTCCCAAAATTATACCAAAATAGTAACGAAATGACGCCGACGGAATCCCGGATAAATCCCGAAAATCATAAAGAAATTAACCAGGAGGGGTCTCAAAATGATTCCGAAATAGTCCCGAAAAGTCCCGAAAAGTCCCGAAATGACCCTGACGGGATCCCGGACTGATCCCAAAGACAATCCAGAATTGATCTCTGAAGGGTCCGCAAATGATCCCGAAATAGTTCGGAATAAGTCCCGAAAAAATTCCGACGGGATCCCGGACAGATCCCGAAAATCATACAGAAATTATCCCGGAGAGGTCCCAAAATTATTCCGAAATAGTCCTGAAAAGTCCCGAAATAAACTTGACGGGATCCAGGACGGATCACGAAAACCATCCAGAAATGATCTCTGAAGGGTCCGAAACTGACCCCAAAATAGTCCTGGAAAAGTCCTGAAATCACCCCGAGCGGACCCCGAAAACCATCCAGAAACTATACCAGAAACTATCTCGAAATGTTTTTGACGGAACCCGATATAGCCCTGAAAAAGTTCCAAAAGTACGCTGACGAAGTGTAATTCGCTCGATGTATTTGCTTTTTAGCAATTCGTGGGAGGACAATATCAAACTTCAACTCATCTGCTAAAGCGACAATTTTTTTGTAAAGTCCCGTAAAACGACTTCCTGCTTAAAGTCTATGGTTTTTTATTGTTCGCAAAGTGTCACTCAATATTTCAGAAGCTTGATTCTATTGACGGTGTTTGCAAAAGTAGGCTTAGTGGTCGTGTAACAGAAGTTACATTGCTCAAACAAATAATTGAAATCACGAACTCTGTCTCGCAAATAGATTTCAACATAGAACGGGCCTCAGAACATGTTGTTGAAATTTGCCAAGTAGAAATTTCTTGAAACGAAGCAACAATTTTTGTGATGTTTTCTTCAAACTGCATTATACCATCATGTTTTTCAGACCAGTGCATTTCACATAGTCCACTTAATGATTCCTGCAGATGTTTTTTGAAAACTATGGCACGTTTCGGATACTAATTTGGAAAACTGATAATTTTTTCATCAACGCAATTCAATCCTCTGTTTGAAGAACTTTCGACGTTTACGCAAGCAAGTTATTAAGACAATGGTTGAAACACGGAAAATGATTAGCATTGGTACATATTTTGAGAAGTTCCTGCACAGCTCCCTTAACTTCTGATGTCATTACAGAACATCCATCCGTTCCAATTCCAACGCAATCTTCGAAGGATAGTCCTAAATTATTAAAAATATCGATCACTATGTGTGCCAAGGCTACACCTGTAAATTTTTTTTCTCCATTTATAACATCTTCTCGGATCAAATCGTACGCATCAAGGAAAGTTACAAAATCTTCTCTTATATTGCCATGATATAAATACCGCAAACAAAGGCTGATTTGCTCAGTATGACTACAATCAGTTGTTTCATCGAAAATAATTGCAAAAAATCTAGCTTTTTTAACCCTCTCTATCAAAATAGATTGAATTTCTTCTTTGCAGCATTGAATAAAATCGTTTTGAGGCGTGTTGCTTATATAAGTAGCTCTTGGATGTGTAGAATTTAAAAGTTCTTCAAAGCTCTTTATGACCTGCAACGACTAAAAATTTCAAAATTGCCCTAAAATTACCCTCGTTTGTTGCTGATTCAGAAAAGTTAAGTTTACGGTCACCTCTATGGCCTCATAATGCTAAATTCTGTCGCCCACAAAGAACAATAGTTTTTATAATAATCTCCAACAATCTTCTATTTTTCTCAACTTGTTCCAACCGATGAGAAGAAAGCAAATTAGTGATTTCCTTTCCTGGATTTTCATAAGTATTTATGAAATCTTGACTAAAAAGGGCTGACTTAGAGTGATATTTGTTAATAGCGTGGTTATTTAATATACCTTCTTTACCGGACAACTTTGCAAACGATGTCACAGGAACTTTGACAAGTGCATTGAGAGGAACATTCGATTTCGAGTCACCAGTATCACTTTCAAATAAGAAACAATATTTACAAAACATACTTTTTTTTGTTCAGAATAAACAAGCCACTCATATTCAGTTAAAAATGATGTTTAAAGTATCGCTTTTCTATTTTTCCTTTTTCTATGACTCCAAAAAGGGAAGATATAGTCCTTCGGTGGTAACCAAGGATATTTTAGTAAGTTATACTTCGAATAATCATCTAATAAATGTTTTTTTCCCACAAAATTACCTATGTCCTATTTTTCAACAATAGAATTTTGTGAAAGTGATATAGGTATATTCGAACCCGATTCAGTATTCATAGACGTTGAATGCAACGTTTTCTCATTATTATTATCGGTAAATCAAGGTTCTGTTCTTGGTCCAATATTGTTCCTAATATACATCAATTCAATATTTTCCCTGCCATTTAAGGGCAAAACAACTGCGTTTGCAGATGATCTGGCCATTGCGTACAGTACAACTAGTGAACTTGAATAAATATGTGACATTAACTTTGATTTGCATTTGCTGAGAGCTTGGTTTGCTTCACAGAAACTACTTGTTAGTAATAAAACGAAACTTATGTATTTTAGCCATGTTGCCAAAGAACTACCTAGCTGTGATATTATATTTCATGCCGAAGGATGCCTCCGTTTTAACTTACACCATATGGAGTGCACTCAGAATGTTGCGATAAGTTCTTTCGATTGCAATATTCAATGCAGCGACAACTGTTTCAGAGTTGATGTTGTTGAGAATTTTAAATATCTTGGTATAATAATTGACAATCGTGTGAATTGGTCTGAGCACATCCATACATTGAAACAGTATTTTCTCTATACTACTAGGCAGTTCTATCGTCTCAAAAAGTGTTGCCCTGTATCTACTTTAAAAACGGTTTACTACGGATATTCCAATCTAAACTTCAATATGGTATCAGCTGCTGGGGTGGCGCCTCGGCAAATAAACTGTCACCACTTGTAACGATTCAAAAGGGAATTATTAGACGTATCTGTAGTGCAAAATATAGATCACACTCTATGCCGCTTTTTAGGAGACTGGATATACTACCGTGCCGTCATTTGTATTTATATAAAGTCATGAGTATTTTCTTTATTCGTTCAGGTTACTTGGAAAGCTTTCCCTCAGAAGTCTATAACTTACGTAGGAATATACTTCCAACTGTACAAATTCCGTATTTTAGAACATCACACTTTAAAAGCTTTTATATTTACACGTCGCGCAAGTTCTTCAACTCCCTTCCTAACACTGTACAGGTTATTAGAAATTTTAACTTGTTTCAAAAAACAGTTAAACTGTATCTGCTTGGACATAATCATTATGAACTGGAATCGCTGCTGAGGGCGATATTATAAAAAATTAAAAATATAAAAATAATTTTACCTGAAGTTCTTTTTTAATCAAATTTTTTAGTATTAGTAAATATTTAATGTACACCCCACACAAAAACAAAAACAGTATATAATTATTGAAAATGGTATTAGTACTATTTTAATTCTTAAAATAATAATTGCCATCTACCTTTCTTAAGCTATGTTATAGTTAATGTGTTGAATACAATATGGAAATTTAAAATATGTACATAGCATTAAGAAATTGATTAATAAATGAAAATGAAATGAAATGAAATGAATTAGGTTAAATTTTTCAATATTCTAAGGTTAATACAGTAGAATCGCGAAAAAGTTAATCAAAACACTAGCTTTAACACAAGTACACAACTCACAAGTTTAAATACCCATGATTAACTACATTTGCGCGACGCGACACCGACAATAATTTTTCACACAGGAAGTCGGGGAATACCCGCACTTTTTTTTTATTGGCAAATAGACAGTTAGATTTGAAAAAATTGATGAGCTCACAAAAGTTAAACAATACATAGTTAACTTTTTAGAGCGGGACGTGGACGCTCATACTCGGTCAACTTAGCCGAGCGATTAACAGTGTGCGGACTTTAAAATTTTGTTTAGTGGTAGATTTTTCAGAAAATAGTGGTCGATTTATGAAAAAAGTGGTAGCATTGGGTTATATTTGAAATATTTTTAAGTAGTGAATATTACTCACTTCTTTTCCTATATATACATAGGTAGGTGGAAGTAGCAGTTTTGTACAAAAGCCTAAAGGAAGAGATTAACTGGTGATCAAAGCATCTCTAGGTGTTATTTTGAGTTTTATGAAACTATTCTTCTACAAAGAATATTGTTTCTCTTCTCAAAAAATTGTGGAAAAGCAAAAGTTTCTTCAAAAAACTTCTATAAAAAAACTACCACCTTTTTTCCAGCTTGCGTGGTAGAAGTGGTAGAACTTCAAATAAAAGAAAGATATTGGTATATCTACCACTTTAGTGGTAGAAGTCCGAACACTGGCGATTAACTTTCTCGCGATTCTACTGTAATTGAATATGTGCACTGCAGTTTCTACAGAGATGACAAATGTCCAGTAGAAAGTGGTGAACACTGTGTAGAGTGAGAGTGAAGATTCTGAATAAACTTTATTCAATAAAGTAAGGTTTGATTCAGTATGTTATCAACAGCGCAAATATTTCTGAGCATTGGACTGATTTGCATGAGCATTCTTACTGTTGAGCGCTAATATTATTTGAAAATTGATACTCAATTAAAGCATGCATAAAAACTGCATTATGAAAAGTAACGATCAAATATCCATCATTATACTTATACAAATACTGCATATAAATAGTGGGTCTCTGGGACTCCGTGGAAAAAAAATTTTGGGAAAAAAAATCTAGTCAGTAGTCAGGCTTCAGCAGGATTCGAGATGAATCGCTTTTGTAGAGAAACATATGAATACGCAAACACATGCTTTGGTGTGAGAAGATCGTCGTAAGAGGGACGTTTTTACCATACACAGGCCCGCGAAGTCCACGCCTGTTGCGTTAAAGAGTACGAAGTAAGTGGCTCGTTCGTGGGGCAGAGCGGTCATGATTTGTGAACGCATTTGTTGTTGTTGTTGTTGTTGTTGTTGTAGCAATGCTCGCCCCACCTAATAGCCGCGACCGATCACAAATTGTCATCAATATCCTCTAACGGGAGTCCAAGGAAACTTGCCGTTTCAACAGGGTGGACCATAAGGAAAGGGGTGTTAGAGGCGTTGGTTCCACATTACAATTGAAGAGATGGTTGGTGTCATGTGGGGACACATTGCAAGCAGGGCATACATTTTGTATGTCGGGGTTGATTCTGGATAGGTAAGAGTTTAACCTGTTACAGTATCCATAACGAAGTTGAGCAAGAGTGACACGCGTTTCCCTGGGGAGTATGCGTTCCTCTTCTGCGAGTTCTGGATATTTTTCTTCAAGTACTGGATTCACCGGGCAATTCCCGACATAAAGGTCCGACGCCTGTCTATGGAGTTCACCAAGGACCTGCTTGTGTTTTTCCGCTTCATACGGCTGGGTTCTCAGGTGCCGTATTTCCTCAAAATGCTTACGGAGATGACTCCTTAGGCCCCTAGGCGGTGCTGGTTCATCAATCAGATGTCTGTTGGGATGCCCAGGTTTCTGGGTATTCAACAGAAACTGTTTGGTCAGCATCTCATTTCTCTCCCTGATGGGGAGTATTCTCGCCTCATTATGCAGATGGTGTTCTGGGGACATAAGAAGACAGCCCGTGGCGATTCTGAGAGCAGTATTTTGGCAGGCCTGTAGTTTCTTCCAGTGGGTGATTTTTAGGCTTGGCGACCATATGGGTGACGCGTAGCACGTAATCGGCTGGCTAATTGCTTTGTATGTGGTCAAGAGCGTTTCTTTATCTTTTCCCCAGGTACTGCCAGCAAGGGATTTGAGGATTTTATTACGGCTCTGAATTCTTGGAACAATTGCGGTTGCGTGCGCACCAAAATGTAGATCCTGATCAAACGTCACACCCAAGATTTTGGGGTGTAGGACAGTCGGTAGCGTAGTGCCATCGACGTGGATGTTCAACATGGTCGACATTTGGGGCGTCCATGTTGTAAATAAGGTCGCGGAAGATTTAGTCGGTGACAATGACAGGTTTCGCGAGGCGAAAAAACTGGAGAGATCAGGGAGATAGCCGTTTATTTTATAGCATAGCTCATCGATCTTTGGGCCTGGGCCTGTGGCCATTATTGTGCAGTCATCGGCGTAGGAAACGATTGTGACTCCTTCCGGTGGTGAAGGTAGCTTAGATATGTAGAAATTAAACAAAAGCGGGGATAGGACACCACCCTGTGGCACCCCTTGTTTAATTCTCCTTTGTTTTGATGTTTCGTTTCTGAATTGCACCGATGCCTGCCGACCACCCAGATAATTTGCGGTCCACCTTTTAAGACATGGGGGAAGGGTAGACCCTTCCAGGTCTTCCAGTAACGAGCCATGGTTGACCGTATCAAAAGCTTTTGATAGCTCTAACGCTACGAGTACTGTTCTATGGTGGGGATATTGATTCAAACCGCAATTTATCTGGGTGCCAATGACATTTAGCGCGGAGGTAGTGCTATGGAGTTTTCTGAAGCCATGCTGATGAGGGGCTAGCTGCAAATGTGCTTGGAAATGAGGGAGCAAAATGGCTTCAAGCGTCTTTGCCACTGGCGATAGGATAGATATCGGACGATATGACTCACCTACGTTAGCTGGTTTCCCAGGCTTTAGTAGCGGGACCACCTTGGCCATTTTCCATTTCTCGGGTATGACAAAGGTGGAAAGAGACAGGTTGAAGACATGCGCTAAATATTTGAAACCCTCTTTCCCTAGGTTTTTAAGCATCGGCATGGCTATGCCGTTTGGGCCCACTGCTTTGGATGGTTTAGCGCGACCAATGCCGTCCTCAACCTCTCTAGCGGTGATGGTAATTGGTGACGCGCTGAGTTTGTGTTTATGTGCACGTCTATTGGCTCTCCGTCTATCTTTGTCGACCGTAGGATGCATTATATATTGTCGGCAGAAAGCGCTCGCGCATTTTTTCGCATCCGACAGCACCTTATCTCCAAAGGCGATGGAAACTTTGTCTTTGTGCTTAGTCGGATTCAATAGGGACTTTACGGTGGACCAAAGTTTACCTACACCGGTAGAGAGGTTACAACCTCTTAGGTGCTCTTCCCATTTCGCCCGCTTGTGTTCGTCCACAAGCAATCTGATGCGTTGGTTTATATCCCTTATTTGCGGGTCGCCTGGATCAAGCTGTCTTATAAGGTCGCGTTCCCTCGCTAAGCTCGCGGCCTCCGCCGGGAAGTGGGGCCGGATTTCGGGAATTCTCCCGGCGGGAATAAAATGTGCCGAGGCGGATTCAATGACCTTACGGAAGGCACGCTCCCCTTGGCGGGCATCAGTCGGGATAGGGAGGGCAGCAAAGCTGCTGTCTGTTGCAGATTTATATTCTTCCCACTTTCCTTTTTTGAAGTTTATGAAAGTGCGTTTTTCGGTGACGATGAAGTCGGCGGTACGCTCGAACGAAATAAGTATGGGCAGGTGGTCGGATGCCAATGTTACCATCGGCTGCCAGTTGACGCAGTTTACGAGTTCTGCGCTCACGATTGAGATATCTGGCGAGCTATGACAGCTTCCTACCATACGTGTGGGGGCGTCTCCGTTAATTGTGCAGAACGTCGTTTCGTCTATTTGATCCGCCAACATCTCACCCCTACTGTCCGCCCGCAAGTTTGAATGCCATAGGTCGTGATGGGCATTGAAATCGCCTAAGATAATGCGATTGTTGCCAGTGAGTAAGGCCTCGATATTAGGGCGGTATCCACTGGGGCAACAGGTGACAGGAGGGATGTAGATGTTGATGATTTCTAGATTTGCATCGCCTGACCGGACAGATAGGCCTTGACGTTCTAAGACATTGTCACTGCGGTCGATGCCAGGATCAAATATATGATATTGCACAGAGTGGTGTATAATAAACGCGAGGCCGCCTCCATTTCCGCTCTCGCGGTCTTTCCTGTGGACATTATAACCAGAGCAGGTCTGCAATGCAGATCTTGCTGTGAGTTTAGTCTCTTGAATCGCAGCAATGCGGATGTTGTGCCGCTTCATGAAATCGACTATCTCCGTAATCTTCCCAGTTAGTCCATTACAGTTGAACTGCAGAATTCTGAAGTGCATGAGGGGTGACGCCGCCACTCTTGGGGTAAGTGAGGGGTGACTACGCCTAGGTTGTGGAAGGCCAGGACGCAATTGCTGTTGTGGCCTTGGGACTAGGCGCCCTTGGGCAAGCATTGGGGTACCCGGATGATTTGGGTTTGCGACCTGGCAACATGGCGCGATGAAACCCGTCGAGGGGTTGCCGTCGCGGAGACCAGAACATCTAGGAAAGTGGCACCACCCAAGGCAGGAGCTGCATTGAGCGGATGTCGCAAACCTATATATTCTGTGCTGGCAGACGGTGCAAACGGAGGCAGGGACTAAGAGTCTGTTTCCCTGACCTGCACGATTGCTGCCAGAAAAGAGGGGAGGAGAAGAAGACGGGGGCAGGGGCTGATGCTCAGCATTGCTACCAGCTCTACTACGAAGGTAGTAGTTATGAGTGGTATCAGCTGTTTGAGTTGTTGGCACCGTGGGGCGCGAGCAGCAGCGGGTACTTGTTGTGGCTTGCTGAGCAGCGAAGCTGCTGGAAGGTAGTGGGGATACGCTTAGGCGTAGACTACGGGACGCCCTTGGGCGTGAGCAGCAAGGAGCCACAAAAGATTTATAAAAGTTACGTGGACGTCGGGTTTTGGGATCAAGCCCAGAACAACCTGTCCGATGCAACCATCCCTTGCACGAGACACACTGAACAGAGTATGACCTTCCTAAAAAGATTCTTTTCTGGCAAATGCAGCAAAACCATTTCTCAGGACCGGGGTGAGGAGACGGACCCGGATTGGGTTCGATACCTGCCCGGAGTAAGAGAATATGTAGCAGTCCTGCTGCAAGGAGCTGCTGGGAGGATGACAATTTGTGGGAGGGACGAAACAAATTAAATGGGGTCACACTGAAATGAGAGTCCTTGGTCGGGAAAAATCCCGAGTCGCTCCGGTACATAGAACCGACTGCCTTGGGAAGCGAAATAGATTTTAAATGAAATCTAAACGCATTTGTTGCTTGTGTATAGTGCACGTTTTGCAGTGATATATAAAGTTTTTCACTTTCTCGTTAGTCGGGGAATATAGTACTCCTGGCTGTATCATGCTGATCATGAGTTGTTTTTCAGCATGTAGCAAACCCTTATGAAGAAAATCTAACAGCAGGGAGCAGAACTTTGAGTCATCTGGGGGTCAATTCACGTTCTATGAAGTTGTGAAGTGAAAGCATTTTTCACAACTTCAGCTGATATGCGATTCAGTTTAAAAAAAAAGTGATAATTACTGTCAAGTTTTTTTCTTTTAACGAATATTTTTTCACCGTTGAGTTTGCCCGTGAAAAATTTAAACTCAAACAAAAAAATTTTAAAATGGCCAAAGTGGCGCAAATATTGGTGTGATTTGAGGTAGTATGCTATTATTAACATATTTGATTTTAATTAACGGATCTTTCTATTTAGACAAAATATCCGCTCCAAGTATTTGGCCATTAAGGAAGCAGAGAGCCACAGTGGCATTAGCGGCTCAAGCAAAAACCGTTCTCCTATATGGAGGAAAGAATCCAAAAAATTGGACATCAGGTATCCGTGGATGGGGACCATTCCCAAGAAGTGGGTTACCTCAAGTGGTATGTATCACTCTTTATCACTACTATATATATATTATTGTTACGAATTTGCTGCAAATCCTCTTATTTGCCCTTTTGCTAGGTTCGTATCGCTAAACTGTTGAATAAGTAACTCCAATATTGAATAATGGAAAAAAATGGCCTTTATTAAAATACTTCACAATAACACTCAAACTGTGCAACGAATAGCTTAATAACCAAACTGATAGCTTAAATGAAACTGACTTTCAAAATAATACTGCTATTGCTCGCTAGATATCGTCTTAGTCGTAACTGCTTGACAACTCAAATCAAACTGAATTACTTCTTACTCGCTTGCGCCGCTTTTATAGTTTACGCTGCATACATCTAGGCTCTTCTATTTCCAGAACTTACCAACTATTTCGTGTGTTTATAGTTCTAATATAGTTTCTACTTGTTTCCAATTGTCTACTTTTCAGCGTTGTTGTTGTTGTTGTTGTAGCGATAAGGTTGCTCCCCGAAGGCTTTGGGGAGTCTTATCGATGTGATGGTCCTTTGCCGGATACAAATCCGGTACGCTCCGGTACCATAGCACCATTAAGGTGCTAGCCCGACCATCTCGGGAACGATTTATGTGGCCACATTAAACCTTCAGGCCATTCCCTCCCTCCATACCCCCAAGTTCCATGAGGAGCTTGGGGTCGCCAGAGCCTCGTCTGTTAGTGAAGCAGGATACGCCGCGGATAGGTGAGGTTGACAATTGGGTTTGGAGAAGCTATATATTGCGCTGGCAACCTAAAAGATTGCGCTACACAGCCCTTTGAATCTGGTATTTTAGTCGCCTCTTACGACAGGCATACCTACCGCGGGTATATTCTGATCCCCTAACCCGCTGGGGTACTTTTCAGCGTCTCTCAGATCTGTGTGTTTTTGTAGTTTACAGTCTCTCGCTTAGCATGGCCTTATCATCGCCTTAGTGATGGTATAGCTTAGTGATGCTAATATCCGTGACATTATATAAAATAATAATTGCCATCTACCTTTCTTAAGCTATGTTATAGTTAATGTGTTGAATACAATATGGAAATTTAAAATATGTACATAGCGTTAAGAAAATGATTAATAAATGAAAATGAAATGAAATGAAATGAATTAGGTTAAATTTTTCAATATTCTAAGGTTAATACAGTAGAATCGCGAAAAAGTTAATCAAAACACTAGCTTTAACACAAGTACACAACTCACAAGTTTAAATGCCCATGATTAACTACATTTGCGCGGCGCGACACCGACAATAATTTTTCACACAGGAAGTCGGGGAATACCCGCACTTTTTTTTTATTGGCAAACAGACAGTTAGATTTGAAAAAATTGATGAGCTCACAAAAGTTAAACAATACATAGTTAACTTTTTAGAGCGGGACGTGGACGCTCATACTCGGTCAACTTAGCCGAGCGATTAACAGTGTGCGGACTTTAAAATTTTGTTTAGTGGTAGATTTTTCAGAAAATAGTGGTCGATTTATGAAAAAAGTGGTAGCATTGGGTTATATTTGAAATATTTTTAAGTAGTGAATATTACTCACTTCTTTTCCTATATATACATAGGTAGGTGGAAGTAGCAGTTTTGTACAAAAGCCTAAAGGAAGAGATTAACTGGTGATCAAAGCATCTCTAGGTGTTATTTTGAGTTTTATGAAACTATTCTTCCACAAATAATATTGTTTCACTTCTCAAAAAATTGTGGAAAAGCAAAAGTTTCTTCAAAAAACTTCTATAAAAAAACTACCACCTTTTTTCCAGCTTGCGTGGTAGAAGTGGTAGAACTTCAAATAAAAGAAAGATATTGGTATATCTACCACTTTAGTGGTAGAAGTCCGAACACTGGCGATTAACTTTCTCGCGATTCTACTGTAATTGAATATGTGCACTGCAGTTTCTACAGAGGTGACAAATGTCCAGTAGAAAGTGGTGAACAATGTGTAGAGTGAGAGTGAAGATTCTGAATAAACTTTATTCAATAAAGTAAGGTTTGATTCAGTATGTTATCAACAGCGCAAATATTTCTGAGCATTGGACTGATTTGCATGAGCATTCTTACTGTTGAGCGCTAATATTATTTGAAAATTGATACTCAATTAAAGCATGCATAAAAACTGAATTATGAAAAGTAACGATCAAATATCCATCATTATACTTATACAAATACTGCATATAAATAGTGGGTTTCTGGGACTCCGTGGAAAAAAAATTTTGGGAAAAAAAATCTAGTCAGTAGTCAGATTTCAGCAGGATTCGAGATGAATCGCCTTTGTAGAGAAACATACGAATACGCAAACACATGCTTTGGTGTGAGAAGATCGTCGTAAGAGGGACGTTTTTACCATACACAGGCCCGCGAAGTCCACGCCTGTTGCGTTAAAGAGTACGAAGTAAGTGGCTCGTTCGTGGGGCAGAGCGGTCATGATTTGTGAACGCATTTGTTGCTTGTGTATAGTGCACGTTTTGCAGTGATATATAAAGTTTTTCACTTTCTCGTTAGTCGGGGAATATAGTACTCCTGCTGTATCATGCTGATCATGAGTTGTTTTTCAGCATGTAGCAAACCCTTATGAAGAAAATCTAACAGCAGGGAGCAGAACTTTGAGTCATCTGGGGGTCAATTCACGTTCTATGAAGTTGTGAAGTGAAAGCATTTTTCACAACTTCAGCTGGTATGCGATTCAGTTTAAAAAAAAGTGATAATTACTGTCAAGTTTTTTTCTTTTAACGAATATTTTTTCACCGTTGAGTTTGCCCGTGAAAAATTTAAACTCAAACAAAAAAATTTTAAAATGGCCAAAGTGGCTCAAATATTGGTGTGATTTGAGGTAGTATGCTATTATTAACATATTTGATTTTAATTAACGGATCTTTCTATTTAGACAAAATATCCGCTCCAAGTATTTGGCCATTAAGGAAGCAGAGAGCCACAGTGGCATTAGCGGCTCAAGCAAAAACCATTCTCCTATATGGAGGAAAGAATCCAAAAAATTGGACATCAGGTATCCGTGGATGGGGACCATTCCCAAGAAGTGGGTTACCTCAAGTGGTATGTATCACTCTTTATCACTACTATATATATATTATTGTTACGAATTTGCTGCAAATCCTCTTATTTGCCCTTTTGCTAGGTTCGTATCGCTAAAATGTTGAATAAATAACTCCAATATTGAATAATGGAAAAAAATGGCCTTTATTAAAATACTTCACAATAACACTCAAACTGTGCAACGAATAGCTTAATAACCAAACTGATAGCTTAAATGAAACTGACTTTGAAAATAATACTGCTATTGCTCGCTAGATATCGTCTTAGTCGTAACTGCTTGACAACTCAAATCAAACTGAATTACTTCTTACTCGCTTGCGCCGCTTTTATAGTTTACGCTGCATACATCTAGGCTCTTCTATTTCCAGAACTTACCAACTATTTCGTGTGTTTATAGTTCTCATATAGTTTCTACTTGTTTCCAATTGTCTACTTTTCAGCGTTGTTGTAGCGATAAGGTTGCTCCCCGAAGGCTTTGGGGAGTGTTATCGATGTGATGGTCCTTTGCCGGATACAAATCCGGTACGCTCCGGTACCATAGCACCATTAAGGTGCTAGCCCGACCATCTCGGGAACGATTTATGTGGCCACATTAAACCTTCAGGCCATTCCCTCCCTCCATACCCCCAAGTTCCATGAGGAGCTTGGGGTCGCCAGAGCCTCGTCTGTTAGTGAAGCAGGATTCGCCGCGGATAGGTGAGGTTGACAATTGGGTTTGGAGAAGCTATATATTGCGCTGGCAACCTAAAAGATTGCGCTACACAGCCCTTTGAATCTGGTATTTTAGTCGCCTCTTACGACAGGCATACCTACCGCGGGTATATTCTGATCCCCTAACCCGCTGGGGTACTTTTCAGCGTCTCTCAGATCTGTGTGTTTTTGTAGTTTACAGTCTCTCGCTTAGCATGGCCTTATCATCGCCTTAGTGATGGTATAGCTTAGTGATGCTAATATCCGTGACATTATATATGAAAGGAATGTTTGTTTTGGTTAGAAATTGGTATAGGGTAGAAATACGAATAAGAACAAATACAAAAATACAGATAATTCTACCCTTATCTAATTCTCAAGCATAGGAATAGGGAGAGGAAGAAGACGTAGGAGAAGGAAAAGCGAACGGAAACGAAAACTAAAAAGCAAAGGGAAAAGAAAATGGAGAAGAGTAAGAGATCGGGAGGGCGAACGAGAAGGAGAGGGATAAAAAGATGGAAGAAATGGAGGAGGGTGGAGAGGTAAAGGAGAAGAAAAGGAAAAGTGGAAAGGGGAAGGAAAGGAGAACGGGAAGGGAAAGAGAGAAGGAAAGGGGGAAGGAAAAAGAGAACGTAGAGAAGGGGAAGGAAAGGAGAAGAAAAATGGAACGGGAAAAGGAGAATGGGAAGGGGAGGGAAAAGGGAAAGGAAAAGGAGTGAAGGAAAGAAAGAAGGAAAAGGGGTTGGAAAAAGCAAACGAACAGAAGGAGAAGGAAAGGAGAAGGGGAAGGAGAGAAGAACGAAGAAAAAAGGCGAAGGAAAGCGTAAATGAAAAGGGGAAGAAAAAAGAAACGAAAAGAAGGAGAAGGAAAATGGAAAGGAAAAGAAGGCGAAGAAAATGGAAAGGTGAAGAAAAACGGAACGGAACGGAAAAGGAAAAGGGGAAGGAAGAGGAAAAGAAAGGGAGAGGAGAGGAAAGGCGGTGGGAGAGGGGGAGACCGAGGGGAAGGAGAATGAGAGGAAGAGAGATAAACAAATGGAGAAGAAGAAGAGCCATAAGAATGGGGATGAGGGCAGTCTATAAAACGTGCTTATTTTATAACTAGCCATTACCCGCGACCCCGTCCGCAAGATAAAATAAATGTGTTATTCACGTTAGCTTGCTTATTTATCTGTTTAAAAATTATTTTGGTCTAATGTATTTTATTTTTGTAATAGAGTAAAAACAAAACTAAATGAGCTGATAAGCTGAAAGGCACGCTTACATGAACAGTACAATACAGTTTTCTTCAAATTAAAAAAAATACATTGTGTTTTTAAATTAAATTAATTGATATAACATGGGTGAAAGAATCACCAATCATAGAACAAAGGAGTGAAACTACAATTAGCTAAAACCAAAGGGAATTTTTTAGATGAAAATAGTGTTGCTTTTTCTGGTATTTAATTGGTCATAATACTACAAAAAGTGTAATTATAGTTAAGCTGTGTTAGATATTAAAGATAAAACATACCGAATTTTAATTACGAATCACTTGCAGCAAATCCATGGCCATAAAAGCGCATAATTTAAAAAGGCATGTGTGCTGAACTACCGGTTGCGAAGAGACCTAAAATGATCCCGGAAAGGTCCCAAAATTATACCAAAATAGTAACGAAATGACGCCGACGGGATCCCGGATAAATCCCGAAAATCATAAAGAAATTAACCAGGAGGGGTCTCAAAATGATTCCGAAATAGTCCCGAAAAGTCCCGAAATGACCCTGACGGGATCCCGGACTGATCCCAAAGACAATCCAGAATTGATCTCTGAAGGGTCCGCAAATGATCCCGAAATAGTTCGGAATAAGTCCCGAAAAAATTCCGACGGGATCCCGGACAGATCCCGAAAATCATACAGAAATTATCCCGGAGAGGTCCCAAAATTATTCCGAAATAGTCCTGAAAAGTCCCGAAATAAACTTGACGGGATCCAGGACGGATCACGAAAACCATCCAGAAATGATCTCTGAAGGGTCCGAAACTGACCCCAAAATAGTCCTGGAAAAGTCCTGAAATCACCCCGAGCGGACCCCGAAAACCATCCAGAAACTATACCAGAAACTATCTCGAAATGTTTTTGACGGAACCCGATATAGCCCTGAAAAAGTTCCAAAAGTGCGCTGACGGAATTCCGTATGGATCCCGAAGACCATCCCGAAATAATGCGGAAGGGTCTCCTAATGATCTCGAAATAGGCCCGAAAAAGGCCCGAACTGACCCTGACGGTCTCCAGAAAACTATCCAGAAATTACTCTAGAGGGATCCCCAAATGATCCTGGAAAAGTCCTCAAATAACTCTGACGGGATCCCGGACGAATCCCGAAAATCATCCAGAAATTATTCCGAAATGGTCTCGAATTGAAACCGAAATAGTCCCGAAAAAGTCTCGAAATAACTCCGACGGGATCCCGGACAGATCCCGAAATCTATCCCGTACGGATCCCGTAAACCATCCAGAAATGATGCCGAAAGGCTTCCCAAATGAATCCGTATTAGTCCCGAAAAAGTCCCGAAATTACCCCGACGGATCCCGGAAACTATACAGAAATAATCCCGGATGAATCCCAAAATGATCCCAAAAGAGTCCCGTAATGACCCCGACAGGATCCCGGACGGATACCGAAAACCATCCAGAAATGATCCTGGAAAGGTCTCGATATGACACTGATGGACTACAAATAAGGTGATGGTAATTAATAATAAAAGCATGTTAATAAGGCAGCAGGCGCGTTGGAGCGAATGAAGAGTTACAAACAAACATACAGGTAGATCTAATAAAAACTATTGAAGGAGGGCGGAGAGTGGATGGCGGGAGGAGAAGGAGAGCACCATTGATCGTTTTTCCAAAATTCTTTAGATCTTGATCTGTATGAGCCCGAAACAAAAAATTATTGATTTAGGAGAAAATTTACATGGAGTTATAACAATTTAAAGAATTTGCACCAGAGGGGGAGAGGAGGGAGCCGGGCGCGAGGGGGGCGTGAATGGTGTCACTGTTCACTTTGTAAGCCCTCGACTTATTTGAAACCTTGAGTTTGTAATATTGCTGAAGGTCAGTATACGTAAAGTTATGATGTGTAAAAATTGTTAAAAAGTTATTATTCGAAGGGGTTCCTTTCCCCCCTCTCCATATCCGGAAAAAATTTCGCCAGTAGACTATTGTCTCTGTCCCAAATTTCATCAAAATCCGTGTAGCCGTTCTGGCGTGATTCAGTCTCAAAGACGAAAAAATACAATAACTAATTATAACTGTTCCTAGGGCGCGGGGACCTCCCACCTTTCAAAAAAAATATAGCTAGTAGATCCTTCTAGACTATTAGCTATATGTGTGCCAAATGTCATCCAAATCCGTCCAGCCATTCTTGCGTGATTGAGTTACAAACTCAAACGTCTGGAAAAATATCCAAACATCCAAACTTTCCCATTTATAATATACTAGCCTTTACCCGCCGCCCCGTCCGCAAGGAGAAAATGAAATATATGGGCTATTCACGTTAGCCTGCTTGTCAAGCTATCTGTTTAAACAACTTTTCTGTCTAATGCATTTTATTTTTGTAATTGAGTAAAAAAAAGAACTAAATGAGCTGATAACCTGATAGGATCACCAAATAATCCCGAAGTTATCCGGAAAAAGCCACGAAATGACCCCGACGCTATCGCGGACGGTTCCCGAAAAAAATCCAGAGATGCCCCGGAAGGGTCTCCAACAGTTCTCGGGATAGTTCTAAAAAACCCGAAATGACAACGACACGATTCTAGATTTATCTAGCGAACCACACAGAAACTATCCTGCAAAGGTAACAAAATAATCCCGAAATTACTCCTACGGCATCCCGGACGGATCCAGAAATGATCTCGGAAGGGTCCCCAAATGATCCCAAAATATTCCCGAAATGACACTGCCGGATTCGCCAAACCATCAAGAAATGATGCCGAAAGGGTCCCCAAATGATCCAGAAATAATACAGAAAAATTCACGAAATTACCCCTAAAGGGTCCCAAACTGATCCCGAAATAGTCCCGAAAAAGTCCCGAAATTACCCTAATGGGTTCCCGTACAGATACCGAAATCCATCCAGAAATGATGCACGAAGGGTCCCCAAATGATCCGGTATTAGTCCCGGAAAGGTCCCGAAATGACCCCGACGGGATCCCGAACGGATCCCGAAAACCGTTGTAACGACAGCCTGTATCCATACTGGCTTGAATGAGTGGCAGAGTGTATATGCGTCTATGTGTTTATGTATGTGTTTTGTGTCCAGGTCCGTGCCTTAGCCGCAATGTTGCCATTAAAATAATATTAACATGATAACATTAACATTGACAACATTGTACCTGTAGTGAACACAATGTTGCAACGGAAATAAGATGTTGCGCTTGGCATCATGTTGTTATAATAAGAAAAATTTCACCATGTTGCTAACAACCTAGCAGCCTTGACGAATGATATGTAACTATGTGTTTGTTCTGTTCGATATTATGTAGGTGGATGTGTATTTGTGAAAGGCTATGAACGTGTGAATGCATCAGTGTAAGCGGCCAAGGCACGAACCAAATGTATCTGTGTAGGTGTTCGTTGTGTGGAGCAGTAAGCGTATGAATGTATGAGTGCATGATTGTATAGATGGAAAATACGGGAAAGCCGAAAAGAAAGTTTGGCATGTAATGTTAAAAATTCTCCGTTTCTGGGTAACGTTCCTTACCACGGCGGTAGCTATAAGAAGGGGCAAAATGAGCCAACGGGCCAAAGTATTATTTCATCAGTGCCAGTGAGTGTAAGTGCAGTGTTAAAGCCTTAAAAATCTTTAAATACACCCATTTCTTAGTGCGCGCCTCAAATCGCAGTAAATACTGTTTGCTAAATTGTTTGGACAGTTAAAGTTTTTTTGTGTAGTGCGCGGCGAAAAGAGTATCGCGAACGCTAACCTTGCCACCTAGCTCCCGATCCTGACTGTGACAGCAGAAATGAGCTAAACCACAACGTGTGTCGCGACAGCTAAAAACCAGGTGAGTCTAATGGTTTTCGTTGGCTTTGGATGGGTTTTCTTTTTCAGCCTGGCATGCCCACTGGGAAGTTGGCTTCCATATAGCCAATTTTCCAAGCAAGCCAAGAGAAAACTTGCATGCATGTATGCACGCCTACATACAGATATATGTGTGTCGGTGCGTATATTAATAATGCAGACAAAAAAAAAATAATAAGTTTCAGCTTCACCAGTTTTTCCACATTAGGAATTCTTGAAGAATAATGTTTTTTTTTTTTTGTATATTACCAGGGCACTTTTGGAAAGAACACACGCGGCGGAGAATTGAAAATTTCGGTTAGCGGCCTAAAAGTCAAATTAGCGAAATCGAACCCAACAACAAACATATATTTGTTCATCGACAGCGCAACGTCAGTTACAAGTAAAACCCCTTTTTTCTATTGGCAATTACAATTCCCACCTGCGGCCACACTTAATTGGTATTGCAACAAAAGAAACGTGTCACAGAAAACATCAGCAACAACTACAACAAATTTTGACAGCAACGTTTTTCCGACGGCACATCACGCATACAAAAACTACACAGAGGTTTTTCACCGACGGCACAACACCTAGCACAACACAGGTATTTATTGGCGGCGCAACGCGAACAAAAACCACATATTTTGATACCGGCAATACATTGCCACCACAAAAACAACTATAACAACACTATCTCCATCCACCAACCAGCCCAACAAAGTAATTTTTATCAGCATCACACGGATAAGAAGCTAACATATAAAGAAGCATAAAAGCGGTATCGGCGATATATCACCACAACAACTACAACCACAACAACTCCATCTTCATCCCTGCTCAACATAATAAATTTGCATCAGCTCGGTCAGCCTCCATAGGCCAACAACAACACCATTTCACAACAAAACACAACACCACGGCAGCAGCAGAAATAATCACCAACATTTAACTTCAAAATTTCTTTTCTGTCCTTGTAACAAGTAACACGTTTGTATTTAACGCATACCTTTTTACATATGTATATTTCTATCCATATGTATGTTCCTTTTGGGATATAGATTTTGGTGCGAAAAAAAAAGGTGTGAAGAAAGCGAAAGGCTTCGAACTTTACTTTTGTTAGTTTCTAAATTGAAAATTTTTCGAAGTAAAGTTTTCGTTAAGTAATTTAACTTCACTTTTTAAATTTTTGTTGAGTAATTTTTCACTCACACTTTTCCTTTTCTTCTGACATTTATTTAGACTCATTTATTTTTTTTTGATTCTTTACACTCCTTTTTTTGGTTAATTACTATGTACGCCGATCTTTATCGGTGCGCTCTGCCCACAGTTCCACGTCCGCACATGTTTTTTTTTTTGGACTAAGTCGAAATTATGCAATTTTGAACTTACTTATTTTACTAATTTGGTTTGCCCAGATCGCACATACATACTTCTTTGCCGGAACGCTTCCGACAAACCTACCCCTGACTTCCGCACATTTAGCCTCAGGAGCTTGCTTTTAAACACCTGAAAAATTTTTGAATCTTTTTTTTATTTATTTTTTTCTTTCGAATTTTTCTTTTCTCTCACTCACGTTTTTTTTTATATATTGTCAGCACGGCTATAACTTTATCACTATTAATACGCTCACATCCAAGACCGTATGCGATCGATCTTGATCAGTGGTTGGGCGTGGTCATATGTACGTATGTATGTTTGAGTTTTTTTGTTTCAGCTACTCAACTGCAGCGGCGCCGTTGGATAAGGAGAGTAACTTGGTGAGTGTTTTGAGTGAAATACAAAAAATTTATCAGAATACGCCTGTTTAGTTGTATGTACATGTGTTAGCACAGATTCCTGCTCTTGCAAAAATAGAACAGGAATTAGCAAAGCAGAAAATAAAAACAGAGTGCAACGAACATATGTGCATGCATGGAAAACGTCACAAACGTACTTACATACATACCATTTGTTTGCATATACACATGAATTCTTTTCCTTGATGACCTACTTTTGCTGTGTACATAATTGATCTTATGTTTATTTGAGCGGTTGCGGTAGGTCAGGGATTAGGATACTTGAATTTTTTATTCACCCTCTTATTTTATTTTATTTTAAATTGTATCTATAGAATTTAGAATTAGCTCCTATTAATAATATCGCATTAGGGTGGCCCTAAAAGTTTAAATTTTTTTTGTTTGAGGCCAGACACTTGGTCTATTAGTCGTAGGTATTTTTTTTATAGAATTGAATTTGGAATGTATCTACTGGTTCTTGCACTCTTATGAATTTTTTATGTTCACCAGTAATAAAATTTAGCATTAAGTTTGAGCAATTTTTCTACTGTTACTTTGAGTAAACTTTTGAAACCCTTGGAAAATTATTTTGTAGTAAATTTTGATTTTAAAGTTTTGTTGAAATTATTGAACTGGTAGTAGGGTATTAGTTGGCAATTTGGGAACCAAAAATTTTGTAAATAAATCATAAGAATTATGTTTGGATGAAATTTTAATATTTTTAATAATGCAGGGCTAAGTCGAATTTTGGTGTTGGTGCTGCGCTTGTGCGTGGCAAGGTAAGGTGAAGGTGAGTGGTAGAGAAAAATGACCAATTGACAGACGGACAGACTAGTGTCAGGGTTGGGGGCACTGTAAGGTAAACAGGAGTCAGCACAGTGCCCACGGTGCAGTGCAAGTTGCACTGCAGAGGGAGGGTAGACTCCACCTGACAGGACAGGCCTCCATCTTTTTCCCCTCTTAACTCTGCCCCTCACGTTTATTTCTATCTTTTTCAGCTTTTTCTCTCCTTTCTATACACATGCAGGTATGAACCCTCTTTTTGTTCATGTGGCTGCGGGTGAGGTCGGTGGTGCAATACCCCGCCCAAGACGACGAGCTAGCCTGGGCCCGCAAGCATACCTGCTTGCCGCCGCTCCTCACCACCCAAACAGTCAGCCACGTAACAATGGCGCCCAACGTCAATAGCCGATCACTTTTTTTGTTTTTTGTCTTTCCATATTTTTTTTTGTTTTTTGTTTGCAAATCATTTTTAAATTTATAGTTTGCTTTGCAGTTTTTCATTCTCCATTAATCCTTCAAGTTCCGCTTTTATTTTGGTTTTGTTTCCAATATTTGCGTCCAGTTTTTAGCTCTTGTATTTCCAACGCTAATAGCCCGATAATCTTTTTATTTCCCACATTTTTTTTCAAGTAACTCTATTTGTCACTATTCTTTAATCTTCCCACTTTTATTTCAGATTTCCTTGTTTTTGTTTTTTATCCCATGTTCCTTTCAAACCCAATCCTTATTTCCGTCTTTTGACTGGACAGGGACCGTCATGATGGCAACGTCGTTTGGGTTAGCCTGGCCGACAAGTGTCATCATGACAATTAGATAGGGATTAGCGACGTGCTCATACCAGGGTTCCTTCTTCGGGTTCCTGCAATTTGACTAAGTGTTACCTGGTATGACACTTAGCTAGTGACGGACTTAGGTAGGAGATCGTGGCGAGCTGTTCAAGCTACTTTACCGGGAGTCCAGCACTGCCGGTAAGTGAGGTTTACAGTCGTCGCCACGATATTTAGGAGTAAGAGGTGTGGCATCCACGCTTAGGAACAAGTTCTTGAACGTGAAGTGCCACACTTCCACGGACAGAACGATTGACCAGACTTCAAATAAATAGAGACGGACTAACCACTTTCGCCGAACCTTCGCCAAGGCAGCACCACGGACACCAATACCAATACATTAAATTTCATTTGTTAACTTTTTATTTCGAATTCAAAATTAAATATTTTCGAAGTTTCGAAGTTATAAATTATTTTTGTGTTTTTTTATATTTTTACGGATTATTTTCGTATTAGGATTGTTTCCAAAAATTTTTTTTTGAAATTGTGCTTTAAAGTTTTTGGGTTTGGGTAATCCACTACAAATACAACCACTAACAAAGTGCCTGAAGACTATCAAACTTTGCTATTTTTATTTAATTTTAATATTTTAATTGTTGTCCGGGTTCGAAGAATAGTTAGCGTAACTAGTACTTTCGTTTTTTTTTATTTTTGGGATTCTGGAGCATTTTCCCTATTTATATTTTTTCTTATAATTTGTTATTAACTCGAATTTGAATATTTTTTTTTTATACCCCCCCTGTAATTTTTTTGTTGGTTTGGGGTCAATATTTATAAGACATCCTCCTAGCCATTTAAGGCATAAAATTTAATCCTTTTTTTTTCTGTTGCATATACCCCATCACTTGAATTAACATACACATACATACATACTCACAAACCTATTACTTAATAATTGAATTGAATTTTTATGTACATATATATATTGTAATTTTTATATCTACTATTTAATATCCTTCATTTATATATGTTTTTTTTTTTTGGGTTTTGGGGGAATTTGGACCTATTATTTTATAGTATTTACTTTTTTTTTTTTTTTAATGGATCTGCAAATACAAACAGATTGTTTTTATCGGAACATTTTCCTTGCATCTCATTTTTTGTTTGTTTCTTTTTCGCATAATTTTTTTGTCTTTTTGTTTTTCCATTTGGGTTGCGGTCGGGATATCGTTTCTTTGAAGGTATTATATATATTTATTCGATTGTTCCTGCGTTGTTTGGGTTTTTGGATTAAAAGTTTTTGCCGCTGCAGACAGTGAATGTCTGACCAAGGCCGGGAAAAATATACGGAGGAAAGACCTTTTGGGGGATTGGGAATTTTAGATTCCAATAGGCGTGTTACAAGGAGTCGCGCCAGGGCTCTTGAAAACCAGATTGCTGGTTCACTTTTCACGCAAATTGACACAGGGATTCCGAGGCCCATAGACTTTGTGCCTACGGATTATTTCAATAGGTGCGCTTCGCGGATTTTCGGTTCGTTTGGCCCTGAACTCCCGATTAGGCTTTCTTTCGCGAACGGGGTGTCGTTCAACGACTCGGAAAATAGTATAAATTTTTCCCAGAAGATCGATTTGGTGTGCCAAATGTCCGATAGCGACAACGTGGGTGCACAGTGGGGCGATGTTACATCGCGAAACGCACCAGCAATGGTTAACGGCGGCATGAATGCTCCTCGCACCGACGCTAATGAGCATGCAACCAATGTTGAACAGCTGAGCCGCATGACGGCGATGATGGCACAACAACAAGATTTGGTGGTGCAAATGGCGGGTGAAGTGCGAAGCATTAAGACCAACGTCGATCATCTTGGTGGTCGCGTGGCAGAGATGGAGGCATCCAGTCATGCGGTGGGACATCGGTCCGCTGTGGCATCCAGGCCCGGGCCTCAGAACCGTAGGGGGGAGCCTGCTACCCGCAACGGTATTCCGAGTGGCAGTCGGATTACTGAGCGAGATGGTAGTGACCCTCCAAGGTGGAAAATGTTAGATTTGGAAAAATGGCACATCAAATTCGATGGAACAAGTAAAGGTATAAGCGACGAAAGCTTCACCTTTCGGGTGGAAAGGATGCGCGAGCAGCATAATATTTCCTTCTTCCAGCTTTTCACGGACTTTCATTGTCTGGTTTCCGGCGGTGCCTTGAAGTGGTATTGGCAGGTCCTTGAAGACCATGCGGAGGAGCCGAACTTTGGCTACTTTGAGCTAAAGTCCGAGCTGCTGAGCCACTACAAGACTGCCGAGTCCGACTATGAAATCATCCGTGAAATCATGGAAAGGAAACAGCTGCCCGCGGAAGCTTTCGACGACTTTTATGCCGAAGTCCATAACATGACATTCCGTTTGCGGAAGAGAATCCCTGAGAGGGAATTGGTTGGCATAATTAGGGGAAATCTTAAACCGTACCTAGCCAACCTGACCTTCGCCATTAAAATGGACTCGTTGGCGGAGCTCAAAGCTGAGTGTAAGAGAGCGGAAAAACTCATCAAGGAAAATAAGAACCGGGCCAAACCAGTTAATGAGATAGGGTTCGAACAGCCCGATATACTGGGAGAGAGAAAGTTGGAAGCTTTTGATAGGAAGCCTCAGCGCCCACCCCAATACCAACCACAACCTCAACCCCTACACCAAACCCCAGCCAACCCCAATAGTGTTCGTCCTTCTGTTAGTCCTGCGTCTAAGTCGACTGTGAATTCCTTCTGTGCTTCTCCCTTCCACTTGATGTTGTGTTTTTCGTGCGGTATGCCGGTAGATCACTTTGTGAAAAACCCGGCAGAAGCCCAAAAGCCGAATAAGTGTACGTCCTCGTTTCACAATATGGTCTGTTTTGCTTGTGGTAGTGATTCGTCCTATTGTGTATTTAAGCCTCAGCAGGGAAACCCGAGACTGGCGGAGTTGACCGGGGACTCCAGCCAGAGGACAGACAACCCGGCAGCCCAGCAGTAAAGATTTTGAAGAAGGAATTGAAAGAGAATAAAGTTAAGGTAGAGGAAAGGATAACAGAAAAACGGGAGGTCAAAAGTTTGCACCAGGGAAAGTTAGATTACGAGGAGGCAAGACGTAGGATTTTTTGTGAAACAATACTAAATAATAGGAGAAATAGGAATTTTAAAAAGATAGAAAAGATGAGGGAGAAGGGGAAATATTTCAAACCTTTAAGAAATAAAGTAATTTCAACAATTGTGACTGTAAAAGGCGATAACAGGTTTTTCGCCAAAACTGCGATAGGAGGTAGGGAAGTTTTAGCTCTCTTGGACTCAGGGGCGAGTGTCAGCTGTCTAGGGAAAGGCTCAGCGGCACTCCTGTGCGGTAAAGAGGCCTTGATTGTACCAATCACAGGCCAACATATCCGGGCCGCGAACGGGGAGGAAACCGCCGTGGTAGGGGTCATAAAGTTACCAGTCGAGTGGGATAATACGACCAGGGAGTTAGAATTCTTGATAGTTCCTGATCTGCAACAGGAAGTATATTTTGGGATAGACTTTTGGCAGGCCTTTGGTATGAGTGTTGTAAGTAAGGGTGTGAGTGGTAGTGTGAATGGTGTCAGTGTGGCGGAGCTCGTGCCCGCCCAGGGTGACTTGTCTTTCGATGCTGTGCAGCACGTTTTAACGCCGGAGCAAAATAATAGGTTGGAGCGTGTAAAAGCCCAATTCCCGTCCTTCGCGGTATTAGGGTTAGGCCAAACAGATAAGGAGGAACACGTCATCGAGGTGGTTGACGAGAATCTGCCAGTAAAGCAGCGCCATTACCCGATTTCACCAGCTATTCAAAAGCTCATATACGCAGAGTTAGATCGAATGTTGGACATGGGAGTCATCGAGGAGTCCAACAGCAACTGGAATTCGCCGGTGTCGCTGGTAATAAAAGGGACGAAAAACCGCTTGTGCCTTGACGCTCGCAAAGTCAACGAACGAACAATTAAGGATGCCTACCCATTACCACACATTGATGGAATCCTCAGCCGACTACAAAATACACGATTTATTTCCGCGATAGATTTGAAGGACGCTTTCTGGCAGATTCCTCTGGAGAAGAAGTCAAGAGAAAAGACTGCTTTTACTGTCCCTGGCCGACCCCTGTACCAATTTACCGTCATGCCTTTCGAGTTGTGTAATGCAGCACAACGAATGTGTCGTCTCATGGACAAGGTCATTCCGGCCGCTTTACGTGAATGTGTTTTTGTTTATCTTGACGATTTGTTAGTTTGTTCTGTAGATTTCGAGTCCCATATTTGTTTATTGGAAAAGGTCGCTCGGTGTCTTCGCGAGGCTAAGTTAACAATTAATGTCGAAAAGAGCAAGTTTTGTTTCAAAGAAGTTCGATATCTAGGGTACGTAGTCGGGGATGGATGTATCAGGACGGACGCCAACAAAGTGGTAGCTGTGAGGGACTTCCCAGTTCCGAAAACCCCGAAGCAACTACGACGGTTCCTGGGTATGTCGGGCTGGTACCGACGTTTCATACAGGACTATGCGACTATTGCAGCCCCGCTGCACGACTGCCTCAAGAAGGACAAAATCAAAAAGTTTGCAATGACGGAAGAAGCAATAAAATCATTTGAAATTTTAAAGCAGAGTTTGGTTTCTGCACCGGTGCTCACACATCCTGACTTTAAGCGTCGTTTTTATATTCAATGTGATGCATCAACGGACGGAGTGGGAGGGGTTTTGTTTCAACTGGCCGATGACCAGAACGAATGACCGATTGCCTACGTTTCGGCAAAACTAAATAAAGCGCAGAAGAACTACAGCATAACTGAACTAGAATGCTATGCTGCCATCGTGAGTGTCAAGAGATTCCGACCTTACGTGGAGGGAACCCCGTTCACCATCATAACTGACCATGCCAGCCTCAAATGGCCCATGAATCAGAAAGACCTTTCTGGGAGGTTGGCAAGGTGGAGTTTGAAACTCCAGGGTTATGATTTCGATATCCAACATCGAAAAGGTGCGCAAAACGTGGTTCCCGACACACTCTCACGAATGCACATGGACGAAATACTGACGAACGACAGAGCCATAGACGTGTGTCTCGAGTCACCGTGCTTCGGGTCGGAGGAGTATACGGAGTTAAAAAAGACGGTGACCGAGAACAAAGATAAGTTGCCAGACTTATGCATATCGGACGGTTACGTTTATAAACGGACGCAATTCGACAGGGGGGACGATCTTCTAGCGGACCAGATCTGGGAGCTCTGGGTTCCGTCGGAACTGCGACCGGGGCTGGTAGAGTCGTCTCATAGCTCACCGTCCGCTGGTCATGGTGGCATCCACAAGACACTGTCACGACTACGTCAAAAATATTATTGGCCAGGAATGGTCACCGACGTATGCGCACATGTAAAAGAAAGAGTCAACCGATCTGTGCTGCAGATAATTAGGTCCTTCAAAAAGGGCAACCAAAAGAACTGGGACAAATGCGTCAGCGATGCCGCATTTGCACTACGCAGCGTTACTCACTCAGCCATCAACATGTCACCATACTATGCCACTTTCGGTATGCCTATGATACAGCATGCTGCATCATATGAGCTATATCGAAAGTTGGCGGCGTTGAAGGATGGTGACGTGGAGATAGGTACGCCTGGTGATAAGATGCAGCTCATAAGAAAGAGAATTATGAAGGAGCTGAAGCTGGCCCACGATAGAAGTCAAAAGGTCTACGACACCAGGAGTAAGGATATAAAATTTCAGATTGGACAAGTGGTATATCGCCGCAACTTCAAACAAAGCTCTCAAGTTGATAATTACAACGCTAAATTAGCACCGAAACAAGTAAAGTGTATCGTACTTAATTCAATAGGTAATTCAATGTACGAGCTTGGCGATAGTAGTGGGAAAAAGATCGGCGTATACCACGCTAAAGACATTTTTGCAAAATAGCTTAATATTTTTTTTGTAGTGTTAGTACTCTTGTTCTATGTTATTTATTTATTTGTCGACGTATTGTATTTATTAGGTTATTGACGTATGTGATTATATTATTAAATTATTTCTATTTATATTTTTTTTTTTGACCTTTTGCTTTATTTGATTATTTTTGCATTTATTTAATTTTTTTATTTTATTTATTTATTTATTTTACCTACTTGACTATTTGATCTGTCATCTTTTTTTTTATAAATTTTTTTTGCCATCTGTGATATTTTATTTTATAATTTTTTTTTTTTTTTGTTGTTCCGCAACTGTGATATTTTATTTTATTTTATTTTATTTTTTTTTTATTTATTTTATTATTTATTTTATCTGTGATATCTTATTTACTATTAGATATGTAGAGTAGTATCTGTGATATACGTTTAAGTAGTAGCATTAGCCCAGTGATTTAGTTCGTAGTTAAACAGAACAAAAATCTAAAGGCGTGAAAAAAAAAATAGGCCCGGCATTGAGTCGTGGGTCGAGGCCACACGTTGGACGCAGGAAATAATACTTAGCAGGCTGCGTTTGGATTCTTTACGCACACGCTCCATAGTGCAGACTCCATCGGCGGTTGCGAGCCTGTAACGACAGCCTGTCTCCATACTGGCTTGAGTGAGTGGCAGAGTGTATATGCGTCTATGTGTTTATGTGTTTTGTGTCCAGGTCCGTGCCTTAGCCGCAATGTTGCCATTAAAATAATATTAACATGATAACATTAACATTGACAACATTGTACCTGAAGTGAACACAATGTTGCAACGGAAATAAGATGTTGCGCTTGGCATCATGTTGTTATAATAAGAAAAATTTCACCATGTTGCTAACAACCTAGCAGCCTTGACGAATGATATGTAACTATGTGTTTGTTCTGTTCGGTATTATGTAGGTGGATGTGTATTTGTGAAAGGCTATGAACGTGTGAATGCATCAGTGTAAGCGGCCAAGGCACGAACCAAATGTATCTGTGTAGGTGTTCGTTGTGTGGAGCAGTAAGCGTATGAATGTATGAGTGCATGATTATATAGATGGAAAATACGGGAAAGCCGAAAAGAAAGTTTGGCATGTAATGGTAAAAATTCTCCGTTTCTGGGTAACGTTCCTTACCACGGCGGTAGCTATAAGAAGGGGCAAAATGAGCCAACGGGCCAAAGTATTATTTCATCAGTGCCAGTAAGTGTAAGTGCAGTGTTAAAGCCTTAAAAATCTTTAAATACACCCAGTTCTTAGTGCGCGCCTCAAATCGCAGTAAAGACTGTTTGCTAAATAGTTTGGACAGTTAAATTTTTTTGTGTAGTGCGCGGCGAAAAGAGTATCGCGAACGCTAACCTTGCCACCTAGCTCCCGATCCTGACTGTGACAGCAGAAATGAGCTAAACCACAACGTGTGTCGCGACAGCTAAAAACCAGGTGAGTCTAATGGTTTTCGTTGGCTTTGGATGGGTTTTCTTTTTCAGCCTGGTATGCCCACTGGGAAGTTGGCTTCCATATAGCCAATTTTCCAAGCAAGCCAAGAGAAAACTTGCATGCATGTATGCACGCCTACATACAGACATATGTGTGTCGGTGCGTATATTAATAATGCAGACAAAAAAAAAAATAATAAGTTTCAGCTTCACCAGTTTTTCCACATTAGGAAATCTTGAAGAATAATGTTTTTTTTTTTTGTATATTACCAGGGCACTTTTGGAAAGAACACACGCGGCGGAGAATTGAAAATTTCGGTTAGCAGCCTAAAAGCCAAATTAGCGACATCGCACCCAACAACAAACATATATTTGTTCATCGACAGCGCAACGCCAGTTACAAGTAAAACCCCTTTTTTCTATTGGCAATTACAATTCCCACCTGCGGCCACACTTAATTGGTATTGCAACAAAAGAAACGTGTCACAGAAAACATCAGCAACAACCACAACAAATTTTGACAGCAACGTTTTTCCGACGACACATCACGCATACAAAAACTACACAGAGGTTTTTCACCGACGGCACAACACCTAGCACAACACAGGTATTTATTGGCGGCGCAACGCCAACAACAACCACATATTTTGATACCGGCAATACATTGCCACCACAACAACAACTATAACAACACTATCTCCATCCACCAACCAGCCCAACAAAGTAATTTTTATCAGCATCACACGGATAAGAAGCTAACATATAAAGAAGCATAAAAGCGGCATCGGCGATATATCACCACAACAACTACAACCACAACAACTCCATCTTCATCCCTGCTCAACATAATAAATTTGCATCAGCTCGGTCAGCCTCCAGAGGCCAACAACAACACCATTTCACAACAAAACACAACACCACGGCAGCAGCAGAAATAATCACCAACATTTAACTTCAAAATTTCTTTTCTGTCCTTGTAACAAGTAACACGTTTGTATTTAACGCATACCTTTTTACATATGTATATTTCTATCCATATGTATGTTCCTTTTGGGATATAGATTTTGGTGCGAAAAAAAAAGGTGTGAAGAAAGCGAAAGGCTTCGAGCTTTACTTTTGTTAGTTTCTAAATTGAAAATTTTTCGAAGTAAAGTTTTCGTTAAGTAATTTAACTTCACTTTTTAAATTTTTGTTGAGTAATTTTTCACTCTCACTTTTCCTTTTCTTCTGACATTTATTTAGACTCATTTATTTTTTTTTGATTCTTTACACTCCTTTTTTTGGTTAATTACTATGTTCTGAGTACGCCGATCTTTATAGGTGCGCTCTGCCCACAGTTCCACGTCCGCACATGTTTTTTTTTTTTGGACTAAGTCGAAATTATGCAATTTTGAACTCACTTATTTTACTAATTTGGTTTGCCCGGATCGCACATACATACTTCTTTGCCGGAACGCTTCCGACAAACCTACCCCTGACTTCCGCACATTTAGCCTCAGGAGCTTGCTTTTAAACACCTGAAAAGTTGTTGAATCTTTTTTTTATTTACTTTTTTCTTTCGAATTTTTCTTTTCTCTCACTCACGTTTTTTTTTATATATTGTCAGCACGGCTATAACTTTATCACTATTAATACGCTCACATCCAAGACCGTATGCGATCTATCTTGATCAGTGGTTGGGCGTGGTCATATGTACGTATGTATGTTTGAGTTTTTTTGTTTCAGCTACTCAACTGCAGCGGCACCGTTGGATAAGGAGAGTAACTTGGTGAGTGTTTTGAGTGAAATATAAAAAATTTATCAGAATACGCCTGTTTAGTTCTATGTACATGTGTTAGCACAGATTCCTGCTCTTGCAAAAATAGAACAGGAATTAGCAAAGCAGAAAATAAAAACAGAGTGCAACGAATATATGTGCATGCATGGAAAACGTCAGAAACGTACTTACATACATACCATTTATTTGCATATACACATGAATTCTTTTCCTTGATGACCTACTTTTGCTGTGTACATAATTGATCTTATGTTTATTTGAGCGGTTGCGGTAGGTCAGGGATTAGGATACTTGAATTTTTTATTCACCCTCTTATTTTATTTTATTTGAATTTGTATCTATAGAATTTAGAATTAGCTCCTATTAATAATATCGCATTAGGGTGGCCCTAAAAGTTTAAATTTTTTTTTGTTTGAGGCCAGACACTTGGTCTATTAGTCGTAGGTATTTTTTTTATAGAATTGAATTTGGAATGTATCTACTGGTTCTTGCACTCTTATGAATTTTTTATGTTCACCAGTAATAAAATTTAGCATTAAGTTTGAGCAATTTTTCTACTGTTACTTTGAATAAACTTTTGAAACCCTTGGAAAATTATTTTGTAGTAAATTTTGATTTTAAAGTTTTGTTGAAATTATTGAACTGGTAGTAGGGTATTAGTTGGCAATTTGGAAACCAAAAATTTTGTAAATAAATCATAAGAATTATGTTTGGATGAAATTTTAATATTTTTAATAATGCAGGGCTAAGTCGAATTTTGATGTTGGTGCTGCGCTTGTGCGTGGCAAGGTAAGGTGAAGGTGAGTGGTAGAGAAAAATGACCAACTGACAGACGGACAGACTAGTGTCAGGGTTGGGGGCACTGTAAGGTAAACAGGAGTCAGCACAGTGCCCACGGTGCAGTGCAAGTTGCACTGCAGAGGGAGGGTAGACTCCACCTGACAGGACAGGCCTCTATCTTGTTCCCCTCTTAACTCTGCCCCTCACGTTTATTTCTATCTTTTTCAGCTTTTTCTCTCCTTTCTATACACATGCAGGTATGAACCCTCTTTTTGTTCATGTGGCTGCGGGTGAGGTCGGTGGTGCAATACCCCGCCCAAGATGACGAGCTAGCCTGGGCCCGCAAGCATACCTGCTTGCCGCCGCTCCTCACCACCCAAACAGTCAGCCACGTAACACCGTTCACAAATTATCCCGAAATAACCCTGACGGAATCTCGAACGGATCCCTGACGGGATCCCGGACAGATCCCGAAATCCATCCAGAAATGATCTTGAAAGGGTCCCAAAATGATCCGGAAATAGTCTCGGAAAAGTCCAGAAATTACCCTGACAGGATCCCGGACAAAACCTGAAAAACATACTTAAATGATCCCGAAAAGTCCCGAAATGACCCTGACGGGATCCCGTATGGATCCCGAAAACCATACAGTAATGATGCCGGAAAGGTCCTCAAATTACGCCGAAAAAGTCCCGAAATTACCCTGACGGGATCCTGGACGGATCCCGAAAACTATCCAGAAATGATGCCGAAAAGGTCCCCAAATGATTCCGTATCAGTCGAGAAAAAGTCGCGAAATGACCCGACGGGATCCCGGACGGATCCCGAAAACCAACTAAAAAGGATGCCAGAAATGATCCCGAAATAGCACCGAAATGACCCCGACGGGATCGCTTGACGGATCCCGAAAACTATCCAGAAATGATGCCGGAAAGATTCGCAAATGATCCCCAAATAGTCCCAAAATGACCCCGACGGGATCCCGAACGATGATAGCAGATCCCATAAATGATAGCGAAAGGGTCCCCAAATGATCCCGTATTAGTAGGGAAAAAATCCCGAAATGACCCTGACGGGATCCCGGACGGATCCCGAATACCATCTAGAAATAATGCCGCAAGGTACCCCGAATGATCCCAGACGAATCCCAAAAACCATCCAGAAATGATGCCGAAAGGGACCCAACATGATCCCGAAAAAGTCCCGAAATTACCCCGACGGGATCCCGAACGGATACCGAAAACCATCCAGAAATGATGCCGGAAAGGTTCTTAAATGATCACTTAATAGTCCCGAAATGACCCTGACGGTATCCCGAACGGATCCAGAAAAGCATCCAAAAATTATACCGAAAGGGTCCCAAATGATCCCGTATTGTTAGAGAAAAAGTTCCGAAATGACCCCGAAGGGATCCCGAAAACCTTCTAGAAATGATGCCGGAAGGTACCTCAAATGCTCCCGAAATAGTCCCGAAATTACTCCGACGGGATCCCGGACGGATCCCGAAAACCATCTAGAAATGATGCCGGAAGGTACGCCAAATGATCCGGAAATAGTCCCGAAATGACCCAGAAAGGATCCCGGGCGGATTTTTTTTGAGTTGTAACAATTTATAGATTTTGCACCAGAGCGGGAGAGGAGTGGGGAGGGTGGTTCCACTGCTCATTTTGTAAGCCCTCGAATTATTTGACCCATTGAGCTTGTAATATTGGTGAAGGTCAGTATACGTTAAGTTATACTGTGTAAAAATTATTAAAAAGTAGTTATTCGAAGGGGTCGTGGGACATCCGCCCCCCTTTCCATGTTCGCTAGTAGAGTATTGTCTGTGTTCCAAATTTCATCAAAATCCGTGAAGCCGTTCTGGCGTGATTCAGTCACATATACGAAAAAATACAATAATTAAATTATAACTGTTCCTAGGGGCGGGGACCTCTCCCCTTTTCGAAAAAATATAGCTGGTAGATCCTTCTAGACTATTGGCTATATGTGTGCCACATTTCATCCAAATCCGTCCAGCCGTTCTTGCGTGATTGAGTCACAAAGACAAACGTCTGGACAAACATACAAACACACAAACATCCCAACTTTCCCATTTTTAATATACTATCATTTACCCGCGGGCCCGTCCGCAAGGAGAAAATGAAATATATGGGCTATTCACGTTAGCCTGCTTATCAAGTTATCTGTTTAAAATTTTGTTTCTGGGTAATGCATTTTATATTTGTAATTAAGTAAAAAAAGAACTAAATGAGCTGATAACCTGATAGGATCCCCAAATAGTCCCGAAATTATTCATAAAAAGCCACGAAATGATCCCGACGCTATCGCGGACGGATCCCTAAAACCATCCAGAAATGCCCCCGAAGGGTCTTCAAAAGTTCCCGGAATAGACCTAAAAAATCCGAAATGACAACGACACGATTCTAGAATTATCCAGAGAAATGATCGCTGAAGGGTACCAAAATGATCCCGAAATAGTACCGAAAAAGTCCCAAAATGATCCCGAAATAGTCTGGAAATGACCCAGATGAGATCCCGCACGGATCCAGAAATAATCCCAGAAGGGTCCCAAAACTATCCCGAAAAAGCCCTGAAACGACAACGACGGGATCCCGGACGGATCCAGAAAACCATGCAGAAATGATGCCAGAAGGGCCCCCAAATGTCCCCGAAAAAGTCCCGAAATGACCCCGATGGGATCCCAGACGGATCCCGAAAACCAACCAGAAATGATGCCGAAAAAAAAAAATAAATGTAAGGCGCGATAACCTCCGAAGAGATCTAAGGCCGAGCTTCTCTTCCAATTTGCGTCGTGCTCCTCTTGATTTTTCCCTACAAATTGGCCGGACGGGACCTACATGTTTTATGCCGACTCCGAACGGCATCTGCAAGACAGGTGAGTTTTCACTGAGAGCTTTTCATGGCAGAGATACAATCGGAGCGCTTGCCAGACACTGCCGAGGGGCGACCCCGCTTAGAAAAATTTTCTTCTAATTGAAAAATCTTATTTCTAAATTTTGATGTTGCTTTGCCCGGGAGTTGAACCCAGGGCATACGGTGTGATAGGCGGAGCACGCTACCATCACACCACGGTGGCCGCTCGGATCCCTAAAAAGTCCTGAAATGACCGCGACGGGATCCCAGACGAATTGCGAAAACCATCCAGAAATGATGCCAGTGGATACCCCAAAATGATCCCGAAATAGTCCCGAACTGACCCTGAAGGGATCCCCGAAACTATGCAGGAACGATGCCTGAAAGGTTCCCAAATGATCCCGAAAAAGTCCTGAAATAACCCGACACGATCCCAGACGAATAAGGAAAACCATCCAGAAATGATGAAGGTGGATACCCCAAAATGATCCCGAAATAGTCCCGAAATGACACTGAAGGGATCCCGGACGGATCCAGAAAACCATCCAGAAATGATGGCGAAAGGGTCCCCAAATTATCCCGTATTAGTCTCGAAATGACCCCGACGGACTCCCGGACGGATCTCGAAAACCATCTGGAATTGATGCCGGAAGGTACCCCAAATGATATCGAAAAGTTCCTGATATGACCCCGACGGGATCCCGGACGAATCCCGAAAACCATACAGAAATGATGCAAAAGGGACCCCAAATGATCCCGAAAAAGTCCCGAAATCACCCCAATGGGATCCCGAACGGATACCGAAAACCTTACAGAAATGATGCCGGAAAGGTCCTCAAAGGATCACCTAATAGTCTCGAAATGACGCCGACGGGATCCCGGACGGATCCCGTAAACCATCCACAAATGATGCCGAAAGGGTCCCTAAATGATCCTGTGTTAGTCGAGAAAAAGTTCCGAAATGACGGGATCCCAGGCGGATCCCGAAAATCATCTAGAAATGATGCCGGAAGGTACCCCAGATGATGCCGAAATAGTCCCGAAATGACAACGACGGGATACCGGACGTATCCCGAAAACCATCCAGAAATGGTGCCGGAAGAGACCCAAAATGATCCCGCAAAAGTTCCAAAATGACCCCGACAGGATCCCGGACGGATCCCTAAAACCATCCAGAAATGTTGCCGGATGGGACGCCAAATGGTCCCGAAAAGATCCCGAAATGACTCCGACGGGATCCCGGATGTATCCCGAAAACAATCCAGAAATGATGCCGGTAGGTACCCCAAATTATCCGAAATAATTCCTGACGGGATCGCGGACGGATCCCCAAAACCATCCAGAAATAATGCCGAAAGGCAAATGATCCCGTATTCGTCGAGAAAAAGTCCCAAAATGATCCCGACGGGATCCCGGACGGATCTCGAAAACCATCCAGAAATGATGCCGGAAGATACCCCTAATGATCCCAAAATAGCCTAGAAATGGCCCCGACGGGATCCCGGACGGATCCCTAAAACCATCCAGGAATGATTACGGAAGGGACCCAAAATGACCCCGAAAAATTTCCGTAGTGATCCCGGAAACCGTAAAGAATTTATCTCTCAATGGTACGCAAATGATCCCGAAAATAGCCCGATGGGATCCCGGACGGATCCCGAAACCCATCCAGAAATGATACAGGAAAGGTCCCCAAATGATCGCGAAATAGTTCCGAAATGATCCCGGAATATTTCCGAAAATGTCCCAAAATCACCCCGACGGGATCCCGGACGGATCCCGAAAACTATACAGAAATAATCCCGGAAGGGTTCCAAAATGATCCCGAAAGAGTCCCGAAATGACTCCGGCGGGATCCCGGACGGATCCCGAAAACCATCCAGAAGTGATCCCGGAAGGGTTGCGAAATTACCCTAACGGGATTACAAATAAGGTGAAGCTAATTATAAAACCAGGTTAATAAGGCAGCAGGCGCGTTGGAGCGAATGAAGAGTTACATAGAAACATAGAGGTAAAGCTAATAAAAGCGTGCTAATAAAAACAATTGAAAGAGGGAGGATGGCGGGAGGAGAAGGAGAGGACCACTGATCGTTTTTCCAAAATTGTTTAGATCTCGATCTGTATGTGCCATATACCAAAAACTATTGATTTTTGAGAAAATTTATATTGAGTTATAACAATTTATAGATTTTATACCAGAGGGGAAGAGAAGGGAGGAGGAGGGGGCCGGGGGGTGTCACTGCCCACTTTGTAAGCCCTCGACTTATTTTACCCATTGAGTCTGTAATATTGGTGAAGGCCAGTATAAGTAAAGTTATAATGTGTAAAAATTATTAAAAAGTAATTGTTCGAAGGGGTCGTGGGACCCCACCCCCCTTTCCATGTTCGAGAAAAATTTCGCTAGTAGACTATTATCTATGTCCTAAATTTCATAAAAATCCATGTAGCCGTTCTGGCGTGATTCGGTCACAAAGACGAAAAAATACAATAATTAAATTATAACTGTTCCTAGGGGGCGGGGAGGTCCCCCCATCCAAAAAAATATAGCTAGTAGATCCTTCTAGACTATTGGCTATACGTGTGCCAAATTTCATCCAAATCGGTCTAGTCGTTCATGCGTGATTGAGTCACAAAGACAAACGTCTGGACAAACATCCAAACATCCAAACTTTCCCATTTATCTAATATTCTAATTCTAATCTAATCTAATATATATTATAAATGGGAAAGTTTGGATGTTAAGATGTTTGGATGTTTGGATGTTTGGATGTTTGGATGTTTGTCCAGACGTTTGTCTTTGTGACTCAATAACGCAAGAACGGCTGGACCGATTTGGATGAAATTTTGCACACATATAGCCAATAGTCTAGAAGGATCTACTAGCTATATATTTTTCAAAAGGGGCGTGGTCCCCGCCCCCCAGGAACAGTTATAATTTAATTATTATATTTTTTCGTCTTTGCAACTGAATCACGCCAGAATGGCTACACGGATTTTGATGAAATTTGGGACACAGACAATAGTCTACTAGCGAAATTTTTTTCGAACATGGAAAGAGGGGTGGGGGTCCCACGACCCCTTCTAGAAATTATTTTTCATAATTTTTACACATTATAACTTTACGTATACTGGCCTTCACCAATATCACAGACTCAAGGTGTCAAATAAGTCGAGGGCTTACAAAGTAAGCAGTGACACCCTCCACCCGCCCCCCTTTATCTCCCCCTCTGGTGTAAAATCCATAAATTGTTATAACTCAATCTAAATTTTCTCCTAAATCAATAGTTTTTGGTATCTGGTACATACAGAACGAGATCTAGACAATTTTGGAGGAACGATCAGTGGTCCTCTCCTCTACTTCCGCCATCCGCCCTCCATCAATTGTTCTTATTAGCACGCTTTTATTAGCTTTACCTGTATGTTTCTATCTAACTTTTTATTCGCTCCAATGCGCCTGCTGCCTTATTAACATGGTTTTATAATTAGCTTCACCTTATTTGTAATCCCGTAAGGGTCATATCGAGACCCTTCCGGGATCATTTCTGGATGGTTTTCGGGATCGGTCCGCGATTACGCCGGGGTAATTTCGGGACTTTTTCGGGACTATTTCGGGATCATTTTGGGACCCTTCCGGGATCATTTCTGTATAGTTTACGGGATCCGTCCGGGATCCCGTCGGGGTTATTTTGGAACATTTTCGGGACTATCCCGGAATCAGTTCGGGACTATTTCGCGATCATTTGGGGACCCTTCCGGAATCATTTCTGGATGGTTTTCGGGATCCGTGCGGGATCTCGTCGGGGTCATATGGGGACTTTTTCGGGATCATTTGGGGGCTCTTCCGGCATCATTTCTGGATGGTTTTCGGGATCGGTCCGGGATATCGTCGGGGTCATTTGGGGACTTTTTCGGGATCATTTGGGGGCTCTTCCGGCATCATTTTTGGATGGTTTTCCGGATCCGTCCGGGATCTCGTCGGGGTCATTTGGGGACTTTTTCGGGATCATTTGGGGGCTCTTCCGGCATCATTTCTGGATGGTTTTCGGGATCGGTCCGGGATATCGTCGGGGTCATTTGGGGACTTTTTCGGGATCATTTGGGGGCTCTTCCGGCATCATTTCTGGATGGTTTTCCGGATCCGTCCGGGATCCCGTCGGGGTCATTTCGGGACTTTTTCGCGACTAATACGGGATCATTTGGGAACCCTTTCGGCATCATTTCTGGATGGTTTTCGGGATCCGTCCGGGATCCCATTAGGGTAATTTCGGGACTATTAGGGGATCATTTGGGAACCTTTCCGGCATCATTTCTGGATAATTTTCGGGATCCGTCCGGGATGCCGACGAGGTCATTCTGGGACTATTTCGGGATCATTTGGGATACCTTCCGGCATCATTTCTGGATGGTTTTTGGGATTCGTCCGGGATCCCGTCGTGGTCCTTTCGGGACTTTTTTTTCGACTAATACGGGATCATTTGCGGACCCTTTCGGCATAATTTCTGGATAGTTGTCGGGATCCCGTCACGGCCATTTCGGGACTATTAGGGGATCATTTGAGGACCTTTCCGGCATCATTTCTGTATTGTTTTCGGAATCCTTTCGGGATCCCGTCAGGGTCATTTTGGGACTTTTTCGGGGCTAATACGGGATCATTTGGGGATCCTCTAGGGGTCGTTTCGTGACTTTTTCTGTTTTATTTCGGGATCATTTGGGGACCCTTCCGGCATAATTTCTTGATGGTTTGCCGGATCCATCAGGGTCATTTCGGGACCATTTTGGGATCATTTGGGGACCCTCCCGAGATCATTTCTGGATCCGTCCGGGATGCCGTAGGAGCCATTTCGGGATTTTTTGTTACTTTTCCGGGATCATTTCTGGATCTGTGCGGGATCCCATCTGGGTCATTTCCGGACTATTTCGGAATCATTTTGGGATCCTTCCGGAATCATTTCTGTATGGTTTTCGCGATCCGTCGTTGATTCCCTCGGAGCCATTTCGGAACCTTTTCTGGAGTATGTCGGGGTCATTTGGGGACTTTTTCGGGATCATTTGGGGCTCTTCCGGCATCATTTCTGGATGGTTTTCGGGATCCGTGCGGGATCTCGTCGGGGTCATTTGGGGACTTTTTCGGGATCATTTGGGGGTTCTTCCGGCATCATTTCTGGATGGTTTTCGGGATCCGTCCGGGATATCGTCGGGGTCATTTGGGGACTTTTTCGGGATCATTTGGGGGCTCTTCCGGCATCATTTCTGGATGGTTTTCGGGATCCGTCCGGGATCCCATCAGGGTAATTTCGGGACTATTAGGGGATCATTTGTGGACCTTTCCGGCATCATTTCTGGATAATTTTCGGTATCCGTCCGGGATGCCGACGAGGTCATTTCGGATTATTTCGGGATCATTTGGGATACCTACCGGCATCATTTCTGGATGGTTTTTGGGATTCGTCCGGGATCCCGTCGGGGTCATTTCGGGACTTTTTCTCGACTAATACGGGATCATTTGCGGACCCTTCCGGCATAATTTCTGGATAGTTGTCGGGATCCGTTCGGGATCCCGTCACGGTCATTTCGGAACTATTAGGGGATCATTTGAGGACCTTTCCGGCATCATTTCTGGTTAGTTTTCGGGATCCTTTCCGGGTCCCATCAGGGTCATTTCGGGACTTTCGGCATCATTTAAGATTGGTTTTCAGGATTCGTCCGGGATCCGTCAGGGTAATTTCTGGACTTTTCCCAGACTATTTCGGGATAATTTTGGGACCCTCCCAAGATCATTTCTGGATGGATTTCGGGATCTGTCCGGGATGCCGTCAGGGTCATTTTGGGACTATTAGGTGATCATTTGAGGACCTTTTCGGCATCACTTCTGGATGGTTTTCGGTATCCGCTCAGGATCCCGTCGGAATTATTAAGTCCCGCAATAATTCGGGATCATTTGATGTCCCTTCCGGCATCATTTCTGGATGGTTTTTGGGAGTCGTCCGTCATCCCGTCGGGTTCATTTCGGGACTTTTTCTCGACTAATACGGCATCATTTGCGGGCCCTTTCGGCATCATTTCTAGATAGTTGTCGGGATCCGTTCGGGATCCCGTCAGGGTCTTTTCGGAACTATTAGGTGATCATTTGAGGACATTTCCGGCATCATTTCTGGATAGTTTTCGGGATCCTTTCGGGGTCCAGTCAGGGTCATTTCGGGACTTTTTCGGGATCATTTAGAGATGGCTTTCAGGATTCGTCCGGGAACCCGTCAGGGTAATTTCTGAACTTTTCCGAAACTATTTCGGGATAATTTTGGGACCTTCCCAAGATCATTTCTGGATGGATTTTGGGATCAGTCCGGGATGCCGTCAGGGTCATTTTGCTATTAGGTGATCATTTGAGGACCTTTCCGGCATCACTTCTGGATGGTTTTCGGTATCCGATCAGGATCCCCTCGGAATCATTGCGCGACTTTTTCGGGATCATTTGGGGTCCCTCCCAAGATCATTTCTGGATGGATTTCGGGATCTGTCCGGGATCCCGTCAGGGTCATTTAGGGGTGCGTTCGAGATCTCGTCAGGGTCATTTCGGGACTTCTTCGGGACTATATCGGGATCATTTCTGGATGGTTTATGGGATCCGTCCATGACCCCTTAAGGGTCATTTCGGGACTATTAGGTGATCATTTGAGAACCTTTCCGGCATCACTTCTGGATGATTTTCGGTATCCGTTCGGGATCCCGTCGGAATCAATGCGGGACTTTTACGGAATCATTTGGGATCCCTTCCGGCATCATTTCAGGATGGTTTTCGGGATTTGTCCGGGATCCCGTCGGGGTTATTTCGGGACCTTTTCGGGGCTAATACGGGATCATTTGGGGATCCTCTAGGGGTCGTTTCGTGACTTTTTCTGTATTATTTCGGGATCATTTTGGGACCCTTTCGGCATAATTTCTTGATGGTTTGCCGGATCCATCAGGGTCATTTCGGGACCATTTTGGGATCATTTGGGGACCCTTCCGAAATCATTTCTGGATCCGTCCGGGATGCCGTAGGAGCCATTTCGGTATTTTTTGTTACTTTTCCGGGATAGTTTTTGCACCCTTCCGGGATCATTTCTGGATCTGTGCGGGATCCCATCTGGGTCAATTCCGGACTATCTCGGGATCATTTTGGAATCCTTCCGGAATCATTTCTGTATGGTTTTCGCGATCCATCGTGGATCCCCTCGGAGCCATTTCGGAACTTTTTTTGGAGTTAGTCGGGATAATTTAGGGACCCTTCCTGGATATTTTCTGGATGGTTTTTGAGATCCGCCCGGGAGCCCGTCAGGGTCATTTCGGAACCTTTTCGGGATCATTTTGGAACTCCTTCAGGGATCATTTCTGTGTGGTTCTCTGGATACGTCTAGAATCGTGTCGCTCTCATTTCGGGTTTTTTTGGGACTATTCGGGGAACTTTTGGAGACCCTTTCGGGGCATTTCTGGATGGTTTTCGGGATCCGTCCGCGATAGCGTTGGCGTCATTTCGTAGCTTTTTCTGGATAATTTCGGGATCATTTGGGATCCTATCAGGTTATCAGCTCATTTAGTTCTTTTTTTTACTCAATTACAAAAATAAAATGCATTAGACAGAAAACAAAATTTTAAACAGATAATAAGCAGGCTAACGCGAATAGCCCATATATTTAAAATTTTCCTTGCGGACGGGGCCGCGGGTAAAGGCTAGTATATATTATAAATGGGAAAGTTTGGATGTTAAGATGTTTGGATGTTTGGATGTTTGTCCAGACGTTTGTCTTTGTGACTCAATAACGCAAGAACGGCTGGACCGATTTGGATGAAATTTTGCACACATATAGCCAATAGTCTAGAAGGATCTACTAGCTATATATTTTTCAAAAGGGGCGTGGTCCCCGCCCCCCAGGAACAGTTATAATTTAATTATTATATTTTTTCGTCTTTGCGACTGAATCACGCCAGAATGACTACACGGATTTTGATGAAATTTGGGACACAGACAATAGTCTACTAGCGAAATTTTTTTCGAACATGGAAAGAGGAGTGGGGGTCCCACGACCCCTTCTAGAAATTATTTTTCATAATTTTTACACATTATAACTTTACGTATACTGGCCTTCACCAATATCACAGACTCAAGGTGTCAAATAAGTCGAGGGCTTACAAAGTAAGCAGTGACACCCTCCGCCCGCCCCCCTTTATCTCCCCCTCTGGTGTAAAATCCATAAATTGTTATAACTCAATCTAAATTTTCTCCTAAATCAATAGTTTTTGGTATCTGGTACATACAGAACGAGATCTAGACAATTTTGGAGGAACGATCAGTGGTCCTCTCCTCTACTTCCGCCATCCGCCCTCCATCAATTGTTCTTATTAGCACGCTTTTATTAGCTTTACCTGTATGTTTCTATCTAACTTTTTATTCGCTCCAATGCGCCTGCTGCCTTATTAACATGGTTTTATAATTAGCTTCACCTTATTTGTAATCCCGTAAGGGTCATATCGAGACCCTTCCGGGATCATTTCTGGATGGTTTTCGGGATCGGTCCGCGATTACGCCGGGGTAATTTCGGGACTTTTTCGGGACTATTTCGGGATCATTTTGGGACCCTTCCGGGATCATTTCTGTATAGTTTACGGGATCCGTCCGGGATCCCGTCGGGGTTATTTTGGAACATTTTCGGGACTATCCCGGAATCAGTTCGGGACTATTTCGCGATCATTTGGGGACCCTTCCGGAATCATTTCTGGATGGTTTTCGGGATCTCGTCGGGGTCATATGGGGACTTTTTCGGGATCATTTGGGGGCTCTTCCGGCATCATTTCTGGATGGTTTTCGGGATCGGTCCGGGATATCGTCGGGGTCATTTGGGGACTTTTTCGGGATCATTTGGGGGCTCTTCCGGCATCATTTCTGGATGGTTTTCGGGATCCGTCCTGGATCTCGTCGGGGTCATTTGGGGACTTTTTCGGGATCATTTTGGGGCTCATCCGGTTCGGCATCATTTCTGGATGGTTTTCGGGATCCGTCCGGGATCCCGTCGGGGTCATTTCGGGACTTTTTCGCGACTAATACGGGATCATTTGGGAACCCTTTCGGCATCATTTCTGGATGGTTTTCGGGATCCGTCCGGGATCCCATTAGGGTAATTTCGGGACTATTAGGGGATCATTTGGGAACCTTTCCGGCATCATTTCTGGATAATTTTCGGGATCCGTCCGGGATGCCGACGAGGTCATTCTGGGACTATTTCGGGATCATTTGGGATACCTACCGGCATCATTTCTGGATGGTTTTTGGGATTCGTCCGGGATCCCGTCGTGGTCCTTTCGGGACTTTTTTTTCGACTAATACGGGATCATTTGCGGACCCTTTCGGCATCATTTCTGGATAGTTGTCGGGATCCCGTCACGGCCATTTCGGGACTATTAGGGGATCATTTGAGGACCTTTCCGGCATCATTTCTGTATTGTTTTCGGAATCCTTTCGGGATCCCGTCAGGGTCATTTTGGGACTTTTTCGGGGCTAATACGGGATCATTTGGGGATCCTCTAGGGGTCGTTTCGTGACTTTTTCTGTTTTATTTCGGGATCATTTGGGGACCCTTCCGGCATAATTTCTTGATGGTTTGCCGGATCCATCAGGGTCATTTCGGGACCATTTTGGGATCATTTGGGGACCCTTCCGAGATCATTTCTGGATCCGTCCGGGATGCCGTAGGAGCCATTTCGGGATTTTTTGTTACTTTTCCGGGATCATTTCTGGATCTGTGCGGGATCCCATCTGGGTCATTTCCGGACTATTTCGGGATCATTTTGGGATCCTTCCGGAATCATTTCTGTATGGTTTTCGCGATCCGTCGTTGATTCCCTCGGAGCCATTTCGGAACCTTTTCTGGAGTATGTCGGGGTCATTTGGGGACTTTTTCGGGATCATTTGGGGCTCTTCCGGCATCATTTCTGGATGGTTTTCGGGATCCGTGCGGGATCTCGTCGGGGTCATTTGGGGACTTTTTCGGGATCATTTGGGGGCTCTTCCGGCATCATTTCTGGATGGTTTTCGGGATCCGTCCGGGATATCGTCGGGGTCATTTGGGGACTTTTTCGGGATCATTTGGGGGCTCTTCCGGCATCATTTCTGGATGGTTTTCGGGATCCGTCCGGGATCCCATCAGGGTAATTTCGGGACTATTAGGGGATCATTTGTGGACCTTTCCGGCATCATTTCTGGATAATTTTCGGTATACGTCCGGGATGCCGACGAGGTCATTTCGGATTATTTCGGGATCATTTGGGATACCTACCGGCATCATTTCTGGATGGTTTTTGGGATTCGTCCGGGATCCCGTCGGGGTCATTTCGGGGCTTTTTCTCGACTAATACGGGATCATTTGCGGACCCTTCCGGCATAATTTCTGGATAGTTGTCGGGATCCGTTCGGGATCCCGTCACGGTCATTTCGGAACTATTAGGGGATCATTTGAGGACCTTTCCGGCATCATTTCTGGTTAGTTTTCGGGATCCTTTCCGGGTCTCATCAGGGTCATTTCGGGACTTTCGGCATCATTTAAGATTGGTTTTCAGGATTCGTCCGGGATCCGTCAGGGTAATTTCTGGACTTTTCCCAGACTATTTCGGGATAATTTTGGGACCCTCCCAAGATCATTTCTGGATGGATTTCGGGATCTGTCCGGGATGCCGTCAGGGTCATTTTGGGACTATTAGGTGATCATTTGAGGACCTTTTCGGCATCACTTCTGGATGGTTTTCGGTATCCGCTCAGGATCCCGTCGGAATTATTGCGGGACTTTTTCGGGATCATTTGGTGTCCCTTCCGGCATCATTTCTGGATGGTTTTTGGGAGTCGTCCGGCATCCCGTCGGGTTCATTTCGGGACTTTTTCTCGACTAATACGGCATCGTTTGCGGGCCCTTTCGGCATCATTTCTAGATAGTTGTCGGGATCCGTTCGGGATCCCGTCAGGGTCTTTTCGGAACTATTAGGTGATCATTTGAGGACATTTCCGGCATCATTTCTGGATAGTTTTCGGGATCCTTTCGGGGTCCAGTCAGGGTCATTTCGGGACTTTTTCGGGATCATTTAGAGATGGCTTTCAGGATTCGTCCGGGAACCCGTCAGGGTAATTTCTGAACTTTTCCGAGACTATTTCGGGATAATTTTGGGACCTTCCCAAGATCATTTCTGGATGGATTTTGGGATCAGTCCGGGATGCCGTCAGGGTCATTTTGCTATTAGGTGATCATTTGAGGACCTTTCCGGCATCACTTCTGGATGGTTTTCGGTATCCGATCAGGATCCCCTCGGAATCATTGCGGGACTTTTTCGGGATCATTTGGGGTCCCTCCCAAGATCATTTCCGGATGGATTTCGGGATCTGTCCGGGATCCCGTCAGGGTCATTTAGGGGTGCGTTCGAGATCCCGTCAGGGTCATTTCGGGACTTCTTCGGGACTATATCGGGATCATTTCTGGATGGTTTATGGGATCCGTCCATGACCCCTTAAGGGTCATTTCGGGACTATTAGGTGATCATTTGAGGACCTTTCCGGCATCACTTCTGGATGATTTTCGGTATCCGTTCGGGATCCCGTCGGAATCAATGCGGGACTTTTACGGAATCATTTGGGATTCCTTCCGGCATCATTTCAGGATGGTTTTCGGGATTTGTCCGGGATCCCGTCGGGGTTATTTCGGGACCTTTTCGGGGCTAATACGGGATCATTTGGGGATCCTCTAGGGGTCGTTTCGTGACTTTTTCTGTATTAATTCGGGATCATTTTGGGACCCTTTCGGCATAATTTCTTGATGGTTTGCCGGATCCATCAGGGTCATTTCGGGAACATTTTGGGATCATTTGGGGACCCTTCCGAGATCATTTCTGGATCTGTGCGGGATCCCATCTGGGTCAATTCCGGACTATCTCGGGATCATTTTGGAATCCTTCCGGAATCATTTCTGTATGGTTTTCGCGATCCATCGTGGATCCCCTCGGAGCCATTTCGGAACTTTTTTTGGAGTTAGTCGGGATAATTTAGGGACCCTTCCTGGATATTTTCTGGATGGTTTTTGAGATCCGCCCGGGAGCCCGTCAGGGTCATTTCGGAACCTTTTCGGGATCATTTTGGAACACCTTCAGGGATCATTTCTGTGTGGTTCTCTGGATACGTCTAGAATCGTGTCGCTCTCATTTCGGGTTTTTTTGTGACTATTCGGGGAACTTTTGGAGACCCTTTCGGGGCATTTCTGGATGGTTTTCGGGATCCGTCCGCGATAGCGTTTGCGTCATTTCGTAGTTTTTTCTGGATAATTTCGGGATCATTTGGGATCCTATCAGGTTATCAGCTCATTTAGTTCTTTTTTTTACTCAATTACAAAAATAAAATGCATTAGACAGAAAACAAAATTTTAAACAGATAATAAGCAGGCTAACGCGAATAGCCCATATATTTAAAATTTTCCTTGCGGACGGGGCCGCGGGTAAAGGCTAGTATATATATATATGTATATATATATATATATCTAATCTAATCTAATATATATTATAAATGGGAAAGTTTGGATGTTTGGATGTTTGGATGTTTGTCCAGACGTTTGTCTTTGTGACTCAATAACGCAAGAACGGCTGGACCGATTTGGATGAAATTTTGCACACATATAGCCAATAGTCTAGAAGGATCTACTAGCTATATATTTTTCAAAAGGGGCGTGGTCCCCGCCCCCCAGGAACAGTTATAATTTAATTATTATATTTTTTCGTCTTTGCGACTGAATCACGCCAGAATGGCTACACGGATTTTGATGAAATTTGGGACACAGACAATAGTCTACTAGCGAAATTTTTTTCGAACATGGAAAGAGGGGTGGGGGTCCCACGACCCCTTCTAGAAATTATTTTTCATAATTTTTACACATTATAACTTTACGTATACTGGCCTTCACCAATATCACAGACTCAAGGTGTCAAATAAGTCGAGGGCTTACAAAGTAAGCAGTGACACCCTCCGCCCGCCCCCCTTTATCTCCCCCTCTGGTGTAAAATCCATAAATTGTTATAACTCAATCTAAATTTTCTCCTAAATCAATAGTTTTTGGTATCTGGTACATACAGAACGAGATCTAGACAATTTTGGAGGAACGATCAGTGGTCCTCTCCTCTACTTCCGCCATCCGCCCTCCATCAATTGTTCTTATTAGCACGCTTTTATTAGCTTTACCTGTATGTTTCTATCTAACTTTTTATTCGCTCCAATGCGCCTGCTGCCTTATTAACATGGTTTTATAATTAGCTTCACCTTATTTGTAATCCCGTAAGGGTCATATCGAGACCCTTCCGGGATCATTTCTGGATGGTTTTCGGGATCGGTTCGCGATTACGCCGGGGTAATTTCGGGACTTTTTCGGGACTATTTCGGGATCATTTTGGGACCCTTCCGGGATCATTTCTGTATAGTTTACGGGATCCGTCCGGGATCCCGTCGGGGTTATTTTGGAACATTTTCGGGACTATCCCGGAATCAGTTCGGGACTATTTCGCGATCATTTGGGGACCCTTCCGGAATCATTTCTGGATGGTTTTCGGGATCCGTGCGGGATCTCGTCGGGGTCATATGGGGACTTTTTCGGGATCATTTGGGGGCTCTTCCGGCATCATTTCTGGATGTTTTTCGGGATCGGTCCGGGATATCGTCGGGGTCATTTGGGGACTTTTTCGGGATCATTTGGGGGCTCTTCCGGCATCATTTCTGGATGGTTTTCGGGATCCGTCCGGGATCTCGTCGGGGTCATTTGGGGACTTTTTCGGGATCATTTTGGGGCTCATCCGGTTCGGCATCATTTCTGGATGGTTTTCGGGATCCGTCCGGGATCCCGTCGGGGTCATTTCGGGACTTTTTCGCGACTAATACGGGATCATTTGGGAATCCTTTCGGCATCATTTCTGGATGGTTTTCGGGATCCGTCCGGGATCCCATTAGGGTAATTTCGGGACTATTAGGGGATCATATGGGAACCTTTCCGGCATCATTTCTGGATAATTTTCGGGATCCGTCCGGGATGCCGACGAGGTCATTCTGGGACTATTTCGGGATCATTTGGGATACCTACCGGCATCATTTCTGGATGGTTTTTGGGATTCGTCCGGGATCCCGTCGTGGTCCTTTCGGGACTTTTTTTTCGACTAATACGGGATCATTTGCGGACCCTTTCGGCATCATTTCTGGATAGTTGTCGGGATCCCGTCACGGCCATTTCGGGACTATTAGGGGATCATTTGAGGACCTTTCCGGCATCATTTCTGTATTGTTTTCGGAATCCTTTCGGGATCCCGTCAGGGTCATTTTGGGACTTTTTCGGGGCTAATACGGGATCATTTGGGGATCCTCTAGGGGTCGTTTCGTGACTTTTTCTGTTTTATTTCGGGATCATTTGGGGACCCTTCCGGCATAATTTCTTGATGGTTTGCCGGATCCATCAGGGTCATTTCGGGACCATTTTGGGATCATTTGCGGACCCTTCCGAGATCATTTCTGGATCCGTCCGGGATGCCGTAGGAGCCATTTCGGGATTTTTTGTTACTTTTCCGGGATCATTTCTGGATCTGTGCGGGATCCCATCTGGGTCATTTCCGGACTATTTCGGGATCATTTTGGGATCCTTCCGGAATCATTTCTGTATGGTTTTCGCGATCCGTCGTTGATTCCCTCGGAGCCATTTCGGAACCTTTTCTGGAGTATGTCGGGGTCATTTGGGGACTTTTTCGGGATCATTTGGGGCTCTTCCGGCATCATTTCTGGATGGTTTTCGGGATCCGTGCGGGATCTCGTCGGGGTCATTTGGGGACTTTTTCGGGATCATTTGGGGGCTCTTCCGGCATCATTTCTGGATGGTTTTCGGGATCCGTCCGGGATATCGTCGGGGTCATTTGGGAACTTTTTCGGGATCATTTGGGGGCTCTTCCGGCATCATTTCTGGATGGTTTTCGGGATCCGTCCGGGATCCCATCAGGGTAATTTCGGGACTATTAGGGGATCATTTGTGGACCTTTCCGGCATCATTTCTGGATAATTTTCGGTATCCGTCCGGGATGCCGACGAGGTCATTTCGGATTATTTCGGGATCATTTGGGATACCTACCGGCATCATTTCTGGATGGTTTTTGGGATTCGTCCGGGATCCCGTCGGGGTCATTTCGGGACTTTTTCTCGACTAATACGGGATCATTTGCGGACCCTTCCGGCATAATTTCTGGATAGTTGTCGGGATCCGTTCGGGATCCCGTCACGGTCATTTCGGAACTATTAGGGGATCATTTGAGGACCTTTCCGGCATCATTTCTGGTTAGTTTTCGGGATCCTTTCCGGGTCCCATCAGGGTCATTTCGGGACTTTCGGCATCATTTAAGATTGGTTTTCAGGATTCGTCCGGGATCCGTCAGGGTAATTTCTGGACTTTTCCCAGACTATTTCGGGATAATTTTGGGACCCTCCCAAGATCATTTCTGGATGGATTTCGGGATCTGTCCGGGATGCCGTCAGGGTCATTTTGGGACTATTAGGTGATCATTTGAGGACCTTTTCGGCATCACTTCTGGATGGTTTTCGGTATCCGCTCAGGATCCCGTCGGAATTATTGCGGGACTTTTTCGGGATCATTTGGTGTCCCTTCCGGCATCATTTCTGGATGGTTTTTGGGAGTCGTCCGGCATCCCGTCGGGTTCATTTCGGGACTTTTTCTCGACTAATACGGCATCATTTGCGGGCCCTTTCGGCATCATTTCTAGATAGTTGTCGGGATCCGTTCGGGATCCCGTCAGGGTCTTTTCGGAACTATTAGGTGATCATTTGAGGACATTTCCGGCATCATTTCTGGATAGTTTTCGGGATCCTTTCGGGGTCCAGTCAGGGTCATTTCGGGACTTTTTCGGGATCATTTAGAGATGGCTTTCAGGATTCGTCCGGGAACCCGTCAGGGTAATTTCTGAACTTTTCCGAGACTATTTCGGGATAATTTTGGGACCTTCCCAAGATCATTTCTGGATGGATTTTGGGATCAGTCCGGGATGCCGTCAGGGTCATTTTGCTATTAGGTGATCATTTGAGGACCTTTCCGGCATCACTTTTGGATGGTTTTCGGTATCCGATCAGGATCCCCTCGGAATCATTGCGGGACTTTTTCGGGATCATTTGGGGTCCCTCCCAAGATCATTTCCGGATGGATTTCGGGATCTGTCCGGGATCCCGTCAGGGTCATTTAGGGGTGCGTTCGAGATCCCGTCAGGGTCATTTCGGGACTTCTTCGGGACTATATCGGGATCATTTCTGGATGGTTTATGGGATCCGTCCATGACCCCTTAAGGGTCATTTCGGGACTATTAGGTGATCATTTGAGGACCTTTCCGGCATCACTTCTGGATGATTTTCGGTATCCGTTCGGGATCCCGTCGGAATCAATGCGGGACTTTTACGGAATCATTTGGGATTCCTTCCGGCATCATTTCAGGATGGTTTTCGGGATTTGTCCGGGATCCCGTCGGGGTTATTTCGGGACCTTATCGGGGCTAATACGGGATCATTTGGGGATCCTCTAGGGGTCGTTTCGTGACTTTTTCTGTATTATTTCGGGATCATTTTGGGACCCTTTCGGCATAATTTCTTGATGGTTTGCCGGATCCATCAGGGTCATTTCGGGACCATTTTGGGATCATTTGGGGACCCTTCCGAGATCATTTCTGGATCTGTGCGGGATCCCATCTGGGTCAATTCCGGACTATCTCGGGATCATTTTGGAATCCTTCCGGAATCATTTCTGTATGGTTTTCGCGATCCATCGTGGATCCCCTCGGAGCCATTTCGGAACTTTTTTTGGAGTTAGTCGGAATAATTTAGGGACCCTTCCTGGATATTTTCTGGATGGTTTTTGAGATCCGCCCGGGAGCCCGTCAGGGTCATTTCGGAACCTTTTCGGGATCATTTTGGAACACCTTCAGGGATCATTTCTGTGTGGTTCTCTGGATACGTCTAGAATCGTGTCGCTCTCATTTCGGGTTTTTTTGGGACTATTCGGGGAACTTTTGGAAACCCTTTCGGGGCATTTCTGGATGGTTTTCGGGATCCGTCCGCGATAGCGTTGGCGTCATTTCGTAGCTTTTTCTGGATAATTTCGGGATCATTTGGGATCCTATCAGGTTATCAGCTCATTTAGTTCTTTTTTTTTACTCAATTACAAAAATAAAATGCATTAGACAGAAAACAAAATTTTAAACAGATAATAAGCAGGCTAACGCGAATAGCCCATATATTTAAAATTTTCCTTGCGGACGGGGCCGCGGGTAAAGGCTAGTATATATATATATGTATATCTAATATATATTATAAATGGGAAAGTTTGGATGTTAAGATGTTTGGATGTTTGGATGTTTGTCCAGACGTTTGTCTTTGTGACTCAATAACGCAAGAACGGCTGGACCGATTTGGATGAAATTTTGCACACATATAGCCAATAGTCTAGAAGGATCTACTAGCTATATATTTTTCAAAAGGGGCGTGGTCCCCGCCCCCCAGGAACAGTTATAATTTAATTATTATATTTTTTCGTCTTTGCGACTGAATCACGCCAGAATGACTACACGGATTTTGATGAAATTTGGGACACAGACAATAGTCTACTAGCGAAATTTTTTTCGAACATGGAAAGAGGGGTGGAGGTCCCACGACCCCTTCTAGAAATTATTTTTCATAATTTTTACACATTATAACTTTACGTATACTGGCCTTCACCAATATCACAGACTCAAGGTGTCAAATAAGTCGAGGGCTTACAAAGTAAGCAGTGACACCCTCCGCCCGCCCCCCTTTATCTCCCCCTCTGGTGTAAAATCCATAAATTGTTATAACTCAATCTAAATTTTCTCCTAAATCAATAGTTTTTGGTATCTGGTACATACAGAACGAGATCTAGACAATTTTGGAGGAACGATCAGTGGTCCTCTCCTCTACTTCCGCCATCCGCCCTCCATCAATTGTTCTTATTAGCACGCTTTTATTAGCTTTACCTGTATGTTTCTATCTAACTTTTTATTCGCTCCAATGCGCCTGCTGCCTTATTAACATGGTTTTATAATTAGCTTCACCTTATTTGTAATCCCGTAAGGGTCATATCGAGACCCTTCCGGGATCATTTCTGGATGGTTTTCGGGATCGGTCCGCGATTACGCCGGGGTAATTTCGGGACTTTTTCGGGACTATTTCGGGATCATTTTGGGACCCTTCCGGGATCATTTCTGTATAGTTTACGGGATCCGTCCGGGATCCCGTCGGGGTTATTTTGGAACATTTTCGGGACTATCCCGGAATCAGTTCGGGACTATTTCGCGATCATTTGGGGACCCTTCCGGAATCATTTCTGGATGGTTTTCGGGATATCGTCGGGGTCATATGGGGACTTTTTCGGGATCATTTGGGGGCTCTTCCGGCATCATTTCTGGATGGTTTTCGGGATCGGTCCGGGATATCGTCGGGGTCATTTGGGGACTTTTTCGGGATCATTTGGGGGCTCTTCCGGCATCATTTCTGGATGGTTTTCGGGATCCGTCCGGGATCTCGTCGGGGTCATTTGGGGACTTTTTCGGGATCATTTTGGGGCTCATCCGGTTCGGCATCATTTCTGGATGGTTTTCGGGATCCGTCCGGGATCCCGTCGGGGTCATTTCGGGACTTTTTCGCGACTAATACGGGATCATTTGGGAACCCTTTCGGCATCATTTCTGGATGGTTTTCGGGATCCGTCCGGGATCCCATTAGGGTAATTTCGGGACTATTAGGGGATCATTTGGGAACCTTTCCGGCATCATTTCTGGATAATTTTCGGGATCCGTCCGGGATGCCGACGAGGTCATTCTGGGACTATTTCGGGATCATTTGGGATACCTACCGGCATCATTTCTGGATGGTTTTTGGGATTCGTCCGGGATCACGTCGTGGTCCTTTCGGGACTTTTTTTTCGACTAATACGGGATCATTTGCGGACCCTTTCGGCATCATTTCTGGATAGTTGTCGGGATCCCGTCACGGCCATTTCGGGACTATTAGGGGATCATTTGAGGACCTTTCCGGCATCATTTCTGTATTGTTTTCGGAATCCTTTCGGGATCCCGTCAGGGTCATTTTGGGACTTTTTCGGGGCTAATACGGGATCATTTGGGGATCCTCTAGGGGTCGTTTCGTGACTTTTTCTGTTTTATTTCGGGATCATTTGGGGACCCTTCCGGCATAATTTCTTGATGGTTTGCCGGATCCATCAGGGTCATTTCGGGACCATTTTGGGATCATTTGGGGACCCTTCCGAGATCATTTCTGGATCCGTCCGGGATGCCGTAGGAGCCATTTCGGGATTTTTTGTTACTTTTCCGGGATCATTTCTGGATCTGTGCGGGATCCCATCTGGGTCATTTCCGGACTATTTCGGGATCATTTTGGGATCCTTCCGGAATCATTTCTGTATGGTTTTCGCGATCCGTCGTTGATTCCCTCGGAGCCATTTCGGAACCTTTTCTGGAGTATGTCGGGGTCATTTGGGGACTTTTTCGGGATCATTTGGGGCTCTTCCGGCATCATTTCTGGATGGTTTTCGGGATCCGTGCGGGATCTCGTCGGGGTCATTTAGGGACTTTTTCGGGATCATTTGGGGGCTCTTCCGGCATCATTTCTGGATGGTTTTCGGGATCCGTCCGGGATATCGTCGGGGTCATTTGGGGACTTTTTCGGGATCATTTGGGGGCTCTTCCGGCATCATTTCTGGATGGTTTTCGGGATCCGTCCGGGATCCCATCAGGGTAATTTCGGGACTATTAGGGGATCATTTGTGGACCTTTCCGGCATCATTTCTGGATAATTTTCGGTATCCGTCCGGGATGCCGACGAGGTCATTTCGGATTATTTCGGGATCATTTGGGATACCTACCGGCATCATTTCTGGATGGTTTTTGGGATTCGTCCGGGATCCCGTCGGGGTCATTTCGGGACTTTTTCTCGACTAATACGGGATCATTTGCGGACCCTTCCGGCATAATTTCTGGATAGTTGTCGGGATCCGTTCGGGATCCCGTCACGGTCATTTCGGAACTATTAGGGGATCATTTGAGGACCTTTCCGGCATCATTTCTGGTTAGTTTTCGGGATCCTTTCCGGGTCCCATCAGGGTCATTTCGGGACTTTCGGCATCATTTAAGATTGGTTTTCAGGATTCGTCCGGGATCCGTCAGGGTAATTTCTGGACTTTTCCCAGACTATTTCGGGATAATTTTGGGACCCTCCCAAGATCATTTCTGGATGGATTTCGGGATCTGTCCGGGATGCCGTCAGGGTCATTTTGGGACTATTAGGTGATCATTTGAGGACCTTTTCGGCATCACTTCTGGATGGTTTTCGGTATCCGCTCAGGATCCCGTCGGAATTATTGCGGGACTTTTTCGGGATCATTTGGTGTCCCTTCCGGCATCATTTCTGGATGGTTTTTGGGAGTCGTCCGGCATCCCGTCGGGTTCATTTCGGGACTTTTTCTCGACTAATACGGCATCATTTGCGGGCCCTTTCGGCATCATTTCTAGATAGTTGTCGGGATCCGTTCGGGATCCCGTCAGGGTCTTTTCGGAACTATTAGGTGATCATTTGAGGACATTTCCGGCATCATTTCTGGATAGTTTTCGGGATCCTTTCGGGGTCCAGTCAGGGTCATTTCGGGACTTTTTCGGGATCATTTAGAGATGGCTTTCAGGATTCGTCCGGGAACCCGTCAGGGTAATTTCTGAACTTTTCCGAGACTATTTCGGGATAATTTTGGGACCTTCCCAAGATCATTTCTGGATGGATTTTGGGATCAGTCCGGGATGCCGTCAGGATCATTTTGCTATTAGGTGATCATTTGAGGACCTTTCCGGCATCACTTCTGGATGGTTTTCGGTATCCGATCAGGATCCCCTCGGAATCATTGCGGGACTTTTTCGGGATCATTTGGGGTCCCTCCCAAGATCATTTCTGGATGGATTTCGGGATCTGTCCGGGATCCCGTCAGGGTCATTTAGGGGTGCGTTCGAGATCCCGTCAGGGTCATTTCGGGACTTCTTCGGGACTATATCGGGATCATTTCTGGATGGTTTATGGGATCCGTCCATGACCCCTTAAGGGTCATTTCGGGACTATTAGGTGATCATTTGAGGACCTTTCCGGCATCACTTCTGGATGATTTTCGGTATCCGTTCGGGATCCCGTCGGAATCAATGCGGGACTTTTACGGAATCATTTGGGATTCCTTCCGGCATCATTTCAGGATGGTTTTCGGGATTTGTCCGGGATCCCGTCGGGGTTATTTCGGGACCTTTTCGGGGCTAATACGGGATCATTTGGGGATCCTCTAGGGGTCGTTTCGTGACTTTTTCTGTATTATTTCGGGATCATTTTGGGACCCTTTCGGCATAATTTCTTGATGGTTTGCCGGATCCATCAGGGTCATTTCGGGACCATTTTGGGATCATTTGGGGACCCTTCCGAGATCATTTCTGGATCTGTGCGGGATCCCATCTGGGTCAATTCCGGACTATCTCGGGATCATTTTGGAATCCTTCCGGAATCATTTCTGTATGGTTTTCGCGATCCATCGTGGATCCCCTCGGAGCCATTTCGGAACTTTTTTTGGAGTTAGTCGGGATAATTTAGGGACCCTTCCTGGATATTTTCTGGATGGTTTTTGAGATCCGCCCGAGAGCCCGTCAGGGTCATTTCGGAACCTTTTCGGGATCATTTTGGAACACCTTCAGGGATCATTTCTGTGTGGTTCTCTGGATACGTCTAGAATCGTGTCGCTCTCATTTCGGGTTTTTTTGGGACTATTCGGGGAACTTTTGGAGACCCTTTCGGGGCATTTCTGGATGGTTTTCGGGATCCGTCCGCGATAGCGTTGGCGTCATTTCGTAGCTTTTTCTGGATAATTTCGGGATCATTTGGGATCCTATCAGGTTATCAGCTCATTTAGTTCTTTTTTTTACTCAATTACAAAAATAAAATGCATTAGACAGAAAACAAAATTTTAAACAGATAATAAGCAGGCTAACGCGAATAGCCCATATATTTAAAATTTTCCTTGCGGACGGGGCCGCGGGTAAAGGCTAGTATATATATATATCTAATCTAATATATATTATAAATGGGAAAGTTTGGATGTTAAGATGTTTGGATGTTTGGATGTTTGGATGTTTGGATGTTTGTCCAGACGTTTGTCTTTGTGACTCAATAACGCAAGAACGGCTGGACCGATTTGGATGAAATTTTGCACACATATAGCCAATAGTCTAGAAGGATCTACTAGCTATATATTTTTCAAAAGGGGCGTGGTCCCCGCCCCCCAGGAACAGTTATAATTTAATTATTATATTTTTTCGTCTTTGCGACTGAATCACGCCAGAATGGCTACACGGATTTTGATGAAATTTGGGACACAGACAATAGTCTACTAGCGAAATTTTTTTCGAACATGGAAAGAGGGGTGGGGGTCCCACGACCCCTTCTAGAAATTATTTTTCATAATTTTTACACATTATAACTTTACGTATACTGGCCTTCACCAATATCACAGACTCAAGGTGTCAAATAAGTCGAGGGCTTACAAAGTAAGCAGTGACACCCTCCGCCCGCCCCCCTTTATCTCCCCCTCTGGTGTAAAATCCATAAATTGTTATAACTCAATCTAAATTTTCTCCTAAATCAATAGTTTTTGGTATCTGGTACATACAGAACGAGATCTAGACAATTTTGGAGGAACGATCAGTGGTCCTCTCCTCTACTTCCGCCATCCGCCCTCCATCAATTGTTCTTATTAGCACGCTTTTATTAGCTTTACCTGTATGTTTCTATCTAACTTTTTATTCGCTCCAATGCGCCTGCTGCCTTATTAACATGGTTTTATAATTAGCTTCACCTTATTTGTAATCCCGTAAGGGTCATATCGAGACCCTTCCGGGATCATTTCTGGATGGTTTTCGGGATCGGTCCGCGATTACGCCGGGGTAATTTCGGGACTTTTTCGGGACTATTTCGGGATCATTTTGGGACCCTTCCGGGACCATTTCTGTATAGTTTACGGGATCCGTCCGGGATCCCGTCGGGGTTATTTTGGAACATTTTCGGGACTATCCCGGAATCAGTTCGGGACTATTTCGCGATCATTTGGGGACCCTTCCGGAATCATTTCTGGATGGTTTTCGGGATCCGTGCGGGATCTCGTCGGGGTCATATGGGGACTTTTTCGGGATCATTTGGGGGCTCTTCCGGCATCATTTCTGGATGGTTTTCGGGATCCGTCCGGGATATCGTCGGGGTCATTTGGGGACTTTTTCGGGATCATTTGGGGGCTCTTCCGGCATCATTTCTGGATGGTTTTCGGGATCCGTCCGGGATCTCGTCGGGGTCATTTGGGGACTTTTTCGGGATCATTTTGGGGCTCATCCGGTTCGGCATCATTTCTGGATGGTTTTCGGGCTCCGTCCGGGATCCCGTCGGGGTCATTTCGGGACTTTTTCGCGACTAATACGGGATCATTTGGGAACCCTTTCGGCATCATTTCTGGATGGTTTTCGGGATCCGTCCGGGATCCCATTAGGGTAATTTCGGGACTATTAGGGGATCATTTGGGAACCTTTCCGGCATCATTTCTGGATAATTTTCGGGATCCGTCCGGGATGCCGACGAGGTCATTCTGGGACTATTTCGGGATCATTTGGGATACCTACCGGCATCATTTCTGGATGGTTTTTGGGATTCGTCCGGGATCCCGTCGTGGTCCTTTCGGGACTTTTTTTTCGACTAATACGGGATCATTTGCGGACCCTTTCGGCATCATTTCTGGATAGTTGTCGGGATCCCGTCACGGCCATTTCGGGACTATTAGGGGATCATTTGAGGACCTTTCCGGCATCATTTCTGTATTGTTTTCGTAATCCTTTCGGGATCCCGTTAGGGTCATTTTGGGACTTTTTCGGGGCTAATACGGGATCATTTGGGGATCATCTAGGGGTCGTTTCGTGACTTTTTCTGTTTTATTTCGGGATCATTTGGGGACCCTTCCGGCATAATTTCTTGATGGTTTGCCGGATCCATCAGGGTCATTTCGGGACCATTTTGGGATCATTTGGGGACCCTTCCGAGATCATTTCTGGATCCGTCCGGGATGCCGTAGGAGCCATTTCGGGATTTTTTGTTACTTTTCCGGGATCATTTCTGGATCTGTGCGGGATCCCATCTGGGTCATTTCCGGACTATTTCGGGATCATTTTGGGATCCTTCCGGAATCATTTCTGTATGGTTTTCGCGACCCGTCGTTGATTCCCTCGGAGCCATTTCGGAACCTTTTCTGGAGTATGTCGGGGTCATTTGGGGACTTTTTCGGGATCATTTGGGGCTCTTCCGGCATCATTTCTGGATGGTTTTCGGGATCCGTGCGGGATCTCGTCGGGGTCATTTGGGGACTTTTTCGGGATCATTTGGGGGCTCTTCCGGCATCATTTCTGAATGGTTTTCGGGATCCGTCCGGGATATCGTCGGGGTCATTTGGGGCCTTTTTCGGGATCATTTGGGGGCTCTTCCGGCATCATTTCTGGATGGTTTTCGGGATCCGTCCGGGATCCCATCAGGGTAATTTCGGGACTATTAGGGGATCATTTGTGGACCTTTCCGGCATCATTTCTGGATAATTTTCGGTATCCGTCCGGGATGCCGACGAGGTCATTTCGGATTATTTCGGGATCATTTGGGATACCTACCGGCATCATTTCTGGATGGTTTTTGGGATTCGTCCGGGATCCCGTCGGGGTCATTTCGGGACTTTTTCTCGACTAATACGGGATCATTTGCGGACCCTTCCGGCATAATTTCTGGATAGTTGTCGTGATCCGTTCGGGATCCCGTCACGGTCATTTCGGAACTATTAGGGGATCATTTGAGGACCTTTCCGGCATCATTTCTGGTTAGTTTTCGGGATCCTTTCCGGGTCCCATCAGGGTCATTTCGGGACTTTCGGCATCATTTAAGATTGGTTTTCAGGATTCGTCCGGGATCCGTCAGGGTAATTTCTGGACTTTTCCCAGACTATTTCGGGATAATTTTGGGACCCTCCCAAGATCATTTCTGGATGGATTTCGGGATCTGTCCGGGATGCATCAGGGTCATTTTGGGACTATTAGGTGATCATTTGAGGACCTTTTCGGCATCACTTCTGGATGGTTTTCGGTATCCGCTCAGGATCCCGTCGGAATTATTGCGGGACTTTTTCGGGATCATTTGGTGTCCCTTCCGGCATCATTTCTGGATGGTTTTTGGGAGTCGTCCGGCATCCCGTCGGGTTCATTTCGGGACTTTTTCTCGACTAATACGGCATCATTTGCGGGCCCTTTCGGCATCATTTCTAGATAGTTGTCGGGATCCGTTCGGGATGCCGTCAGGGTCTTTTCGGAACTATTAGGTGATCATTTGAGGACATTTCCGGTATCATTTCTGGATAGTTTTCGGGATCCTTTCGGGGTCCAGTCAGGGTCATTTCGGGACTTTTTCGGGATCATTTAGAGATGGCTTTCAGGATTCGTCCGGGATCCCGTCAGGGTAATTTCTGAACTTTTCCGAGACTATTTCGGGATAATTTTGGGACCTTCCCAAGATCATTTCTGGATGGATTTTGGGATCAGTCCGGGATGCCGTCAGGGTCATTTTGCTATTAGGTGATCATTTGAGGACCTTTCCGGCATCACTTCTGGATGGTTTTCGGTATCCGATCAGGATCCCCTCGGAATCATTGCGCGACTTTTTCGGGATCATTTGGGGTCCCTCCCAAGATCATTTCTGGATGGATTTCGGGATCTGTCCGGGATCCCGTCAGGGTCATTTAGGGGTGCGTTCGAGATCCCGTCAGGGTCATTTCGGGACTTCTTCGGGACTATATCGGGATCATTTCTGGATGGTTTATGGGATCCGTCCATGACCCCTTAAGGGTCATTTCGGGACTATTAGGTGATCATTTGAGGAACATTTCCGGCATCACTTCTGGATGATTTTCGGTATCCGTTCGGGATCCCGTCGGAATCAATGCGGGACTTTTACGGAATCATTTGGGATTCCTTCCGGCATCATTTCAGGATGGTTTTCGGGAGTTGTCCGGGATCCCGTCGGGGTTATTTCGGGACCTTTTCGGGGCTAATACGGGATCATTTGGGGATCCTCTAGGGGTCGTTTCGTGACTTTTTCTGTATTATTTCGGGATCATTTTGGGACCCTTTCGGCATAATTTCTTGATGGTTTGCCGGATCCATCAGGGTCATTTCGGGACCATTTTGGGATCATTTGGGGACCCTTCCGAGATCATTTCTGGATCCGTCCGGGATGCCGTAGGAGCCATTTCGGTATTTTTTGTTACTTTTCCGGGATAGTTTTTGCACCCTTCCAGGATCATTTCTGGATCTGTGCGGGATCCCATCTGGGTCAATTCCGGACTATCTCGGGATCATTTTGGAATCCTTCCGGAATCATTTCTGTATGGTTTTCGCGATCCATCGTGGATCCCCTCGGAGCCATTTCGGAACTTTTTTTGGAGTTAGTCGGGATAATTTAGGGACCCTTCCTGGATATTTTCTGGATGGTGTTTGAGATCCGCCCGGGAGCCCGTCAGGGTCATTTCGGAACCTTTTCGGGATCATTTTGGAACACCTTCAGGGATCATTTCTGTGTGGTTCTCTGGATACGTCTAGAATCGTGTCGCTCTCATTTCGGGTTTTTTTGGGACTATTCGGGGAACTTTTGGAGACCCTTTCGGGGCATTTCTGGATGGTTTTCGGGATCCGTCCGCGATAGCGTTGGCGTCATTTCGTAGCTTTTTCTGGATAATTTCGGGATCATTTGGGATCCTATCAGGTTATCAGCTCATTTAGTTCTTTTTTTTACTCAATTACAAAAATAAAATGCATTAGACAGAAAACAAAATTTTAAACAGATAATAAGCAGGCTAACGCGAATAGCCCATATATTTAAAATTTTCCTTGCGGACGGGGCCGCGGGTAAAGGCTAGTATATATTATAAATGGGAAAGTTTGGATGTTAAGATGTTTGGATGTTTGGATGTTTGGATGTTTGGATGTTTGTCCAGACGTTTGTCTTTGTGACTCAATAACGCAAGAACGGCTGGACCGATTTGGATGAAATTTTGCACACATATAGCCAATAGTCTAGAAGGATCTACTAGCTATATATTTTTCAAAAGGGGCGTGGTCCCCGCCCCCCAGGAACAGTTATAATTTAATTATTATATTTTTTCGTCTTTGCGACTGAATCACGCCAGAATGGCTACACGGATTTTGATGAAATTTGGGACACAGACAATAGTCTACTAGCGAAATTTTTTTCGAACATGGAAAGAGGGGTGGGGGTCCCACGACCCCTTCTAGAAATTATTTTTCATAATTTTTACACATTATAACTTTACGTATACTGGCCTTCACCAATATCACAGACTCAAGGTGTCAAATAAGTCGAGGGCTTACAAAGTAAGCAGTGACACCCTCCGCCCGCCCCCCTTTATCTCCCCCTCTGGTGTAAAATCCATAAATTGTTATAACTCAATCTAAATTTTCTCCTAAATCAATAGTTTTTGGTATCTGGTACATACAGAACGAGATCTAGACAATTTTGGAGGAACGATCAGTGGTCCTCTCCTCTACTTCCGCCATCCGCCCTCCATCAATTGTTCTTATTAGCACGCTTTTATTAGCTTTACCTGTATGTTTCTATCTAACTTTTTATTCGCTCCAATGCGCCTGCTGCCTTATTAACATGGTTTTATAATTAGCTTCACCTTATTTGTAATCCCGTAAGGGTCATATCGAGACCCTTCCGGGATCATTTCTGGATGGTTTTCGGGATCGGTCCGCGATTACGCCGGGGTAATTTCGGGACTTTTTCGGGACTATTTCGGGATCATTTTGGGACCCTTCCGGGATCATTTCTGTATAGTTTACGGGATCCGTCCGGGATCCCGTCGGGGTTATTTTGGAACATTTTCGGGACTATCCCGGAATCAGTTCGGGACTATTTCGCGATCATTTGGGGACCCTTCCGGAATCATTTCTGGATGGTTTTCGGGATCCGTGCGGGATCTCGTCGGGGTCATATGGGGACTTTTTCGGGATCATTTGGGGGCTCTTCCGGCATCATTTCTGGATGGTTTTCGGGATCCGTCCGGGATATCGTCGGGGTCATTTGGGGACTTTTTCGGGATCATTTGGGGGCTCTTCCGGCATCATTTCTGGATGGTTTTCGGGCTCCGTCCGGGATCCCGTCGGGGTCATTTCGGGACTTTTTCGCGACTAATACGGGATCATTTGGGAACCCTTTCGGCATCATTTCTGGATGGTTTTCGGGATCCGTCCGGGATCCCATTAGGGTAATTTCGGGACTATTAGGGGATCATTTGGGAACCTTTCCGGCATCATTTCTGGATAATTTTCGGGATCCGTCCGGGATGCCGACGAGGTCATTCTGGGACTATTTCGGGATCATTTGGGATACCTACCGGCATCATTTCTGGATGGTTTTTGGGATTCGTCCGGGATCCCGTCGTGGTCCTTTCGGGACTTTTTTTTCGACTAATACGGGATCATTTGCGGACCCTTTCGGCATCATTTCTGGATAGTTGTCGGGATCCCGTCACGGCCATTTCGGGACTATTAGGGGATCATTTGAGGACCTTTCCGGCATCATTTCTGTATTGTTTTCGTAATCCTTTCGGGATCCCGTCAGGGTCATTTTGGGACTTTTTCGGGGCTAATACGGGATCATTTGGGGATCCTCTAGGGGTCGTTTCGTGACTTTTTCTGTTTTATTTCGGGATCATTTGGGGACCCTTCCGGCATAATTTCTTGATGGTTTGCCGGATCCATCAGGGTCATTTCGGGACCATTTTGGGATCATTTGGGGACCCTTCCGAGATCATTTCTGGATCCGTCCGGGATGCCGTAGGAGCCATTTCGGGATTTTTTGTTACTTTTCCGGGATCATTTCTGGATCTGTGCGGGATCCCATCTGGGTCATTTCCGGACTATTTCGGGATCATTTTGGGATCCTTCCTGAATCATTTCTGTATGGTTTTCGCGACCCGTCGTTGATTCCCTCGGAGCCATTTCGGAACCTTTTCTGGAGTATGTCGGGGTCATTTGGGGACTTTTTCGGGATCATTTGGGGCTCTTCCGGCATCATTTCTGGATGGTTTTCGGGATCCGTGCGGGATCTCGTCGGGGTCATTTGGGGACTTTTTCGGGATCATTTGGGGGCTCTTCCGGCATCATTTCTGGATGGTTTTCGGGATCCGTCCGGGATATCGTCGGGGTCATTTGGGGACTTTTTCGGGATCATTTGGGGGCTCTTCCGGCATCATTTCTGGATGGTTTTCGGGATCCGTCCGGGATCCCATCAGGGTAATTTCGGGACTATTAGGGGATCATTTGTGGACCTTTCCGGCATCATTTCTGGATAATTTTCGGTATCCGTCCGGGATGCCGACGAGGTCATTTCGGATTATTTCGGGATCATTTGGGATACCTACCGGCATCATTTCTGGATGGTTTTTGGGATTCGTCCGGGATCCCGTCGGGGTCATTTCGGGACTTTTTCTCGACTAATACGGGATCATTTGCGGACCCTTCCGGCATAATTTCTGGATAGTTGTCGGGATCCGTTCGGGATCCCGTCACGGTCATTTCGGAACTATTAGGGGATCATTTGAGGACCTTTCCGGCATCATTTCTGGTTAGTTTTCGGGATCCTTTCCGGGTCCCATCAGGGTCATTTCGGGACTTTCGGCATCATTTAAGATTGGTTTTCAGGATTCGTCCGGGATCCGTCAGGGTAATTTCTGGACTTTTCCCAGACTATTTCGGGATAATTTTGGGACCCTCCCAAGATCATTTCTGGATGGATTTCGGGATCTGTCCGGGATGCCGTCAGGGTCATTTTGGGACTATTAGGTGATCATTTGAGGACCTTTTCGGCATCACTTCTGGATGGTTTTCGGTATCCGCTCAGGATCCCGTCGGAATTATTGCGGGACTTTTTCGGGATCATTTGGTGTCCCTTCCGGCATCATTTCTGGATGGTTTTTGGGAGTCGTCCGGCATCCCGTCGGGTTCATTTCGGGACTTTTTCTCGACTAATACGGCATCATTTGCGGGCCCTTTCGGCATCATTTCTAGATAGTTGTCGGGATCCGTTCGGGATGCCGTCAGGGTCTTTTCGGAACTATTAGGTGATCATTTGAGGACATTTCCGGTATCATTTCTGGATAGTTTTCGGGATCCTTTCGGGGTCCAGTCAGGGTCATTTCGGGACTTTTTCGGGATCATTTAGAGATGGCTTTCAGGATTCGTCCGGGATCCCGTCAGGGTAATTTCTGAACTTTTCCGAGACTATTTCGGGATAATTTTGGGACCTTCCCAAGATCATTTCTGGATGGATTTTGGGATCAGTCCGGGATGCCGTCAGGGTCATTTTGCTATTAGGTGATCATTTGAGGACCTTTCCGGCATCACTTCTGGATGGTTTTCGGTATCCGATCAGGATCCCCTCGGAATCATTGCGCGACTTTTTCGGGATCATTTGGGGTCCCTCCCAAGATCATTTCTGGATGGATTTCGGGATCTGTACGGGATCCCGTCAGGGTCATTTAGGGGTGCGTTCGAGATCCCGTCAGGGTCATTTCGGGACTTCTTCGGGACTATATCGGGATCATTTCTGGATGGTTTATGGGATCCGTCCATGACCCCTTAAGGGTCATTTCGGGACTATTAGGTGATCATTTGAGGACCTTTCCGGCATCACTTCTGGATGATTTTCGGTATCCGTTCGGGATCCCGTCGGAATCAATGCGGGACTTTTACGGAATCATTTGGGATTCCTTCCGGCATCATTTCAGGATGGTTTTCGGGATTTGTCCGGGATCCCGTCGGGGTTATTTCGGGACCTTTTCGGGGCTAATACGGGATCATTTGGGGATCCTCTAGGGGTCGTTTCGTGACTTTTTCTGTATTATTTCGGGATCATTTTGGGACCCTTTCGGCATAATTTCTTGATGGTTTGCCGGATCCATCAGGGTCATTTCGGGACCATTTTGGGATCATTTGGGGACCCTTCCGAGATCATTTCTGGATCCGTCCGGGATGCCGTAGGAGCCATTTCGGTATTTTTTGTTACTTTTCCGGGATAGTTTTTGCACCCTTCCAGGATCATTTCTGGATCTGTGCGGGATCCCATCTGGGTCAATTCCGGACTATCTCGGGATCATTTTGGAATCCTTCCGGAATCATTTCTGTATGGTTTTCGCGATCCATCGTGGATCCCCTCGGAGCCATTTCGGAACTTTTTTTGGAGTTAGTCGGGATAATTTAGGGACCCTTCCTGGATATTTTCTGGATGGTGTTTGAGATCCGCCCGGGAGCCCGTCAGGGTCATTTCGGAACCTTTTCGGGATCATTTTGGAACACCTTCAGGGATCATTTCTGTGTGGTTCTCTGGATACGTCTAGAATCGTGTCGCTCTCATTTCGGGTTTTTTTGGGACTATTCGGGGAACTTTTGGAGACCCTTTCGGGGCATTTCTGGATGGTTTTCGGGATCCGTCCGCGATAGCGTTGGCGTCATTTCGTAGCTTTTTCTGGATAATTTCGGGATCATTTGGGATCCTATCAGGTTATCAGCTCATTTAGTTCTTTTTTTTACTCAATTACAAAAATAAAATGCATTAGACAGAAAACAAAATTTTAAACAGATAATAAGCAGGCTAACGCGAATAGCCCATATATTTAAAATTTTCCTTGCGGACGGGGCCGCGGGTAAAGGCTAGTATATATTATAAATGGGAAAGTTTGGATGTTAAGATGTTTGGATGTTTGGATGTTTGGATGTTTGGATGTTTGGATGTTTGTCCAGACGTTTGTCTTTGTGACTCAATAACGCAAGAACGGCTGGACCGATTTGGATGAAATTTTGCACACATATAGCCAATAGTCTAGAAGGATCTACTAGCTATATATTTTTCAAAAGGGGCGTGGTCCCCGCCCCCCAGGAACAGTTATAATTTAATTATTATATTTTTTCGTCTTTGCGACTGAATCACGCCAGAATGGCTACACGGATTTTGATGAAATTTGGGACACAGACAATAGTCTACTAGCGAAATTTTTTTCGAACATGGAAAGAGGGGTGGGGGTCCCACGACCCCTTCTAGAAATTATTTTTCATAATTTTTACACATTATAACTTTACGTATACTGGCCTTCACCAATATCACAGACTCAAGGTGTCAAATAAGTCGAGGGCTTACAAAGTAAGCAGTGACACCCTCCGCCCGCCCCCCTTTATCTCCCCCTATGGTGTAAAATCCATAAATTGTTATAACTCAATCTAAATTTTCTCCTAAATCAATAGTTTTTGGTATCTGGTACATACAGAACGAGATCTAGACAATTTTGGAGGAACGATCAGTGGTCCTCTCCTCTACTTCCGCCATCCGCCCTCCATCAATTGTTCTTATTAGCACGCTTTTATTAGCTTTACCTGTATGTTTCTATCTAACTTTTTATTCGCTCCAATGCGCCTGCTGCCTTATTAACATGGTTTTATAATTAGCTTCACCTTATTTGTAATCCCGTAAGGGTCATATCGAGACCCTTCCGGGATCATTTCTGGATGGTTTTCGGGATCGGTCCGCGATTACGCCGGGGTAATTTCGGGACTTTTTCGGGACTATTTCGGGATCATTTTGGGACCCTTCCGGGATCATTTCTGTATAGTTTACGGGATCCGTCCGGGATCCCGTCGGGGTTATTTTGGAACATTTTCGGGACTATCCCGGAATCAGTTCGGGACTATTTCGCGATCATTTGGGGACCCTTCCGGAATCATTTCTGGATGGTTTTCGGGATCCGTGCGGGATCTCGTCGGGGTCATATGGGGACTTTTTCGGGATCATTTGGGGGCTCTTCCGGCATCATTTCTGGATGGTTTTCGGGATCCGTCCGGGATATCGTCGGGGTCATTTGGGGACTTTTTCGGGATCATTTGGGGCTCTTCCGGCATCATTTCTGGATGGTTTTCGGGATCCGTCCGGGATCTCGTCGGGGTCATTTGGGGACTTTTTCGGGATCATTTTGGGGCTCATCCGGTTCGGCATCATTTCTGGATGGTTTTCGGGATCCGTCCGGGATCCCGTCGGGGTCATTTCGGGACTTTTTCGCGACTAATACGGGATCATTTGGGAACCCTTTCGGCATCATTTCTGGATGGTTTTCGGGATCCGTCCGGGATCCCATTAGGGTAATTTCGGGACTATTAGGGGATCATTTGGGAACCTTTCCGGCATCATTTCTGGATAATTTTCGGGATCCGTCCGGGATGCCGACGAGGTCATTCTGGGACTATTTCGGGATCATTTGGGATACCTACCGGCATCATTTCTGGATGGTTTTTGGGATTCGTCCGGGATCCCGTCGTGGTCCTTTCGGGACTTTTTTTTCGACTAATACGGGATCATTTGCGGACCCTTTCGGCATCATTTCTGGATAGTTGTCGGGATCCCGTCACGGCCATTTCGGGACTATTAGGGGATCATTTGAGGACCTTTCCGGCATCATTTCTGTATTGTTTTCGGAATCCTTTCGGGATCCCGTCAGGGTCATTTTGGGACTTTTTCGGGGCTAATACGGGATCATTTGGGGATCCTCTAGGGGTCGTTTCGTGACTTTTTCTGTTTTATTTCGGGATCATTTGGGGACCCTTCCGGCATAATTTCTTGATGGTTTGCCGGATCCATCAGGGTCATTTCGGGACCATTTTGGGATCATTTGGGGACCCTTCCGAGATCATTTCTGGATCCGTCCGGGATGCCGTAGGAGCCATTTCGGGATTTTTTGTTACTTTTCCGGGATCATTTCTGGATCTGTGCGGGATCCCATCTGGGTCATTTCCGGACTATTTCGGGATCATTTTGGGATCCTTCCGGAATCATTTCTGTATGGTTTTCGCGATCCGTCGTTGATTCCCTCGGAGCCATTTCGGAACCTTTTCTGGAGTATGTCGGGGTCATTTGGGGACTTTTTCGGGATCATTTGGGGCTCTTCCGGCATCATTTCTGGATGGTTTTCGGGATCCGTGCGGGATCTCGTCGGGGTCATTTGGGGACTTTTTCGGGATCATTTGGGGGCTCTTCCGGCATCATTTCTGGATGGTTTTCGGGATCCGTCCGGGATATCGTCGGGGTCATTTGGGGACTTTTTCGGGATCATTTGGGGGCTCTTCCGGCATCATTTCTGGATGGTTTTCGGGATCCGTCCGGGATCCCATCAGGGTAATTTCGGGACTATTAGGGGATCATTTGTGGACCTTTCCGGCATCATTTCTTGATAATTTTCGGTATCCGTCCGGGATGCCGACGAGGTCATTTCGGATTATTTCGGGATCATTTGGGATACCTACCGGCATCATTTCTGGATGGTTTTTGGGATTCGTCCGGGATCCCGTCGGGGTCATTTCGGGACTTTTTCTCGACTAATACGGGATCATTTGCGGACCCTTCCGGCATAATTTCTGGATAGTTGTCGGGATCCGTTCGGGATCCCGTCACGGTCATTTCGGAACTATTAGGGGATCATTTGAGGACCTTTCCGGCATCAATTCTGGTTAGTTTTCGGGATCCTTTCCGGGTCCCATCAGGGTCATTTCGGGACTTTCGGCATCATTTAAGATTGGTTTTCAGGATTCGTCCGGGATCCGTCAGGGTAATTTCTGGACTTTTCCCAGACTATTTCGGGATAATTTTGGGACCCTCCCAAGATCATTTCTGGATGGATTTCTGGATCTGTCCGGGATGCCGTCAGGGTCATTTTGGGACTATTAGGTGATCATTTGAGGACCTTTTCGGCATCACTTCTGGATGGTTTTCGGTATCCGCTCAGGATCCCGTCGGAATTATTGCGGGACTTTTTCGGGATCATTTGGTGTCCCTTCCGGCATCATTTCTGGATGGTTTTTGGGAGTCGTCCGGCATCCCGTCGGGTTCATTTCGGGACTTTTTCTCGACTAATACGGCATCATTTGCGGGCCCTTTCGGCATCATTTCTAGATAGTTGTCGGGATCCGTTCGGGATCCCGTCAGGGTCTTTTCGGAACTATTAGGTGATCATTTGAGGACATTTCCGGCATCATTTCTGGATAGTTTTCGGGATCCTTTCGGGGTCCAGTCAGGGTCATTTCGGGACTTTTTCGAGATCATTTAGAGATGGCTTTCAGGATTCGTCCGGGAACCCGTCAGGGTAATTTCTGAACTTTTCCGAGACTATTTCGGGATAATTTTGGGACCTTCCCAAGATCATTTCTGGATGGATTTTGGGATCAGTCCGGGATGCCGTCAGGGTCATTTTGCTATTAGGTGATCATTTGAGGACCTTTCCGGCATCACTTCTGGATGGTTTTCGGTATCCGATCAGGATCCCCTCGGAATCATTGCGCGACTTTTTCGGGATCATTTGGGGTCCCTCCCAAGATCATTTCTGGATGGATTTCGGGATCTGTCCGGGATCCCGTCAGGGTCATTTAGGGGTGCGTTCGAGATCCCGTCAGGGTCATTTCGGGACTTCTTCGGGACTATATCGGGATCATTTCTGGATGGTTTATGGGATCCGTCCATGACCCCTTAAGGGTCATTTCGGGACTATTAGGTGATCATTTGAGGACCTTTCCGGCATCGCTTCTGGATGATTTTCGGTATCCGTTCGGGATCCCGTCGGAATCAATGCGGGACTTTTACGGAATCATTTGGGATTCCTTCCGGCATCATTTCAGGATGGTTTTCGGGATTTGTCCGGGATCCCGTCGGGGTTATTTCGGGACCTTTTCGGGGCTAATACGGGATCATTTGGGGATCCTCTAGGGGTCGTTTCGTGACTTTTTCTGTATTATTTCGGGATCATTTTGGGACCCTTTCGGCATAATTTCTTGATGGTTTGCCGGATCCATCAGGGTCATTTCGGGACCATTTTGGGATCATTTGGGGACCCTTCCGAGATCATTTCTGGATCCGTCCGGGATGCCGTAGGAGCCATTTCGGTATTTTTTGTTACTTTTCCGGGATAGTTTTTGCACCCTTCCGGGATCATTTCTGGATCTGTGCGGGATCCCATCTGGGTCAATTCCGGACTATCTCGGGATCATTTTGGAATCCTTCCGGAATCATTTCTGTATGGTTTTCGCGATCCATCGTGGATCCCCTCGGAGCCATTTCGGAACTTTTTTTGGAGTTAGTCGGGATAATTAAGGGACCCTTCCTGGATATTTTCTGGATGGTTTTTGAGATCCGCCCGGGAGCCCGTCAGGGTCATTTCGGAACCTTTTCGGGATCATTTTGGAACACCTTCAGGGATCATTTCTGTGTGGTTCTCTGGATACGTCTAGAATCGTGTCGCTCTCATTTCGGGTTTTTTTGGGACTATTCGGGGAACTTTTGGAGACCCTTTCGGGGCATTTCTGGATGGTTTTCGGGATCCGTCCGCGATAGCGTTGGCGTCATTTCGTAGCTTTTTCTGGACAATTTCGGGATCATTTGGGATCCTATCAGGTTATCAGCTCATTTAGTTCTTTTTTTTACTCAATTACAAAAATAAAATGCATTAGACAGAAAACAAAATTTTAAACAGATAATAAGCAGGCTAACGCGAATAGCCCATTATTTAAAATTTTCCTTGCGGACGGGGCCGCGGGTAAAGGCTAGTAATATATAATTAGATAGACTAGTATCGCCTGTGGTCGAAATTCGACCAACTCTTATTTTTTTCAACTCAGTCTATGCATCCAGTGTTGGGGGTAGTGAAATAATGCGTTAATAGTTAAGCAGTGAGCGGAAATATAGCAAACTGGTCTAACTTACTTAAATTTTTCATTAACACATTGTAATTTTTATTTTATTTTCTTAAATTTTCTACAAAATTTTCAAATGTAATTATAACCTTTTGGTATGGAGCTCCTTAAACAAAAATATAAAAAATATGTAAAATCAAAAGAAATTGACATAGAATTAAGGTGAATTTACTTGACATTAAATTGAAAAATAGGTTTTTCCACACCACCTGGGAGGTCCACGTTGGGGCGCTACCGAAGTTAATTTTGTATGCTCAGTTCCCCAGTAGGCCTATATCCTCCATATACATATATCGCCCATTTACTTCAATAGTGTCATAATTCAAAAACACGAACTTTTAGTTAAAATCGAAGAAATGTGCTTAAGGAATTTAGCCTATTTCACGCCACCCGTTAGGTATGCAATTGGCGCTTTACCGAGTTTAATTTTGTATAAATACATATGTAGTATGTACATAAATGTGACACAAAACGAAAATTTCGAATAGAATAGAGATACCTTCATAAAAAATAAAAATATAAAAAAATTATGTAATGAGAAAGAAGGCAGAGTTCACTAAAAAAATTTAAATGAAAGAAAAAAAATAAACGTAATTAATTTGTATTAAATTTGTAAACATTCATATTCATGAAATGGAGATGAATATATATGACCATATCTACCATAAAATATCGTCTGTGAACGATATAATACTAAGATATAGCAAAGCAGAATAAATTAGAAAAAGAAAGAAAAAGAAACAAAAACATTGAAATTATTCACGCAAGCATATTTACTAAAATAAAATTGATTTCATAATTTTAAGCGACATAAACAAATTAGGATTATGGGATCCAAGTACCCGATTAATGGGCATATAATCAAACAAAGTTAGCCTAATAATAAATATAGTGGGTAATATACTGCCTATGCAATATTTCGACCTAAAATCGAAAACGTTTTTGGGTCGTATTTTTTCGCTTAATATACAACGTGAAATTTTCCGATTCAATCAAGTTGCATTTAAATAATAATAAACTAATTTGAAATAAAAGATAATATAATAAAATAAAATAACAAATATCAAAATAAATTAGCATAAAAGACAATATACAAATTTTAATGTAATATCTTTGTAGCAAATTTATTTATTTTTTGTTCACTATAAGACGTGCTATATCTAAAATGAGCATAAAATCTGGAAATGCAAAAAACATTTGGGTCAAATTTGTAATTAATTGTTATAAATAAATAAATTTAGTGAATTTGAACAAAAGTTGACTCATTATTTCTGATTTCATTTTTTTTAAAGCACCTAAAATGAAAAACATAGAATCTGTTAAATAAAGACCTATGCTTTTACGTGTAAGTAAAATTTGTCCAAAAATAGGCAGGTTAAGTTATTACTTCTCTTTAAAGTTTTTTGTGCGCTAACAATTATTTTAGGACAATTTTTTAAGGATTTTGGTACAAACCAATATAGGTAATTGGAAAGAATGGGAAACAATATTTTATTTCAACAGAAAATGAGCGAAGCAGTAGTTCTCTCACCGTTTGGCGTGTACAAATATATACATATGTAGAGATGAAACATTTGAGCAACGCAACAACTGAGAATTTGGAGCTATTTACTCAGGGGGGTTTGTGAACATAATGCGTCCTACAGATGGCAATTTCGATAGTTGCACAGATATTCGAATTTACAAAAAACTTTTTCTATTAATTATAAACAAATGTAATATTTGTTAACAAAAATAGGCCTATGCACTGCGGCTGATCAATACGAATCGACTCATATAACTTTTATATGATTTTACGTATGCTAAGTATGCGAAACAGCCTGTCAATTGATTGTATGGAAATTTTGTTAGCGTATTAATATATAGATATTAGATATTAGATACTAGCCTTTACCCGCTGCCCCGTTCGCTGAGAGAAAATAACATATATATGCTATTCACGTTAGCCTGCTTATCAAGTTATCTGTTCAAAAATTACTTTTGTCTAATGTATTTTATTTTTGTAATAGAATAAAAAAGAACCAAATGAACTGATAAGCTGAAAGGCAGGCTTACGTGAATAGCATACAGTTTTTTCGAATTAAAAAAATGCATATTTTTATACTCAGCTTGCTTTGCACACAGAGTATATTAACTTTGATTTAATAACGGTTGGTTGTACAGGTATAAAGGAAACGAAATAGATATACACTTCCATATATCAAAATAATCAGGATCAAAAAAAAAAAAAAAAAATTGGTTGAGCCATGTCCGTCCGTCCGTCTGTCCGTTAACACGATAACTTGAGTAAATCTTGAGATATATTCACCAAATTTGGTACACGAGCTTATCTGGGCCCAGAATAGATTGGTATTGAAAATGAGCGAAATCGGAAAACACAAAAAACCTAATTATTTAGTAAATAATACACCTATAATGCTGAAATTTGACGTGAGGACTTATATTGTCTCAATCTTGTAAAAATTTGAAAAAATTTTTAAAATGAACATGGCACCGCCCAATTGTGATAAAATCAATTTTACAAAAAAATATTATTTATCACAAATCAAAAATCGTTAAACCTATCGTACTAAAGTTCGGCAGAGAATTTGCCTTTACTATAAGGAATGCTTTAAAGAAAAATTAACGAAACCGGTTAAGGACCACGCTCACTTTTATATAAAAGATTTTTAAAAGGGTTGTGGACGAACGATCATTGTAAAAAAGAGCTTTATATCAGTGGTATTTCATTTCCCAAGTGTATTTATAACAATAAATAGAAAACATTTCAAATTTAAAAAAATGGGCGTGGCACCGCCCCTTTTATGACTTAGCAATTTTCTATGTTTCGGGAGCCATAACTCGCAGAAAAATTAAGGGATCGTAATAGAATTTGGTACAAAAATTTTCCCTATAGCAGAAAATGTTTCTAAAAAAAATGGGCGTGATCGGTTAAAGACCACGCCCACTTTTATATAAACGATTTTTAAAAGGGTCGTAGACGAAAATAATAATTTATATCTTAGCGAAAAAAAGCTTTGTATCAATAGAATTTTACTTTATTAATTGAATTATAACATTAAATCGGAAAACACTAAAATTTTTGAAAATGGGTGTGGCACCGCCCCTTTTATGACTAAGCAATTTTCTATGTTTCGGGAGCCATAACTCGAAGAAGAATTAACGTATCGTTATAAAATTTGGTACACAAATTTTCCTAATAGCAGAAAATATTTCTAGTAAAAATGGACGGGAGCGGCTAAAGACAACGGCAACTTAGATATAAAATAAGTTTAAAAGGGTCGTCGACTAGAATAGTAAGCTATAACTTAGCAAAAAATAGTTTTGAATCAATGATATTTCACTTATTAAGTTTTATTGTAAGAGGAACGGGGAAGACATTTTTTTTTAAACGGGCGGTGCCACGTGTTATGTAGAAAAGTAGTTTATCTGAAATAAAATGTACAATTGAAGCTCACCCTGAGTATATAATGTTCGGTTACACCCGAACTTAGACACCTTTACTTGTTTTTAATTTAAATAAATTGATATGAAAGGGGTGAAGGAATTACTATTCATAGAACAAAGGAGTGAAACTAGAATTAGCTAAAACCAAAGAGAATTTTTTAGATGAAAATATTGTTGCGTTTTCGGGTATTTAGTTGGTTAAAATATTACAAAAAGTGTAATTATAGTTATAACAAAAAAAAAAATCAAAAATAGAACGAAAAAGCTTTGCTAGATTTTAAAGATAAAAAATAGCGAATTTTAATTACGAATAATTTGCAGGGAATCCTTGGCCATAAAAGCTCATAATTTAAAAAGGCATGTGTGTTGAACTACCGGTTTCGAAGAGTCCTTAAATGATCCCGTAAGGGTCCCAAAATGATACCCAAATAGTCCCGAAAAATCCCGACGTGATACCGGACAAATCCCGAAAATCATTCAGAAATGATAACTGAGGGGTCTCCATATGATCTCGAAATAGTCCCGAAGGTCGGTATACGTAAAGTTATAATGTGTAAATATTATTAAAAATAATTATTCGAAGGTGTCCCCTCCCCCCTTTCCATATTCGAAAAAAGAACGAAACATTCGATTTTAATTTAATTATTATTGTTTTAAGCTTTTAGGGTGGTCCAAAGATGGCTGCGAAGGACCATGAATAAAGGTGAATACTCACTTGGTCTTTCTTCGCTGCACTACTTCAATATATAAAAAAGGTCTGTTTTAGCTTTTTCCGAAATTATGATTCCACAATTTTATTTTATTATTTAATAATTATTGGTTTGCTCTACTTTATGTTGAAAAGATATTCAAGTGCACTTTGTAAGTTCACCATACATATGTACTAGGTATAAAAATAAAATGATTGAATATAACGCTGGTCATATGTATACAAATAAAAGGACTGAATATAGCGCGTCCGCGATTGCCGGCTAATAGTTTTTTGACTGGTCGATTCGCACACTGTTTGATGGTGATGGCCCCTCGTCGGTGTTGGCGCCTTCCAGTTCGCCGCGTACGGCTGCGCGTGAGGGTGGCGCGTGCCGCCGTTTAATTTGGTAATGTAGGCGGCTTAAACACCCTTCCCGCCCTGCGGGGAGGTGCTAGTAAAGCACTTTCTGCAGCTCCTGCAGGGCGCGGATGGTCGTCTCTAAGGCGCGACTCGTAATGCGCCGTTGCACAGTGTTTCGTGTAGAACAAGCTATATGGACAAAAAACAAAGTTCTTATTCCAAGAAAAGTGTAATGGGAAATGAAAGAAAACAAACAAAATAACGGGATTTTTGCTTTTTTTTTTGATATTTTTGCTCATATATATTGAGTAATTGAAGTAAGAAGGCAGGAGTGGCCGTAAAATGCATTGATTAATTTGCAAAATTCTTGTTGAATATTAAGCTTCATATTTCTTTTAAGTGAACACTTTTATATAATTTTTTTGATGGATTCTAAGCTCGAAGGTAAGTAAAATTTTCTTATAGTAATTCTTTCGCAATTAGAGTATTTTCAAAATATTTAACATTCCGTTATTAAGAAGAAAAGGTATTTTTTCTCTATATTTTTAATTTTAGGGACAAAAAAAGTTACATACATCCGCGGACATCCGGGCTAAATTTTACTCATGTTCTAGTCGCAAGTATTCTCTAATAGCCGAAAGAAAAAACCATTGCGAATTCCTTGCACATCTATTTTTAATTTTTTTTTTTTGTAGATTTAGTTATCTCTACATATAAAATAGGATGTATGTACGTACCAGCTCCGGTGAGATATCTGAACCTTTAAAGCTGATCTACAAAAGGCAGGACCAATTCCCAGGTACAGGGAACAAGCACGTAGCCATAAAACACACAAAAATAAACGCGCAAGGTCAACAAGAGCACACCAAAAGCAAAAAGGCGAAGATCACTGACTTCAACCTGCCACAACCTACCGCACCAGTCACCAAGGCATAAAAACAGGTACATACAAAGCAATCCTAATGCAGGTATAACCACACAGGAACGCTACACAAAACAACCCCATTTGGTAGCACCTACGGCAATACCTGAATGTAATATAAATACTGCACAACTGATAATAAATTAGAACGATCAACGACACTTAAGATGGCAGCACAACAATCATCAACTATTCACCCTGTCGGAAAATCAACAACAAAAAGCAGTTTAGTGATAACCGTGCCAAGAACGGAGTTTTTTGACATTTGGGTTCAACATTCGAAGGAGTTTTGTTGTACTTAAGTACGATTTAAACGTAGCAGCCGAGTATTCGATAAAAAGTTTAAGCTTACAAATATGGGCATATTCGTCGAAGCTGGATCAAAAGTGGAACACTTCTGGAAGACATAAGGAGCGATTTTTGAATAAAAACTCGGAGTGGCTTTCGGCTCCAGACTTCACATTCACAATAACGGTGGATTCAAAGTTGCCCCCAGACCAACCAACCACTTCTTCAGGTAACCCCGACCCCGGAAGACGAAAGAAGGACTTTGTTAACTGCAGTTAAAAAACCAAACGGCGTCGAGTGGATGACCTCTTGCAATCTAGAAGTCCTGGTGAGTTACTTTATGCGGCAGAAGTATCAACAGTATAAAAAAATTACAGGAAACCACTCAAATATTCGGCAAAAAGATGACATGTGAGCCAGATGCAAGATGCAAGATGCTTGAGCAATGTAGAAGCTTTAGCATACTACGTAGATAGCAAGTAGACGACTCATGGGTCCAAAACGACTAGGAAGTGGAGCATCAAGGCAAGTCATAAGGTTTATCCATCATTTTATAGTCTAAGAAAAGCTAAGGCAGAATGATATCCAAATGAAATTGATGTGGGTGAAACACGTGCGGAAATTAAAGTCCAGTCCGTATTAGATAAAAATATTGAGCGTTTAGTTTTAGCAAATCAAGAAGTTTTTGTTAGTTTATTACCTACAAACTTGACGTATACTTTAGTCAGCAAGTGGGGTTGCGATGGAAGCTCTGGCCATAGCACATATAAGCAAAAGTTTACATGCAGTTCTGCCATTGATGAGTTTTTGTTTATATTTTCTTTCGTTCCTCTTCAATTACAGGATGAAAAAGGTAACATTGTTTGGCAGAATCCTCGACCTTCTTCTACCATGTATTGTCGTCCAATTACATTTTTTTTCTAAAGAAACAAAAGATTTTATTGTTTTTGAAACGAACAAAATTTTAGAGGAGATAAATGCGTTGTTGCCAACAAAATACATGCTCGAAGAATACGAAGTTTCCGTAAATCACAATATGCTTCTAACAATGATTGACGGAAAAGTTTGCAATGCTTTGACTGAAACTTCTTCCGCACAAAAGTGTTATATTTGTGGTGCCACTCTAAAATATATGAATAATGAGTTACGGGACTTTACGACTAACCGAGATAATCTTGGTCTCCATGCATGGATAAGATGTTTTGAATGCTTGCTTCACATAAGTTATCGCCTCGAAGTAAAGAAATGGCAGCTCAGGAATGAGGCAGATAAAGAGAGTGTAAAGCTACGTTCCAACGAAATCCGGAATAAATTTAAAAGTGTACTTGGATTGATAGTAGATAAACCAAAACCATGTTTCGGCAATACCAATGACGGCAACACTGCTCGTAGGTTTTTCGAAAATTCTGAGGCTAGTGCTGAGATTACGGGATTGGATGTAACGCTCATCAAAAGTTCGACACTCTCCTTCGCGCATTAGCATATGGGTACAATATAAATATCCAAAGATTTGAAAAATTTTCGGTCGAGACAAAAAACTATACATAGATCTCTATCCATTGTTTAATATGCCTGTTACAGTTCATAAAATCTTAGTGCATAGTACTGATATTATAAAATCAGCAATTTTACCTACTGTTCAACTTTCTGAGGAAGCACAGGAAGCCCGTAACAAAGATCTGAGACGATTCAGGGATGATAACACACAAAAGCAGTCGGTGAAGCCACGAATAGAGATCTTATGAATATGTTGCTTATAACATCGGATCCTTTAGTTTTAGGGAGATACCTAAAAAAAATGTATAAGTCTGACTTCAGAAGTCTTAAATTTACTGTCCCCCGATAATGTTGAGGAGTCAATAAATACCCCAGTTGTTTCAAGCTTTCACAGTAGTGTTGCTGATGCTCATGACTATTCCACAAATGACTCATCGAATGAAAGTGATGATAGCGAATAATAACATAATTATAAAAGACCTACCCTATAAATTTTTGTTGGATCAGGTTTTATTTAATTTAAATCTATTGTCTTTTCTACTTTGTATGATACTTTACTTTTAAGTTTTTGTAATAAGTAACTTTCACATAATTAATTTAATTATTTACATCGTTATTATTATTATTGTAATTCACTTTTACATTCCTGACTGGTACTATAAAATAATTTTGTAAAAATTGTAGTGCCAGGATAAATACTCAAATAAATACAATATATGTATGTACATATGTACATTCACTCACATAAATAAGTAGACACCCCTTTTTGGACAATTCTTACAATTTTCGCTTTCGCAAATTTATTTTAACTAATTTCCCATAAGAAAATTTGTCACGATCTATAACAAAAACTAAATTTTAAAAAATATTTGAAAAATTCTACGAATTTTCATCTTTTAACTAATTTCCCATATGAAAATTTGTCACGATCTATAACAAAAATTAAATTATATTTAAAAAATATTTGAAAAATTCGACGAATTTTTTTTCCGAATTTTCAGAATTTTTTAGAGTATTGAGATTTATAGTCCATTCACTTTAAGTACAATAAAGTAATATTCTTAAGTCCTTTAAATTTTTTTGGATCTATGTCACTTATTCACATTAGTTACTGTATATGAAATAAGCAAATGTATGCATATGAAGTAAAATTTTGGAAAAAAATAAAAAAAAGAACATATGGCTGAAAAAATTACGTAGTTGTAATAAATGACTGCATATGAAACGGAAAATCTCTAAAATAATTTTGTCCAGCTAGCTTGCTCTACACGAAACACTGTGCGTTGGCATTGCGCCGTTTGCAGGCCTTGAGGGGTGCGCGCGATCGTGCGCTTGGCCGTCTTCGCAAGTTTGGGGGTTGCCGCCGTTTTAATTGCAGGATGCGCCTTTTGGGCGCTGCAGGCGCAGGTCGTTGTCCTCTCTTTTTTTTCTTCGGCTTGGGTTTCGGCTTGCGGGACGCTTGGGGGGTTTTCCGTGGAGGGGCTTTGCGCTGCCCACAGCGACCTTTTGGCCTTTCGTGCAGGAGGGTGTGCTTTGCCAGGCCGCAAATTTTGCACGACCCTCGGGAGTCGCATTCTCCCGTGGTGTGCGTGAGTGCCAGACAATTGAAGCAGTAGCCCTGTGCCCTGGCCACTGTAGCACGCTGCAGTGGCCGCAACGCCTTAAAGGCCGGGCAGGACTGCAGCGCGTGGTAGCGATGGCAGAGCCGACACTGGAGGCAGTTATCGGTCTCTGCCGTGGGAGCCAGTGGGCATGCTGGTCGAGATGCCATGATGGTGTCTTTCTGAAAGTACAAGAGCAGACAGAGAAACGAGAAGTAGTTGGATATAGCGGATGATAAGCGGAAAGTTAATAATACAGGGGAAACGTCTATAAATTAGGGCGCTGTGCGCGAAGAGTGCTCCATTGGAAGAAAGCACAGTTTAACTAAGGGGCTCATGACAAGCCCATTTTGGGTACGAATCTCTACAACCCGAACATGGTTGTTAGGTCCGAGGCGAACGTTCTCGATTCGTCCCAGACGCCACACGGTGGGTGGGAGCGAATCTTCTTTAATTGCGACGAGGTCGCCTGGTTGAGGATTTCGCTGTGGCGTTTGCCATTTATAGCGCTTCTGAAGGTCCTTCAGATAATCCTCTTTCCAGCGTCGACTGAATTGGTGATGAATCGATTTAAGCTTTTCCCATCGATTTATCCAGGAGAGGTCTTCCGCGTTTGCCTCAGGAATGGCTAATAGCGGTGCACCTCGAAGGAAGTGACCCGGAGTGAGCGCTGTGAAGTCAGCTGGGTCCTGGGATAGTGAGGTTAGAGGCTTCGAATTGAGAACTGCTTCAATACGCGCCAACAGCGTCGTGAATTCTTCGAATGTAAACTTGTGGGATGCAGCGGTTTTTTTGAAGTGGGTTTTAAAACTTTTCACTGCGGATTCCCACAAGCCGCCCATATGAGGGGCACTGGGTGGAATATACTGCCATTTTATTCCCTGTGGGGCATATTTCTGCACAATGTCGGCGGAGCATTCGTTGAGAAACTTAACGAAGTCGCGTTCGAGTGCGCGCTGAGCGCCAATGAAGGTTTTACCATTGTCGCTCATCATTTTTGAGGGATGACCTCGTCTGCCAACGAATCGGGCGAATGCTGCTCGAAAGGCTTAGGTGGTAAGGTCCGCGCATAATTCGAGGTGTACTGCCTTTGTGGAAAAACAGGCGAATACTGCCGCGTACCCTTTTATGATAGTGGTCGACCTCAGAAGCGATGCTTTTATTTAGAATGGACCTGGAAGTCTACTCCTGTTGTGGAAAAGTGAGTGGGGAGTGAGAAATTACAGTGCTCAGCTGGTAGCGCTGCCATTATTTGCGTGCGCGTTTTCTGTTTGAAAAGCGTGCACGATTTGCATTGGAAAATGCATTTTTTAATAAGTGGCTTTAGTTTTGGTACGTAGTGCTCTTGCCTCACCATTGGAGCATTAACCGCAATTCTGCTTGAAGAAGCCGGCGGTGTAAAAACTCCAGAGCACCAATTGACAACGACACGATTCTAGATTTATCTAGATCCCTGACGGAATCCCGTACAGATCCCGAAATCCATCCAGAAATGATCTTGGAAGGGTCCCAAAATGATCCGGAAATAGTCTCGGAAAAGTCCAGAAATTACCCTGACAGGATCCCGGACAAAGCCTGAAAAACATACTTAAATGATCCCGAAAAGCACCGAATGACCCTGACGGGATACCGTATGGATCCCAAAAACCATACAGTAATGATGCCGGAAAGGTCCTCAAATTATGCCGAAAAAGTCCCGAAATTACCCTGACGGGATCTGGACGGATCCAGAAAACCATCCAGAAATGATGCCGAAAGGGACCCAACATGATCCCGAAAAAGTCCCGAAATTACCCCGACGGGATCCCGAACGGATACCGAAAACCATCCAGAAATGATGCCGGAAAGGTCCTTAAATGATCGCTTAATAGTCCCGAAATGACCCTGACGGTATCCCGAACGGATCCAGAAAACCATCCAAAAATTAGACCGAAAGGGTCCCAAATGGTCCCATATTGTTAGAGAAAAAGTCCCGAAATGACCCCGACGGGATCCCGAAAACCATCTAGAAATGATGCCGGAAGGTACCCCAAATGATCCCGAAATAGTCCCGAAATTACTCCGACGGGATCCCGGACGGATAACGAAAAGTACACAGAAATGATTCCGGAAGGGTACCAAAATGATCCCGAAATTTTCCCGAAAAATTCCCGAAATGACCCGACGGAATCCCGAAAACCATCTAGAAATGATGCCGGAAGTGACCCCAAATGATCCCGAAATGACCCCGACGGGATCCCGGACGGTTCCCGAAAACCATCCAGAAATGATACCGAAAGGGACCCGAAAGGATCCCGAAAAACCCTGAAATGACCCCGACGGGATCCCGGACGGATCCCGAACACCATCCAGATATGATACCGAAGAGGTCCTCAAATGATCCTCTAATAGTCCCGAAATGACCCTGACGGGATCCCGGGCGGATCCCGAAAACCATCCAGAAATGATGGCGAAAGGTTCCCAAATTATCCCGTATTAATCAAGCAGAAGTCCCGAAATGACCCCGACGGGATCCCGGACGGATCCCGAAAACCATCTAGAAATGATGCCGGAAGGTACGACAAATGATCCGGAAATAGTCCCGAAGTGACCCAGAAAGGATCTCGGGCGGATCCCGAAAACCATGCAGAAATGATGCCGGAAGGGACCCCACTTGATCCCAAAAAAGTCCCGAAATGACCCCCACGGGATCCCGGGCGGATCACGAAAACCATCCAGAAATGATGGCGAAAGGTTCCCAAATGATCCCGTATTAATCGAGTAAAACTCCCGAAATGACCCCGACGGGATCCCGGACGGATCCCGAAAACCATCCATAAATGATGCTGAAAGGATCCCAAATGATCCCGGAATGACCCCGACGGGATCCCGGACGGATCCCGAAAACCATCGAGAAATGATAGCGGAAGGGACCCTTATGATCCCGAAATGACCCCGACGGGATCCCGAAAACCATATAGAAATGATGCCGGAGGGTACCCCCAAACGATGCCGAAATAGTCCCCGAAATGACACCGACGGGATCCCGAAAGGATCCCGAAAAGCATCCAGAAATGATGCCGAAAGGGTCGCCAAATGATCCCGTGTTAGTCGGGAAGAGTTACGAAATGACCGCGACGCGATCCCGGACGGATCCCGAAAACTATCCAGAAATGATGCCGAAAGATAGACCTAATGATCCCGAAATAGCCCCGAAATGGCCCGACGGGATCCCGGACGGATCCCTAAAACCATCCAGGAATGATTACGGAAGGGACTCAAAATGACCCCGAAAAAGTCCCGCAGTCATTCCAGAAACCATAAAGAATTTATCTCTCAAAGGTACGCAAATAATCCCGAAAAAACCCCGACGGGATGCCGAACGGATCCCGAAGCCCATCCAGAAACGATGCCGGAAGTGTCCCCCAAATGATCGCGAAATAGTCATCGAATTATACCGGAATAGTCCCAAAAATAACCCCGAAGGGATCCCGGAAGGATCCCAAAACCATTCAGAAATTATGCGGAAAGGGTCTCCAAATGATTCCGTATTAGTCGAGAAAAAGTTACAAAATGACCCCGACGCGATCCCGGACGATTCCCGAAAACCATCCAGAAATCATGCCGGAAGATACCCCTAATGATCCCAAAATAGCCCCGAAATGGCCCCGACGGGATCCCGGACGGATCCCTAAAACCATCCAGGTATGATTACGGAAAGGACCCAAAACCCCGAAAAAGTCCCGTAGTGATCCCAGAAACCATAAAGAATTTATCTCTCAAAGGTACGCAAATGATCCCGAAAATACCCCGAATGGATGCCGGACGGATCCCGAAACCCACCCAGAAACGATGCCAGAAGGGTCCCCAAATAATCGCGAAATAGTCCAGAAATTATCCCGTAATAGTCCCGAAAATGTTCCAAAATGACCCCGGCGGGTTCCCCGACGGATCCCGAAAACCATCCAGAAATGATCCCGGAAGGGTCTCGATATGACCCTAACGGTATTACAAATAAGGTGAAGCTAATTATAAAATCACGTTAATAAGGCAGCAGGCGCGTTGGAGCGAATGAAGAGTTACATAGAAACATACAGGTAAAGTAATAAAAGCGTGGCAATAAAAACAATTGAGGGAGGGTGGATGGCAGGAGGAGAAGGAGAGGACCCCTGATCGTTTTTCCAAAATTGTTTAGATATCGATCTGTATGACCCAGATACCAAAAATTATTGATTTACCAGAAAATTTATATTGAGTTGGGCGAGGAGGGGGAGGGTGGTTCCCCTGCTCATTTTGTAAGCGCTCGACTTATTTGACCCATTGGTGAAGGTCAGTATACGTTAAGTTATACTGTGTAAAAATTATTAAAAAGTAATTATTCGAAGGGGTCGTGGGACATCCGCCCCCCTTTCCATGTACGCCAGTAGAGTATTGTCTGTGTTCCAAATTTCACCAAAATCCGTGAAGCCGTTCTGGCGAGATTCAGTCACATATACGAAAAAATACAATAATTAAATTATAACTGTTCCTAGGGGGCGGGGACCTCTCCCCTTTTCAAAAAAATATAGCTAGTAGATCCTTCTAGACTATTGGCTATATGTGTGCCAAATTTCATCCAAATCCGTCCAGTCGTTCTTGCGTGATTGAGTCACAAAGACAAACGTCTGGACAAACATACAAACATACAAACATCCAAACTTTCCCATTTATAATATACTAGTATCGCCTGTGGTCGAAATTCGACCAACTCTTATTTTTTTCAACTCAGTCTATGCATCCAGTGTTGGGGGTAGTGAAATAATGCGTTAATAGTTAAGCAGTGAGCGGAAATATAGCAAACTGGTCTAACTTACTTAAATTTTTCACTAACACATTGTAATTTTTATTGTATTTTCTTAAATTTTCTACAAAATTTTCAAATGTAATTATAACCTTTTGGTATGGAGCTCCTTAAACAAAAATATAAAAAATATGTAAAATCAAAAGAAATTGACATAGAATTAAGGTGAATTTACTTGACATTAAATTGAAAAATAGGTTTTTCCACACCACCTGGGAGGTCCACGTTGGGGCGCTACCAAAGTTAGTTTTGTATGCTCAGTTCCCCAGTAGGCCTATATCTCCCATATACATATATCGCCCATTTACTTCAATAGTGTCATAATTCAAAAACACGAACTCTTAGTTAAAAACGAAGAAATGTGCTTAAGGAATTTAGCCTATTTCACGCCACCCGTTAGGTATGCAATTGGCGCTTTACCGAGTTTAATTTTGTATAAATACATATGTAGTATGTACATAAGTGTGACACAAAACGAAAATTTCGAATAGAATAGAGATACCTTCATAAAAAATAAAAATATAAAAAAATTATGTAATGAGAAAGAAGGCAGAGTTTACTAAAAAAATTTAAATGAAAGAAAAAAAATAAAGTACTTAAAGTGCGAAAAAATTAAGTAATGTGAATAAACCGTTCCATATAAAAACGAAATAAGTGCACTTGGACCTTTTTCCGGGTTTTAATGTTATCATTGTGGAAATATGAAGATTCTAATATTCGGATATTTAATGTTGGGATTCCCATTGGGATCTATGTACGTAATTAATTTGTATTAAATTTGTAAACTATCATATTCATGAAATGGAGATGAGTATATATGACCATATCTACCATAAAATATCGTCTGTGAACGATATAATACTAAGATATAGCAAAGCAGAATAACTTAGAAAAAAAGAAAAAGAAACAAAAACATTGAAATTATTCACGCAAACATATTTACTAAAATAAAATTGATTTCATAATTTTAAGCGACATAAACAAATTAGGATTATGGGATCCAAGTACCCGATTAATGGGCATATAATCAACCAAAGTTAGCCTAATAATAAATATAGTGGGTAATATACTGCCTATGCAATATTTCGACCTAAAATCGAAAACGTTTTTGGGTTGAATTTTTTCGCTTAATATACAACGTGAAATTTTCCGATTCAATCAAGTTGCATTTAAATAATAATAAACTAATTTGAAATAAAAGATAATATAATAAAATAAAATAAGAAATATCAAAATAAATTAGCATAAAAGACAATATACAAATTTTAATGTAATATCTTTGTAGCAAATTTATTTATTTTTTGTTCACTATAAGACGTGCTACATCTAAAATGAGCATAAAATCTGGAAATGCAAAAAACATTTGGGTCAAATTTGCAAATAATTGTTATAAATAAATAAATTTAGTGAGTTTGAACAAAAGTTGACACATTATTTCTGATTTCATTTTTTTTAAAGCACCTAAAATGAAAAATATAGGATCTGTTAAATAAAGACCCATGCTTTTACGTGTAAGTAAAATTTGTCCAAAAAAATAGGCCGGTTAAGTTATTACTTCTCCTTAAAGTTTTTTTGTGTGCTAACAATTATTTTAGAACAATTTTTTAAGGATTTTGGTACAAACCAATATAGGTAATTGGAAACAATGGGAAACAATATTTTATTTCAACAGAAAATGAGCGAAGCAGTAGTTCTCTCACCGTTTGGCGTATACAAATATATACATATGTAGAGATGAAACATTTGAGCAACGCAACAATTGAGAATTTGGAGTTATTTACTCAGGGGGGTTTGTGAACATAATGCGTCCTACAGATGGCAATTTCGATAGTTGCACAGATTTTCGAATTTACAAAAAACTTTTTCTATTAATTATAAGCAAATAGAGTAATATTTGTTAACAAAAATAAGCCTATGCTACTGCGGCTGATCAATACGAATCGATTCATATAACTTTTATATGATTTTACGTATGCTAAGTATGCGAAACAGCCTGTCAATTGATTGTATGGAAATTTTGTTAGCGTATTAATATATAGATATTAGATATTAGATACTAGCCTTTACCCGCGGCCCCGTCCGCTGGGAGAAAATAACATATATATGCTATTCACGTTAGCCTGCTTATCAAGTTATCTGTTCAAAAATTACTTTTGTCTAATATATTTTATTTTTGTAATAGAATAAAAAAGAACCAAATGATTAAACACGCCCACTTTTTATATATATAACATTTGGGAAAACACAAAAAACCTAATTATTTAGTAAATAATACACCTATAATGCTGACATTTGACGTGAGGACTTATATTGTCTCAATCTTGTAAAAATTTGAAAACATTTTTAAAATGAACATGGCACCGCCCAATTGTGATAAAATCAATTTTACAAAAAAATATTATTTATCACAAATCAAAAATCGTTAAACCTATCGTACCAAAGTTCGGCAGAGAATTTGACTTTACTATAAGGAATGCTTTAAAGAAAAATTAACGAAACCGGTTAAGGACCACGCTCACTGTTGCGTACAACAAGCAAAATAAATGTATGTTGTGTTATTAAATTATTGATGTATACGACCTTAGGAACTTCTTATTGTACGCAACTTTATGCATTTGTAACGATAGCGGTTGTAAATGAAGTAACACACAAATTTGTATAAACTTTTAACTTTTTAATTACTTCAGCGGGTTGTACTATATAAAATTACATTCAATAATAGCAAGAGTAAGAAGAAGATCTAAACAATGACATTTCATATTCTTTCATTACATTCCTTCGCATTGGAATAACAGGGTTGCCAGATGGGCACGAACATGCCGGCCGCCTTGAACGACCGATAAGAGTTCGAAATTAAATTCATGTTTACAAATTGAATTCACATTTCAATTACTAAAAATATCTTAGATAGTTAAATATTTACATTTCAAATACATATGTATTAAGAGATCAACATTACAGTACAGACTCATCTTGTGTTGGCAGCAACGTTAGTTTCGCTATAGGCCGAACCAATTCACCATCGGGAGTCTTCAGTCTTACTACGCGTACTAATCCGTCTGTGCCAGGATGACACTGAATGACACGCCCAAGTCGCCATTTAGTAGGTGGGCTAGTTGGATCGTGAATGATAACGACGTCATCTTCCTTTAGATTTGCGGAGGAACGAAACCATTTAGCCCTTTGTTGTAGGTTGACGAGATATTCGTTTCGCCAACGGGACCAAAAATGTTGTCGCATTGCGCTAATAGCTTGCCATCTTTGACGCAACCTTCCTGAGAAATTTTCGGTATCAGGTCCAGGCAGCGCCATGATTGGCTCACCAATCAGGAAATGACCAGTGGTGAGAACTTCCAGGTTATCAGCATTAGCAGAGTGCCAATAGAGCGGTCGAGAGTTGACGCAAGCTTCAATTTCCGTCAACAGCGTAGAAAATTCTTCGTATGTTAATAATGAATTACCCAGAGCTCGTTTCAGGTGATATTTAACTCGCTTCACCCCTGTCTCCCAATAGCCACCCATATGTGGCGCGCTCGGCGGGTTAAAGTGCCATGTCAATTGCATATTTGCCAGATACGAGGTAACTTTTTCATCTCTCAAGCAGTGGTGGTAGGCGGCGTATAACTCTTTCTCAGCACCTACGAAATTGGTGCCGTTGTCCGAATAGATATGCTGGCAATAACCCCTTCTATTTATAAATCTCGAAAGAGCGGCAATAAACGCTGGTGAGGACAGATCTCCGACGAGTTCGAGATGCATTGCCCCAGTACTCATGCATATGAAACTGCATATATATGCCTTGCATGATTTAGCTCCTCTGCCTTGAGAGAACTTGATAAAATAGGGTCCTGCAAAGTCGACAGCGCTGTGCAAAAAACATCGATAACTTGTTAGGCGGCTGCTTGGCAGATCCGACATCGCCTGACCTAGCGGTTGACGGTTTATACGTTTACATTTTACGCAGTTGTGGTAGACTGCGCGAACGAGATTCCGAGAACTCATAACCCAAAAACGACGTTGAAGAACGGTTTGAATAATTTGCGGACCGGCGTGAAGCGTGCTGCGATGAATGTCGAGAACTATTAGATTAGCCAGGACTGAGTTTTTCGGTAGAATTATAGGGTGTTTGACGTCTGCAGAGACCGAAGCACGTTTTATCCTCCCGCCAACACGGAGAATGCCCTCAGGATCCAAAAACGGTTGAAGCCGGATTAGAGTACTTCGCAATGGTATAGGTTTGTTTGACCTGCAAGAAACAATCTCTTTCGGAAAAGCGTTAGTTTGGATATACTTTACCAGAGTATTTTCAGCGTGGCGTATTTCACCGCAGGTGAGAGCGCCAGTAGTGCGTTGACTGCTGATTGTTTGTAAATTTTTGACGAAGCGTATAGCGTAGGCCATAACCCTCTTTAGTTTAGTGTACGAATTATATCTTGCTAATAGGTCCCACCCTTCCGTTGCTTGAGTGAGATGCGATGCGGACTTGGTGTTTCGTAATTCGAAACTAGCAGTTGGATCGAGTTTCATCATTTGTTCCAAACCTTCGTTCGTCGGATGTTGCCACTGATTTTCACCTTCGGATAACCAACTTGGGCCTTGCCACCAAAGACAATGCGCGAGTAGATACGAAGGAGATAATCCTCTAGATGCGCAGTCCGCTGGATTATCCTCTGAACGGACGTGTCGCCAACACTGAGGAGCCAAAACTTCCTGCACAGCGGCTACGCGGTTCGCTACGAAGACTGACCATCGACTTGGATGACTTTTTAACCAAGCTAGAGTTATAGTCGAGTCAGTCCACGCATATAACCTTTTCATATTACCACCGAAGCTTAGCTGGATCTGCTTGACAAGTTTAGCGCCTAGATGCGCTGCACACAATTCTAAGCGTGGAAGGGTCGTACTTTTTAAAGGCGCGACTTTTGCGCGTGCGGCGACTAAAACTACCTTAAATTTTCCATCGAATATTTGCGTGCGACAGTAAAGTGCGGCAGCGTAGGCGCGTTGCGATGCGTCCGTGAAGACATGGTACTCAGCGTGATTGTAAATTTCGCCGGTGCCAATCCAACGATTTAATTTTAGTGCAGTGAGTTCAGGCAACTGCTGACGATAAGCAAGCCATTCCTTCGCGACATCGGCAGGCACTGGTTCGTCCCAATCAACATCCGCTCGCCAAATTCGCTGCAGCCAAATTTTCGATAAAATTGTACAAGGTGCGATTAATCCGAGTGGATCGAATATTTTACTTGAGTCCGACAAAAAAGCTCTTTTCGTAAGAATTGCAGGCGTTGGTGTTAAGTTCACTGTTATCGATAAATAATCGTCGCTCGTGTTCCAAATAGTACCCAATGTACGTACTTCATCGCCGTCAGCCAACAAGTGCGAAATTTGTTTCGACGCGTGCGGTATATTTTCCTTAAGCTCATTGCAATTTGAGGCCCATTTACGTAACTCGAACCCAGCGTTAGATAGAACTACGGTTATATTACTTTGCAGCTTCATAAGTTCGTCGATAGAAAACGATCCCGTGAGGAGATCGTCTATGTAAAAATCGCGCATGATGACTCTAGCGGCTTCTTTGTGCTCTTCATCGGCATCTAAAGCTGCTTGGTGCAGAAAACGTACGGCCAAGTGTGAAGCCGAAGCGACGCCGTAAGTTACACGGAGCATTCGATAGTCTCGAATAGGTTCGGTTGGTGCATCACGCCAAACTATGCGTTGGTAGTCAGCATCTTCTTCATATACGTGAACTTGTCGATACATTTTTTCGACGTCGGCCATCATAGAGTAGCGATGAATCCGAAAACGTACCATTATAGAGAACAGATCTTCTTGTAGCTGTGGGCCTATCATCAAAGCGTCGTTTAAGGAGAAACCGGTCGATGTTTTCATCGAAGTGTTAAAAACCACTCTAAGTTTAGTGGTGGAACTAGTGTCTTTCACCACAGCATGGTGTGGCATGTAGTAGCTTTTATGCGGTGGCGCATCACCCACGGGCTCCATGTGACCCTTACTTAAGAGCTCCCGCATAAACTCGGAATATTGTCGACGTAGCTCGCCATCCATAGCGAAACGTTTTTCCATTCGTAGCAAACTTCGTATAGATATGTTTCTCGACTCACCTAAAGGTACAGACTCCTTAAAAGGCAGGCGAACTATATAGCGCCCGTCTTTGGCGCGGCGGCAATGCTGGCGAAAGTGCTTTTCGCAAGCCTCTTCTTCAACAGTTAAAAATTGCTTAGGCGGAAACTCCTCGAGTTCCCAGAACTTACTCACCATTCTAATGAGTGGCACATCACAATGAAGTGAGAGAAGACCAGTATCGGGACTGGATGAACGCATGGCTTTTCCGAAAAGTACCCAACCGAAAACTGTGTTTTGTGCCATAGGTGTATTAGGCGGCCCCTTACAGAGCCCAGATAGCAAAAATTTATCCATTTCGTCCATCCCTATTAAAACATCGACCGGGCCAGGTTTGGCGTAGTGCCGATCAGCGAGATCGAGATTTTGTATGTGAGGCCAAGATGGCATCTGTACACAAACGCTAGGTAGATCGTTTGTGATCTTCGGTAATATAAGTGAATTGATTGTAAAATTCGTAGCAAGAGATCGAGGTGTGAGTGAGAGCACGTTCTCTCCTTTAACTTGACCACCATCTGACGAACCAATCCCAGTGACATGAGCTGCCGAAGGTTTTCTAGGTAAACGAAGGCGTTGGATGCAGGCCTCTGTCACGAAGGATGCATGTGAGCCGTTGTCAAACAACACTCGTGCGGGTTGCCATCGACCTGCATGGTCTTGCAGGTAGACTTCCGCAGTTGCCAACAAGATGGCCTTGTCAGCTTCAGCGTGGTGAGATGCTACACAACCAAGATGCGGTGCATCAGGGTTAGCATTTATAGACGACGTTGCGGTTGAATCATTCATTGTTGAAGACGTAGAATTTTGTATAAAAAGATTGCGTTGCGGCTTTACGAACGGAGAAGCATGCACATTTAGATCAGCACCGGAGGTGTTACTTTCATTGCCACCATGAAGTAGGGTGTGATGTCGACGTCGGCAGATGTTGCATACTGATGAACTACGACACTTTGCTATAAAATGGCCTTTGATCAAACAATTGAGGCAAACGCTGTGTTTCTTAATAACTGCAAACCTAGAAGCGACATCTAATTTACGAAAACTTGGACAAGCGTAGATGTTGTGTTTGGCATTGCAATGCATACAGGGTGCTACGTTCGCTACGGCACTAGAGTTGGAAAACGGTGTGTGCTGTTCACCAACCGCATGAAGGACGTTTGTTGTAGTCTTCGCTGCTACTTTGAGCTGACGCGCTCCTTGGGATGTCGTCGACAGTGTAGTAGTCGTCGGCAACATTTCCAGCGAGCGAGCGCGTATTTCTAAAAATTCTACCAACTCTTCGAAGGTAGGCAAAGCATCCTTGACTAACGAAAGCTCCCATTGTTTTCTGGTCTCGTAAGCCAGTTTTGAAACCGTGATGTGAATGAGCCAGTCGTCCCAATATTCGACAGGCCTACCTAACGCACGAAGTGAACCAACGTGCTGCATAGCGACGTTCAGAATTTGCTTAATAGCCTTACCAGTATCTCGCGGTGCTTTTTCGATCGCGAAAATAGCTTTAAAATGAGCGTCGACCATGACACGCAAAACTTTGTACCGTGCGGTGAGCAAGTCCCACGCCGCACTGTAGTTGGCATCGCATATTTGTAGACTAATTACAAGTTGAAGTGCCTCACCTTGAAGACAGTTACGCAAATAATGCAATTTCTGACTATCAGACAAGCTCGCATTTTTATGTACGAGTGACTGAAAGGCGTCGTGAAAAGCCAGCCAATTTGTAGGATCGCCACTAAAAGTGGGTAACTGTAACTTGGGTAGTTGAACTGGAGACGACGAAAAACTTGTTGCCGTAGGTATACGCGGGGTTTCAGGGGTTCCGATGAGACGTTTGAAATTCGCCTTTGCTGTAATGTACCATTCTTCTGCCTGTGCACGCGATTGCTCTTCAACCGCTGCGTTTTCTTCACCGCACGACAACTCTACTTCTTGTTGAGCGTCAGCGAATCGGAGCCCCTGCTCCTCGAGAAGTTGTAGATATGTTTCTACCGATTCATTATCTAAGGCTAACTCATCCTTTTTGCTTGTTACCACATATCGCTTAATTGCATTCAATGCAGAATCGCGCACCTTTAGTTTCGACATGGCGTGATTTGCAGATTTGGGGTTATGTTATACACGTGAAAATGTTACTACTAAATGTGTATTTAAACCCGCACTTGTACCAGCAAAAACCTTTGATTAGCTTTAGAAAAGTTTTACGTAGGTTTGTAACCTTTTTTCAGCATAAAAATTCAATTCCGATGAAATTTAGTTGCAGATTGTGACTCGCAACTATGTATGTACATATGTATGTATGTACGTGTGCCGGCAGTATCCGGCTCGAAGGACCAGCTTGTTGCGTACAACAAGCAAAATAAATGTATGTTGTGTTATTAAATTATTGATGTATACGACCTTAGGAACTTCTTATTGTACGCAACTTTATGCATTTGTAACGATAGCGGTTGTAAATGAAGTAACACACAAATTTGTATAAACTTTTAACTTTTTAATTACTTCAGCGGGTTGCACTATATAAAATTACATTCAATAATAGCAAGAGCAAGAAGAAGATCTAAACAATGACATTTCATATTCTTTCATTACATTCCTTCGCATTGGAATAACAGGGTTGCCAGATGGGCACGAACACTCACTTTTATATAAACGATTTTTAAAAGGGTTGTGGACGAACGATCTTTGCAAAAAAGAGCTTTATATCAGTAGTATTTCATTTCCCAAGTGTATTTATAACAATAAATAGAAAAGATCTCAAATTAAAAAAAAAATGGGCGTGGCACCGCCCCTTTTATGACTTAGCAATTTTCTATGTTTCGGGAGCCATAACTCGAAGAAAAATTAACGGATCGTAATAGAATTTGGTACACAAATTTTCCCTATAGCAGAAAATATTTCTAAAAAAAATGGAAGTGATCGGTTAAAGACCACGCCCACTTTTATATAAACGATTTTTAAAAGGTTCGTAGACGAAAATAATAATTTATATCTTAACGAAAAAAAGCTTTGTATCAATAGAATTTTACTTTCTTAATTGAATTATAACATTAAATTGGAAAACACTAAAATTTTTGAAAATGGGTGTGGCACCGCCCCTTTTATGACTAAGCAATTTTCTATGTTTCGGGAGCCATAACTCGAAGAAAAATTAACGTATCGTTATAAAGTTTGGTACACAAATTTTCCTAATAGCAGAAAATATTTCTAGTAAAAATGGACGGGAGCGGCTAAAGACCACGGCAACTTAGATATAAAACAAGTTTAAAAGGGTCGTCGACGAGAATAATAAGCTATAACTTAGCAAAAATAGTTTTGAATCAATGATATTTCACTTATCAAGTTTTATTGTAAGAGGAAGTGGGAAGACATTTTTTTTTAAACGGGCGGTGCCACGTGTTATGTAGAAAAGTAGTTTATCTGAAATGAAATGTACAATTGAAGCTCATCCTGAGTATATAATGTTCGGTTACACCCGAACTTAGACACCTTTACTTGTTTTTAAGTTAAATTAATTGATATGACACGGGTGAAGGAATTACTATTCATAGAACAAAGGAGTGAAACTACAATTAGCTAAAACCAAAGAGAATTTTTTAGATGAAAATATTGTTGCGTTTTCGGGTATTTAGTTGGTTAAAATATTACAAAAAGTGTAATTATAGTTATAAAAAAAAAAAAAAATCAAAAAATAGAACGAAAAAGCTTTGCTAGATATTAAAGATAAAACATAGCGAATTTTAATTACGAATAATTTGCAGGGAATCCTTGGCCATAAAAGCTCATAATTTAAAAAGGCATGTGTGCTGAACTACCGATTTCGAAGAGTCCTTAAATGATCCCGTAAGGGTCCCAAAATGATACCCAAATAGTCCCGAAAAATCCCGACGTGATACCGGACAAATCCCGAAAATCATTCAGAAATGATAACTGAGGGGTCTCCATATGATCTCGAAATAGTCCCGAAGGTCGGTATACGTAAAGTTATAATGTGTAAATATTATTAAAAATAATTATTCGAAGGTGTCCCCTCCCCCCTTTCCATATTCGAAAAAAGAAAGAAACATTCGATTTTAATTTAATTATTATTGTTTTAAGCTTTTAGGGTGTCCAAAGATGGCTGCGAAGGACCATGAATAAAGGTGAATACTCACTTGGTCTTACTTCGCTGCACTACTTCAATATATAAAAAGGTCTGTTTTAGTTTTTTCCGAAAACGTTATAATTCCACAATTTTATTTTATTATTTAATAATTATTGGTTTGCTCTACTTTATGTTGAAAAGATATTCAAGTGCACTTTGCTTTAAGTTCACCATACATATGTACTAGGTATAAAAATAAAATGATTGAATATAACGCTGGTCATATGTATACAAATAAAAGGACTGAATAGAGCGCGTCCGCGATTGCCGGCTAATAGTTCTTGACTGGTCGATTCGCACACTGTTTGATGGTGATGGCCCCTCGTCGGTGTTGGCGCCTTCCAGTTCGCCGCGTACGGCTGCGCGTGAGGGTGGCGCGTGCCGCCGTTTAATTTGGTAATGTAGGCTTAAACATCCTGCCCGCCCTGCAGGGAGGTGCTAGTAAGCACCATCTGCAGCTCCTGCGGATGGTCGTCTTTAAGGCGCGACTCGTATTGCGCCGTTTGCAGGCCTTGAGGGGTCCGCGCGATCGTGTGCTTGGCCGTCTTCGCAAGTTTGGGGGTTGCCGCAGTTTTAATTGCAGGATGCGCCTTTTGGGCGCTGCAGGCGCAGGTCGTTGTCCTCTCTTTTTCCTTCTTCGGCTTGGGTTACGGCTTGCGGGACGCTTGAGGGGTTTTCCGTGGAGGGGCTTTGCGCTGCCCACGGCGATCTTTTGGCCTTTCGTGCAGGAGGGTGTGCTTGCCAGGCCGCAAATTTTGCACAAACCTCGGGAGTCGCATTCTCCCGTGGTGTGCGTGAGTGCCAGATAATTGAAGCAGTAGCCCTGTGCCCTGGCTACTGTAGCACGCTGCGGTGGCCGCAACGCCTTAAAGGCCGGGCAGGTCCGCAGCGCGTGGTAGCGATGGCAGAGCCGACACTGGAGGCAGTTATCGGTCTCTGCCGTGGGAGCCAGTGGGCATGCTGGTGGAGATGCCATGATGGTGTCGTCCTGAAAGTACAAGAGCAGACAGAGAAACGAGAAGTAGTTGGATACAGCGGATGATAAGCGGAAAGTTAATAATACAGGGGAAACGTATATAAGTTAGAGCGCTGTGCGCGAAGAGTGTTCCATTGGAAGAAAGCACACTTTAACTAAGGGGCTCATGACTAGCCCATTTTGGGTGCGAATCTCTATAACCCGAACATGGTTGTCAGGTCCGAGGCGAACGTTCTCGATTCGTCCCAGACGCCACTCGGTGGGTGGGAGCAAACCTTCTTTAATTGCGACGGGGTCGCCTGGTTGAGGATTTCGCTGTGGCGTTTGCCATTTATAGCGCTTCTGAAGGTCCTTCAGATAATCCTCTTTCCAGCGCCGACTGAATTGGTGATGAATCCATTTAAGTTTTTCCCATCGATTTATCCAGAAGAGGTCTTCCGCGTTTGCCTCAGGAATGGCTAATAGCGGTGCACCTCGAAGGAAGTGACCCGGAGTGAGTGCTGTGAAGTCAGCTGGGTCCTGGGATAGTGAGGTTAGAGGCTTCGAATTGAGAACTGCTTCAATACGCACCAACAGCGTCGTGAGTTCTTCGAATGTAAACTTGTGGGATGCAGCGGTTTTTTCGAAGCGGGTTTTAAAACTTTTTACTGCGGATTCCCACAAGCCGCCCATATGAGGGGCACTGGGTGGAATATACTGCCAGTTTATTCCCTGGGGGCATATTTCTGCACAATATCCGCGGAGCATTCGTTAAGAAATTTAACGAAGTCGCGTTCGAGTGCGCGCTGAGCGCCAATGAAGGTTTTACCATTGTCGCTCATAATTTTTGAGGGATGACCTCGTCTGCCAACGAATCGGGCGAATGCTGCTCGAAAGGCTTAGGTGGTAAGGTCCGAGCATAGTTCGAGGTGTACTGCCTTTTTGGAAAAACAGGCGAATACAGCCACGTACTCTTTTATGATAGTGGTCGACCTCAGAACCGATGCTTTTATTTTGAATGGACCTGCAAACTCTACTCCTGTTGTGGAAAAGGGGAGGGAGAAATTACAGCGCTCAGGTGGTAGCGCTGCCATTATTTGCGTCCGCGTTTTCTGTTTGAAAAGCGTGCACGATTTGCATTGGAAAATGCATTTTTTAATAAGAGGCTTTAGTTTTGGTACGTAGTACTCTTGCCTCACCATTTGGAGCATTAATCGCATTTCTGCATGAAGAAGCAGGAGGTTTAAAAACTCCAGATACAACTGGCAGAGCCTTGAATCAGGAGGAAGGATTACTGGATGCTTCTCGTTGTATTGCATTGTAGAATGTTCCAATCTTCCACCGATACGTAGGAGCCCGTCAGGGGGTTAGAATATACCCGCGGTAGGTATGCCTGTCGTAAGAGGCGACTAAAATACCGGATTGGCCTGAAGGTTTAATGTGGCCATATAAATCGTTCCCGAGATGGTCGGGCCAGCACCTTAATGATGCTGTGTTAACGGAGCGTACCGGATCTGTAAACGGCAAAGGACCATCACATCGATCACTCCCTAAACCTTCGGGGAGCAACCGTATCGCTACAACAACAACAACAACAACAGCCCGTATCCATCCAGAAATGGGTCAAGAGCCATTGGCTTATTGGCATATTGTTTTGTAAGGCGCTCTTTTCCGCCCCAAAATGGCGAGATTGTGCCATTGCCCGAAGCCCCGTTTTCACATGTTGCAACTCTTTGTACGTCAGATGGGGATTATGTGTTGTTGCCACCAATTTGGATTTGTTGCAGGCATTGTTCGCAAAGCGTAACACGAATGCAATCACACGGAGAGCTCGAGAGTATGAGGAGAAACGTTGAAGAATATCGACCTCTTCTTCGAGTGCGTGATATGCTTCGACCTTGCGTTTCTCGGGTGGAGAAGCGCTACCTGCTTTCGGCTTTGGCCGTGCCGAAATATGGCAAGAAAGCCATTGTGGTCCGTGCCACCAAAGTGAAGAGCCTATCAAATCATGCGGCTTACAACCACGTGTGCCAAGATGAGCCGGGTTGTCTTGGCTAGGTACATGGCACCAGGTACCGCTAGGAAGATATTCTCGAATTTGAGAGGTACGGTTGGCCACATAAGTATTCCAGGTCGATGGAGATTTTTCTAGCCAGGCTAGTACAATCTCAGAATCTGACCATAAGAATATGTTGCATGCTTGTAAGTCGAGCTGTTTTCGATCAGTTGAAGCCAGTTTGTCGAGTAGGACTGCACCACATAGCTCTAAGCGGGGTAAGCTTATAGTTTTTATGGGCGCAACTTTGCCTTTCGCAACCAAAACAGAAGATTTTATTTGGTTGCCAACATGTGTGCGGATGTAAATCGCTGCGCAATATGCTTTTTCCGAGGCATCACAGAACCCGTGGATTTGGGTATCTTGCGCTGGAACGACATTAACCCACCGGGAGATTTCGATGGGGCAAATGGGTGGCAGATTTTCTGCGAAATGTTGCCATTTTGATAATGTTGCGGGCTTGGTGCTTTCATCCCAATCGCTGCCATCCAGCCAGATTTCTTGGAGAAGCATCTTGGCTTGGATCATAACTGGCGACAGCCATCCTGCCGGGTCGAAAAGTTTTGCAACAGAAGAAGATCCTCCTTCGGAAACTGTTCTAATATGGCCGGGTGATTAGCCGTTAATTTCTTTAGTATGAAACCAGCTGATTTTAGGGCGTTTATCACTTGAACGAGTGATTCAGTGGCGTTATCGATGGTATGACTTCCGGATAGGATGTCGTCGACATACGTTTGCGTCTTGAGAATTGTTGCAGCCAACGGGAATGTCTCTTTCGTGTCATCGGATAGTTGATGTAACGTACGAATAGCGAGATATGGTGCACAATTGACGCCGAATGTAACCGTTTTTAGATTGAATTCGCTAACATTGGAGCTGGCCGAATTGCGAAATAGGATTCGCTGAAAATCTTTGTCGTCCTCGTGTATAAGGATCTGACGGTACATTTTTTTAATGTCTAAACTGAACACATACTTATGCATGCGCCACTCTAGAATTAGTAGCATGAGATCTAGTTGGAGAGTTGGACCAGTGTACAAAACGTCATTCAGGGATTTGCCTGACCTAGATTTTTTAGAGGCGTTGAAAACCGCACGAACTTTGGTGGTGACCTTGTCTGGTTTGACTACCGCATGATGTGGTAAGTAAAATGAGAAGACCTTGCCATTCCAAGTTATTTCGTATGGGTCGGTAGATTCCATGTGATCAAGTTCGAGATATTTTTGCAACACATTGTCGTACATTGTACCTAACTCCCCCTTTTTCTGAAGCGATCACTCCATGCTGAAAAACTGCTGTAGAGCAGGCGGGCGGGATTTGCCGAGGGAGAGTTTTTCAAGAAACTCTTCCTTGAATGGAAGTCGTACAATGTATCGACCGTTTGGTGCACGTGTCGTGGTTGTTGCATACATCTGCTCACAAGCTTGATCCTCGGCAGATACCTGTGGAGGTTGTGGAACTTCCTCCTCTTCCCCAAATTTTCTCAGTTGAGAACTGATTGTCTCGTTTGACGCTTGGACTTGTGTCGAGAACGACACAACATTTTCAGTTATTGGACCACTGAGAATCCAACCAAAATGGTTTGTTGCGCAAGTATGCTACCGTACACCTTTTTTATACCTTCCAGCAGAATTTGTGGAAGTATGTCGCTGCCAATGACCATGTCAGTCTGACCTGGTATGTGGCAACTGGGATCAGCGAGCTCAAGGAGTTTGAACTGCTGCCAGATTATGCGACTAATGGTGGATTTTGGGAGATTTTTTGTCATTTGCGGCAACAATGGTATGAGCCTTTTTCCTTTTCATGGCCTTTGATGCAACCAGTGTCAAAGGACAAAGCTTTTGTATGACTTGTCCACCCATGCCAGAGATTTCGCACTTTGAATGTTCGAATGGAAGTTTCAACCGTTTTTGAACTTTCGAGGAAATGAAAGTTCTTTCCGAGCCCTTGTCGATAAGGGTCCTTAGTTGAAATAATTCGCCTTCGTGTTCGACTGCGACCATAGCAGTAGGAAGGAGAATTTGGTTATCATTGGCTGCATGCAATGATTGAACCGGTGCGTGTTTTGAACAACACGGTAGCTCGCTAAAATCGGAGCTATTCTGCGTTTGTCGAACGGGAGGTGTTGACTCAGCAGTTGTGTGCTGCACGTTTGGAGCATTCGTTCGCGGGGTGGAACGTAGATCTTGTGGGCTCGCATGCAACAGTGTGTGATGCCGTTGATGACACGTCGAACATGACCACTTGCTCGTGCACTCATTGATGATATGAGTGCTGCTAAGGCAGTTTGTGCACAGCTTCGCTTGTTTCACGAATTTTGTCCGGTTTTGCACAGACATTCGTTTGAATCGTGGACAGAATCTAATAAGGTGCGGGGAGTTGCAATATTGGCAAAATTCCTTTTTAGATTCTGCCACGAGGATTTGCGTCCTGTTGAAGGACCGGTTTTTCGCAGAATTTTGATGGGCGACTGGTTTTTGTTTGCTTGGTTGAAGCCTATTGAGTCTTTCAACGACTTCATACCTCGAGGTGAGAAAGTCGTTCATTTGTGACCATGAGGGTAAATCTCTTTGAGAAGAGAGAGATTGTTTCCAAAGTGACAGTGTTGTTTCGAGGAGCTTTGATGAATAAATGAAAACCAGAATCGGATCCCAACTGTCTGCTGTAACTCCTTGGGAGTGAAGGACGGATAGGCAGTTGTTGATTGTATTTTGCAATTTCTGAGTTGCTCACTGCTTTCGGATTGAATAGTGGCAATAGTCAGTAAGGATTTGATCTGGTTGTCAACCAAGATACGCTTGTTTTCGTATCGTGACCGTAAAGCTTCCCAGGCAAGGTCAAAGTTATCATCACTCAACGCATATTGTTTGACGATGGAGCCGGCTTTGCCTTGCGTTTTGTACCGGAGATGGTACAATTTCTGAGCACGGGAGAGCCTTGGGTGGTTAATGTACACCGCTGTGAACATATCACGAAAAGCGGGCCATTCTTCATAGCCACCATAAAAGGTCTCCGTGTCGCATGTTGGGACTTTGAGGTAAATATTTGCCTCAGCCGGGGGTTGTTCCACGCGGGGTGGTGGACTCGGCGTTGCCATCATTTTGATCAACGAAAGGTGATCGGCAATCTTTGCTTTTGTCCTTTCATATGTATCAAGTCAGGCGCATTGTTTGCCTTGTACTGAACTCTTGAGGTCTTAAGGGAAACTTTCTTCTGGTTTCGAAAATACCAGATCGTAAACCGATTGAAGCCGTGCCCAATAATCATCCAGTGATTTGTCCTTTATCATGAGATACGATTCAGTGTGATCTTGAATCGGTGCTTCGTTAAATTTTGCACAGTACCTCATCAGATTGTCACTTTCCGCGATGAACTTTTGCGCGGATGGGTCAACTGATTTGGATTTCCGGCGGAGGCATGTTGACCTTTCCTTGGCCGTTGAAAAAAGGGAACTTAAATTGGTGGCGGTGTTTGTGTTTTTTTTTTTTTTGAAAAATAGAGTCAAGCACGCACAACAGGACGTTCCTTAAATAATTTAAATCAGCGAAATTATCTCAAACTTAGTTTTGTACGACAGAATAAGTACAAATATACATGCGCAATATACAAACGTATGTATATATGTTTGTTTGTGCGAACGTATGCTCGTGAATAAAGGAGCAGCTCTGTTTTTGTTTACAAACAGATTTTATTTTGATTCGCTTCTTCGTCGCTTTAATGTCGCGTTTCTTTTGTGAAGCTGAGTGCGCTTGATTGCACTGTTCGGAGAGTGCAGCAAAGAAAGATAAAAAATTGCAAATTTGAGAGAGGTTGAGAAATTTGATCAGCAGTACACAACTCTCGTTGCTAATGTAGCTATATGTGCTGGGAGAATATCGCTGGAAGAGCGACTTGAAAGTGTCAGTAAACACGTATGATATTCTCAGAGTGGAGAAATAGGAATGTTGGAAAAGCAACTTGAAATTATTTGTACATGTATGTAAGTATGTACGTATGAATATGATTTTTATATATGCTGTGAAGCAAGAAAAAATGACTTGGAAGAAGTTGAACTGTATCGCCAAGTTCAACGCTCTGTGCGAACAACGGGGTAAACTCATGTAGAAGAAATTTTTGCTGATGTTTTTCTTGCACAGTGGTTTTGAGTAGGCAAGTAAACTGCAATTTTTGTTTGTTGGTTAAATACCACTAGAAATATGTATACATATATATATATATATATATATATATATATATATATAAATACTAGCCTTTACCCGCGACCCCGTCCGCAAGGAGAAAATTAAATATATGGGCTATTCACGTTAGCCTGCTTATCAAGTTATCTGTTTAAAATATTTTTTCGGTGTAATGCATTTTATATTTGTAATTGAGTAAAAAAGAACTAAATGAGCTGATAATCTGATAGGATCCCCAAATGATCCTGAATAAAAAGCAACGAAATGACCTGGACTCTATCGCGGACGGATTCCTAAAACCATCCAGAAATTCCCCAAAGGGTCTTCAAAAGTTCCCGGAATAGACCCAAAAAAACCCGAAATGACAACGACACGATTCTAGACTTATCCAGAGAACCACACAGAAAGATCCCTGAAGGGTACCAAAATGATCCCGAAATAGTCCCGAAAAAGTTTCGAAATGACCCTGACGGGCTCCCGGACGGATCTCAAAAACCATCCAGAAAATATCCAAGAAGGGTTAAAAAATTATCCCGACGTAGTCCAGAAAAAGTTCCGAAATGGCCCCGAGGGACCAACGACGTATCGCGAAAACCATACAGAAATGATTGCAGAAGGGTCCCAAAATGATCCCCAGATAGTCCGGAAATAACCCCGATGGGATCCCGCACGGATCCAGAAATGATCCCAGAAGGTCCCAACACTATCCCCAAAAAGTAAAAAAAAAGTCTAGAAATGACTCCTATGGCATCCCGGACTGATCCAGAAATGACCCCCGAAAGGTCCCCAAATCACCCTGATGGATCAGGCAAACCATCTCAATTACGAAAGGGTCCCCAAATGATCCCGAAATAATACAGAAAAATGAAATGACGCCTAAAGGGTCTCCAAATGATCCCGAAATAGACTGGAAAAAGTCTCGAAATTACCCTGATGGGTTCCCGCACAGATCCCAAAATCCATCCAGAAGTGATGCCGGAAGGGTCCCCAAATGATCCCATATTAGCCCTGAAAAAGTTCCGAAATGACCCAGACGGGCTCCCGGACGGATCCCGAAAACCATCCAAAAATTATCCCGAAATAGTCCCGAAGAAGTCCAGAAATGACACTGACGGGATCTCGAACAGATCCCTAAATGACCCTGACGGGATCACGGACAGATCCCGAAATCCATCCAGGAAATATCTTGGTAGGGTCCCAAAATGATCCTGAAATAGACTCGGAAAAGTCCGGAAATTACCCTGATGGGATCTCGGACGGATCCTGAAAACCATGCTTAAATGATCCCGAAAAAGTCCCGAAATGAACCTGACGGGTTCCCGTACGGATCCCGAAAACCATCCAGAAATGATGCCGGTAGGTACCACAAATTATCCCGAAATAGTCCCGAAGAAGTCCAGAAATGACACTGACGGGATCTCGAACAGATCCCTAAATGACCCTGACGGGATCACGGACAGATCCCGAAATCCATCCAGGAAATATCTTGGTAGGGTCCCAAAATGATCCTGAAATAGACTCGGAAAAGTCCGGAAATTACCCTGATGGGATCTCGGACGGATCCTGAAAACCATGCTTAAATGATCCCGAAAAAGTCCCGAAATGAACCTGACGGGATCCCGGACGGATCCAAAAAACCAACCAGAAATGATGCCGGTAGGTACCCCAAATGATCCCGAAATAAAAAAAAATCTCGAAATGACTCCTACGGCATCTCGGACGGATCCCGAAATACCCTCGGAAGGGTCCCCAAATGATCCCAAAATGGTCCCGAAATTACCCTGATGGATCCGGCAAACCATCAATTGATGCCGGAGGGGTCCCCAAATGATCCCGAAATAATACAGAAAAAGTCATGAAATGCCCCCTAAGGGGTCTACAAATTATCCCGAAATAGTCCCGAAATTACCCAGAAGGGTTCCCGTACAGATCCCGAAATCCATCCAGAAGTGATGCCGGAAGGGTCCCCAAATTCCCGTATTAGCCCTGAAAAAGTTCCAAAATGACCCAGACGGGCTCCCGGACGGATCCCGAAAACCATCCAAAAGTTATCCCGAAATAGTCCCGTAGAAGTCCCGAAATGACCCTGACGGGATCTCGAACGGATCCCTAAATGACCCTAACGGGATACGGACAGATCCCGAAATCCATCCAGGAATGATCTTGGAAGGGTCCCAAAATGATCCTGAAATAATCTCGGAAAAGTCCAGAAATTTCCCTGACGGGATCTCGGACGGATCCTGAAAACCTTGCCTAAATGATTCCGAAAAAGTGCCGAAATAAACCTGAAGGGATCCCGTACGGATCCCGAAAACCATCCAGAACTGATGCCGGTAGGTACCCCAAATGATCCCGAAATAGTCCCCAAATAACACCGACGGGATCCCGAACGGATCCCGAAAATCAACCAGAAATGATGACGGTAGGTACCCCAAATGATCCCGAAATGACCACGTCGGGATCCCGCACGGATCCCTAAAACTATCCAGAAATGATGCCGGAAAGGTCCCCAAATTATCCCCTAATAGTCCCGAACTGACGCTGACGGAATCCCGGACGGATCCCGAAAACCATACAGAAATGATGCCGAAAGGGTCCCCAAATAATCCCGTATTAGTCACGAAAAAGTCCCGAAATAACCCCGAGGGAACGACGGATCCCGAAAACCATGCAGAAATGATGCCGGAAGGGACCCCAAATGATCCCGAAAAAGTCCCGAAATGACCCCGGCGGGATCCCGTACAGATCCCGAAATCCATCCAGAAGTGATGCCGGAAGGGTCCCCAAATGATCCCATATTAGCCCTGAAAAAGTTCCGAAATGACCCCGACGGGATCCCGGACGGATCCCGAAAACCATGCAGAAATGACGCCGGAAGGGACCCCAAATGATCCCGAAAAAGCCCTGAAATGACCCCGACGGGATCCCGGACGGATCCCGAAAACCATGTAGAAATGACGCCGGAAGGGACCTCAAATGATCCCGAAAAATTCCCGAAATGTCCCCGATGGGATCCCGAACGGATAACGAAAACCATCCAGGAATGATGCCGAAAGCTCCTCAAAAGATCACCTAATAGTCCCGAAATGACATCGACGGGATCCCGGACGGATCCCGAAAACTATCCAGAAATGATGCCGGAAGAGACCCCAAATAATCCCGCAAAAGTCCCGAAACGACCAAAACAGGATCCCGGACGGATCCCGTAAACCATCCAGAAATGATGCCGGAAGGGACCCCAAATGGTCCCGAAAAAGTCCCGAAATGACCCCGACGAGATCCCGGACGTATACCGAAAACAATCCAGAAACGATGCCGGTAGGTATCCCAAATTATCCCGAAATGACCCCGTAGGCTCCCGGAAGGATCCCTAGAACTATCCAGAAATGATGAGGGAAAGGTCCCCAAATTATCCCCTAATAGTCCCGAACTGACGCTGACGGAATCCCGGACGGATCCCGAAAACCATACAGAAATGATGCCGAAAGGGTCCCCAAATAATCCCGTATTAGTCACGAAAAAGTCCCGAAATAACCCCGAGGGAACGACGGATCCCGAAAACCATGCAGAAATGATGCCGGAAGGGACCCCAAATGATCCCGAAAAAGTCCCGAAATGACCCCGGCGGGATCCCGGACGGATCCCGAAAACCATCCAGAAATGATCCCGAAAACCATCTAGAAATGATGACGGAAGGTACCCCAAATGATCCGGAAAAACCCTGAAATGACCCCGACGGGATCCCGGACGGATCCCGAAAACCATGCAGAAATGATACCGGAAGGGACCCCAAATGATCCCGAAAAAGTCCCGAAATGACCCCGGCGGGATCCCGGACGGATCCCGAAAACCATCCATAAATGATCCCGGAAGGGTCTCGATATGACCCTAACGGGATTACAAATAAGGCGAAGCAGGCGCATAGGAGCGAATGAAGAGTTACAAAGAAACATACAGGTAAAGCTAATAAAAGCGTGCTAATAAAAACAATTGAAGGAGGGCGGATGGCGGGAGGAGAAGGACCGCTGCTCTTTTTTCCAAAGTTGTCTAGATCTCGATCTATATGTGCCAGATACCAAAAACTATTGATTTAGGAGAAAATTTATATTTATTTATAACAATTTATAGATTTTACACCTGTGGAGGGGATAAAGGGGGGGGCGGAGGGTGTCACTGCTCACTTTGTAAGCCCTCGACTTATTTGACCCCTTGAGTCTGTGATATTGGTGAAGGCCAGTATACGTAAAGTTATAATGTGTAAAAATTATTAAAACAGTAATTGCTCGAAGGGGTCGTGGGACCCCCACCCCTCTTTCCATGTTCGAAAAAAATTTCGCTAGTAGACTACTGTCTGTGTTCCAAATTTCATCAAAATTCGTGAAGCCGTTCTGGCGTGATTCAGTCACATATACGAAAAAATACAATAACTAAATTATAACTGTTCCTAGCTAGTAGATCCTTCTAGACTATTGGCTATATGTGTGCCAAATTTCATCCAAATCCGTCCAGCCGTTCTTGCGTGATTGGGTCACAAAGACAACGTCTGGACAAACATACAAACATACGAACATCCATGTTAATAAGGCAGCAGGCGCATTGGAGCGAATAAAAAGTTAGATAGAAACATACAGGTAAAGCTAATAAAAGCGTGCTAATAAGAACAATTGATGGAGGGCGGATGGCGGAAGTAGAGGAGAGGACCACTGATCGTTCCTCCAAAATTGTCTAGATCTCGTTCTGTATGTACCAGATACCAAAAACTATTGATTTAGGAGAAAATTTAGATTGAGTTATAACAATTTATGGATTTTACACCAGAGGGGGAGATAAAGGGGGGCGGGTGGAGGGTGTCACTGCTTACTTTGTAAGCCCTCGACTTATTTGACACCTTGAGTCTGTGATATTGGTGAAGGCCAGTATACGTAAAGTTATAATGTGTAAAAATTATGAAAAATAATTTCTAGAAGGGGTCGTGGGACCCCCACTCCTCTTTCCATGTTCGAAAAAAATTTCGCTAGTAGACTATTGTCTGTGTCCCAAATTTCATCAAAATCCGTGTAGTCATTCTGGCGTGATTCAGTCGCAAAGACGAAAAAATATAATAATTAAATTATAACTGTTCCTGGGGGGCGGGGACCACGCCCCTTTTGAAAAATATATAGCTAGTAGATCCTTCTAGACTATTGGCTATATGTGTGCAAAATTTCATCCAAATCGGTCCAGCCGTTCTTGCGTTATTGAGTCACAAAGACAAACGTCTGGACAAACATCCAAACATCCAAACATCCAAACATCCAAACATCTTAACATCCAAACTTTCCCATTTATAATATATACTAGCCTTTACCCGCGGCCCCGTCCGCAAGGAAAATTTTAAATATATGGGCTATTCGCGTTAGCCTGCTTATTATCTGTTTAAAATTTTGTTTTCTGTCTAATGCATTTTATTTTTGTAATTGAGTAAAAAAAAGAACTAAATGAGCTGATAACCTGATAGGATCCCAAATGATCCCGAAATTATCCAGAAAAAGCTACGAAATGACGCCAACGCTATCGCGGACGGATCCCGAAAACCATCCAGAAATGCCCCGAAAGGGTCTCCAAAAGTTCCCCGAATAGTCCCAAAAAAACCCGAAATGAGAGCGACACGATTCTAGACGTATCCAGAGAACCACACAGAAATGATCCCTGAAGGAGTTCCAAAATGATCCCGAAAAGGTTCCGAAATGACCCTGACGGGCTCCCGGGCGGATCTCAAAAACCATCCAGAAAATATCCAGGAAGGGTCCCTAAATTATCCCGACTAACTCCAAAAAAAGTTCCGAAATGGCTCCGAGGGGATCCACGATGGATCGCGAAAACCATACAGAAATGATTCCGGAAGGATTCCAAAATGATCCCGAGATAGTCCGGAATTGACCCAGATGGGATCCCGCACAGATCCAGAAATGATCCCGGAAGGGTGCAAAAACTATCCCGGAAAAGTAACAAAAAATACCGAAATGGCTCCTACGGCATCCCGGACGGATCCAGAAATGATTTCGGAAGGGTCCCCAAATGATCCCAAAATGGTCCCGAAATGACCCTGATGGATCCGGCAAACCATCAAGAAATTATGCCGAAAGGGTCCCAAAATGATCCCGAAATAATACAGAAAAAGTCACGAAACGACCCCTAGAGGATCCCCAAATGATCCCGTATTAGCCCCGAAAAGGTCCCGAAATAACCCCGACGGGATCCCGGACAAATCCCGAAAACCATCCTGATATGATGCCGGAAGGGATCCCAAATGATTCCGTAAAAGTCCCGCATTGATTCCGACGGGATCCCGAACGGATACCGAAAATCATCCAGAAGTGATGCCGGAAAGGTCCTCAAATGATCACCTAATAGTCCCGAAATGACCCTTAAGGGGTCATGGACGGATCCCATAAATCATCCAGAAATGATCCCGATATAGTCCCGAAGAAGTCCCGAAATGACCCTGACGGGATCTCGAACGCACCCCTAAATGACCCTGACGGGATCCCGGACAGATCCCGAAATCCATCCAGAAATGATCTTGGGAGGGACCCCAAATGATCCCGAAAAAGTCGCGCAATGATTCCGAGGGGATCCTGATCGGATACCGAAAACCATCCAGAAGTGATGCCGGAAAGGTCCTCAAATGATCACCTAATAGCAAAATGACCCTGACGGCATCCCGGACTGATCCCAAAATCCATCCAGAAATGATCTTGGGAAGGTCCCAAAATTATCCCGAAATAGTCTCGGAAAAGTTCAGAAATTACCCTGACGGGTTCCCGGACGAATCCTGAAAGCCATCTCTAAATGATCCCGAAAAAGTCCCGAAATGACCCTGACTGGACCCCGAAAGGATCCCGAAAACTATCCAGAAATGATGCCGGAAATATCCTCAAATGATCACCTAATAGTTCCGAAAAGACCCTGACGGGATCCCGAACGGATCCCGACAACTATCTAGAAATGATGCCGAAAGGGCCCGCAAATGATGCCGTATTAGTCGAGAAAAAGTCCCGAAATGAACCCGACGGGATGCCGGACGACTCCCAAAAACCATCCAGAAATGATGCCGGAAGGGACATCAAATGATCCCGAATTATTGCGGGACTTAATAATTCCGACGGGATCCTGAGCGGATACCGAAAACCATCCAGAAGTGATGCCGAAAAGGTCCTCAAATGATCACCTAATAGTCCCAAAATGACCCTGACGGCATCCCGGACAGATCCCGAAATCCATCCAGAAATGATCTTGGGAGGGTCCCAAAATTATCCCGAAATAGTCTGGGAAAAGTCCAGAAATTACCCTGACGGATCCCGGACGAATCCTGAAAACCAATCTTAAATGATGCCGAAAGTCCCGAAATGACCCTGATGGGACCCGGAAAGGATCCCGAAAACTAACCAGAAATGATGCCGGAAAGGTCCTCAAATGATCCCCTAATAGTTCCGAAATGACCGTGACGGGATCCCGAACGGATCCCGACAACTATCCAGAAATTATGCCGGAAGGGTCCGCAAATGATCCCGTATTAGTCGAGAAAAAGTCCCGAAATGACCCCGACGGGATCCCGGACGAATCCCAAAAACCATCCAGAAATGATGCCGGTAGGTATCCCAAATGATCCCGAAATAATCCGAAATGACCTCGTCGGCATCCCGGACGGATACCGAAAATTATCCAGAAATGATGCCGGAAAGGTCCACAAATGATCCCCTAATAGTCCCGAAATTACCCTGATGGGACCCCGGACGGATCCCGAAAACCATCCAGAAATGATGCCGGAAGAGCCCCCAAATGATCCCGAAAAAGTCCCCAAATGACCCCGACGATATCCCGGACGGATCCCGAAAACCATCCAGAAATGATGCCGGAAGAGCCCCCAAATGATCCCGAAAAAGTCCCCAAATGACCCCGACGAGATCCCGCACGGATCCCGAAAACCATCCAGAAATGATGCCGGAAGAGCCCCAAATGATCCCGAAAAAGTCCCCAAATGACCCCGACATACTCCAGAAAAGGTTCCGAAATGGCTCCGAGGGAATCAACGACGGATCGCGAAAACCATACAGAAATGATTCCGGAAGGATCCCAAAATGATCCCGAAATAGTCCGGAAATGACCCAGATGGGATCCCGCACAGATCCAGAAATGATCCCGGAAAAGTAACAAAAAATCCCGAAATGGCTCCTACGGCATCCCGGACGGATTCAGAAATGATCTCGGAAGGGTCCCCAAATGATCCCAAAATGGTCCCGAAATGACCCTGATGGATCCGGCAAACCATCAAGAAATTATGCCGGAAGGGTCCCCAAATGATCCCGAAATAAAACAGAAAAAGTCACGAAACGACCCCTAGAGGATCCCCAAATGATCCCGTATTAGCCCCGAAAAAGTCCCAAAATGACCCTGACGGGATCCCGAAAGGATTCCGAAAACAATACAGAAATGATGCCGGAAAGGTCCTCAAATGATCCCCTAATAGTCCCGAAATGGCCGTGACGGGATCCCGACAACTATCCAGAAATTATGCCGAAAGGGTCCGCAAATGATCCCGTATTAGTCGAAAAAAAAGTCCCGAAAGGACCACGACGGGATCCCGGACGAATCCCAAAAACCATCCAGAAATGATGCCGGTAGGTATCCCAAATGATCCCGAAATAGTCCCAGAATGACCTCGTCGGCATCCCGGACGGATCCCGAAAATTATCCAGAAATGATGCCGGAAAGGTTCCCAAATGATCCCCTAATAGTCCCGAAATTACCCTAATGGGATCCCGGACGGATCCCGAAAACCATCCAGAAATGATGCCGAAAGGGTTCCCAAATGATCCCGTATTAGTCGCGAAAAAGTCCCGAAATGACCCCGACGGGATCCCGAACGGATCCCGAAAACCATCCAGAAATGATGCCGAACCGGATGAGCCCCAAAATGATACCGAAAAAGTCCCCAAATGACCCCGACGAGATCCCGGACGGATCCCGAAAACCATCCAGAAATGATGCCGGAAGAGCCCCCAAATGATCCCGAAAAAGTCCCCAAATGACCCCGACGATATCCCGGACCGATCCCGAAAACCATCCAGAAATGATGCCGGAAGAGCCCCCAAATGATCCCGAAAAAGTCCCCATATGACCCCGACGAGATCCCGCACGGATCCCGAAAACCATCCAGAAATGATTCCGGAAGGGTCCCCAAATGATCGCGAAATAGTCCCGAACTGATTCCGGGATAGTCCCGAAAATGTTCCAAAATAACCCCGACGGGATCCCGGACGGATCCCGTAAACTATACAGAAATGATCCCGGAAGGGTCCCAAAATGATCCCGAAATAGTCCCGAAAAAGTCCCGAAATTACCACGGCGTAATCGCGGACCGATCCCGAAAACCATCCAGAAATGATCCCGGAAGGGTCTCGATATGACCCTTACGGGATTACAAATAAGGTGAAGCTAATTATAAAACCATGTTAATAAGGCAGCAGGCGCATTGGAGCGAATAAAAAGTTAGATAGAAACATACAGGTAAAGCTAATAAAAGCGTGCTAATAAGAACAATTGATGGAGGGCGGATGGCGGAAGTAGAGGAGAGGACCACTGATCGTTCCTCCAAAATTGTCTAGATCTCGTTCTGTATGTACCAGATACCAAAAACTATTGATTTAGGAGAAAATTTAGATTGAGTTATAACAATTTATGGATTTTACACCAGAGGGGGAGATAAAGGGGGGCGGGTGGAGGGTGTCACTGCTTACTTTGTAAGCCCTCGACTTATTTGACACCTTGAGTCTGTGATATTGGTGAAGGCCAGTATACGTAAAGTTATAATGTGTAAAAATTATGAAAAATAATTTCTAGAAGGGGTCGTGGGACCCCCACCCCTCTTTCCATGTTCGAAAAAAATTTCGCTAGTAGACTATTGTCTGTGTCCCAAATTTCATCAAAATCCGTGTAGCCATTCTGGCGTGATTCAGTCGCAAAGACGAAAAAATATAATAATTAAATTATAACTGTTCCTGGGGGGCGGGGACCACGCCCCTTTTGAAAAATATATAGCTAGTAGATCCTTCTAGACTATTGGCTATATGTGTGCAAAATTTCATCCAAATCGGTCCAGCCGTTCTTGCGTTATTGAGTCACAAAGACAAACGTCTGGACAAACATCCAAACATCCAAACATCCAAACATCTTAACATCCAAACTTTCCCATTTATAATATATATTAGATTAGATATATTAGATATTAGATATTAGAAATTAGAATATATTAGAATAGATATTAGATTATTATATTTTTTCGTCTTTGCGACTGAATCACGCCAGAATGGCTACACGGATTATGATGAAATTTGGGACACAGACAGTAGTCTACTAGCGAAATTTTTTTCGGACATGGAAAGAGGGGTGGGGGTCCCATTACCCCTTCGAGAAATTATTTTTCATAATTTTTACACATTATAACTTTACGTATACTGGCCTTCACCAATATCACAGACTCAAGGGGTCAAATAAGTCGAGGGCTTACAAAGTAAGCAGTGACACCCTCCGCCCGCCCCCCTTTATCTCCCCCTCTGGTGTAAAATCCATAAATTGTTATAACTCAATCTAAATTTTCTCCTAAATCAATAGTTTTTGGTATCTGGTACATACAGAACGAGATCTAGACAATTTTGGAGGAACGATCAGTTGTCCTCTCCTCTACTCCCGCCATCCGCCCTCCATCAATTGTTTTTATTAGCACGCTTTTATTAGCTTTACCTGTATGTTTCTATCTAACTTTTTATTCGCTCCAATGCGCCTGCTGCCTTATTAACATGGTTTTATAATTAGCTTCATATCGAGACCCTTCCGGGATCATTTCTGGATGGTTTTCGGGATCGGTCCGGGATTACGCCGGGGTAATTTCGGGACTATTTCGGCATCATTTTGGGACCCTTCCGGGATCATTTCTGTATAGTTTACGGGATCCGTCCGGGATCCCGTCGGGGTTATTTTGGAACATTTTCGGGACTATTCCGGAATCATTTCGGGACTATTTCGCAATCATTTGGGGACCCTTCCGGCATCATTTCTGGATGGTTTTCGGGATCCGTGCGGGATCTCGTCGGGGTCATATGGGGACTTTTTCGAGATCATTTGGGGGCTCTTCCGGCATCATTTCTGGATGATTTTCGGGATCCGTCCGGGATATCGTCGGGGTCATTTGGGGACTTTTTCGGGATCATTTGGGGGCTCTTCCGGCATCATTTCTGGATGGTTTTCGGGATCCTTCCGGGATCTCGTCGGGGTAATTTGAGGACTTTTTCGGGATCATTTTGGGGCTCATCCGGCATCATTTCTGGATGGTTTTCGGGATCCGTCCGGAACCCGTAGGGGTCATTTCGGGACTTTTTCGCGACTAATACGGGATCATTTGGGAACCCTTTCGGCATCATTTCTGGATGGTTTTCGGGATCCGTCCGGGATCCCATTAGGGTAATTTCGGGACAATTAGGGGATCATTTGGGAACCTTTCCGGCATCATTTCTGGATAATTTTCGGGATCCGTCCGGGATGCCGACGAGGTCATTTCGGGACTATTTCGGGATCATTTGGGATACCTACCGGCATCATTTCTGGATGGTTTTTGGGATTCGTACGGGATCCCGTCGTGGTCCTTTCGGGACTTTTTTTCGACTAATACGGGATCATTTGCGGACCCTTTCGGCATCATTTCTGGATAGTTGTCGGGATCCCGTCACGGTCATTTCGGGACTATTAGGGGATCATTTGAGGACCTTTCCGGCATCATTTCTGTATTGTTTTCGGAATCCTTTCGGGATCCCGTCAGGGTCATTTTGGGACTTTTTCGGGGCTAATACGGGATCATTTGGGGATCCTCTAGGGGTCGTTTCGTGACTTTTTCTATTTTATTTCGGGATCATTTGGGGACCCTTCCGGCATAATTTCTTGATGGTTTGCCGGATCCATCAGGGTCATTTCGGGACCATTTTGGGATCATTTGGGGACCCTTCCGAGAACATTTCTGGATCCGTCCGGGATGCCGTAGGAGCCATTTCGGGATTTTTTGTTACTTTTCCGGGATAGTTTTTGGACCCTTCCGGGATCATTTCTGGATCTGCGCGGGATCCCATCTGGGTCATTCCGGACTATTTCGGGGTCATTTTGGAATCCTTCCGGAATCATTTCTGTATGGTTTTCGCGATCCGTCGTGGATCCCCATTTCGGAACTTTTTCTGGAGTATGTCGGGTTCATTTAAGGACTTTTTCGGGATCATTTGGGGGCTCTTCCGGCCTTATTTCTGGATGGTTTTCGGTATCCGTCCGGGATCTCGTCGGGGTCATTTGGGGACCTTTTCGGGATCATTTGGGGGCTCTTCCGGCATCATTTCTGGATGGTTTTTGGGATTCGTCCGGCATCCCGTCGGGGTCATTGTGGGACTTTTTCTCGACTAATACGGGATCAATTGCGGGCCCTTTCGGTATCATTTCTGGATAGCTGTCGGGATCCGTTCGGGATCCCGTCAGGGTCTTTTCGGAACTATTGGGAGATCATTTGAGGACCTTTCCGGCATCATTTCTGGTTAGTTTTCGGGATCCATTCCGGGTCCCATCAGGGTCATTTCGGGACTTTTTCGGCATCATTTAAGATTGGTTTTCAGGATTCGTCCGGGATCCGTCAGGGTAATTTCTGGACTTTTCCCAGACTATTTCGGGATAATTTTGGGACCCTCCCAAGATCATTTCTGTATGATAGATACCCCTAATGATCCCGAAATAGCCCCGAAATGGCTCCGACGGGATCCCGGACGGATCCCTAAAAACATCCAGGAATGATTACGGAAAGGACACAAAATGACCCCGAAAAAGTCCCGCAGTGATCCCAGAAACCATAAATAATTTATCTCTTAAAGGTACGCAAATAATCCCGAAAAAACCCCGACGGGATGCCGAACGGATCCCGAAACCCATCCAGAAACGATGCCGGAAGAGTCCCTAAATGATCGCGCAATAGTCCTGAAATTATACCGGAATAGTCCCAAAAATGTCCCAAAATAACCCCGAAGGGATCCCGGAAGGATCCAGAAAACCATTCAGAAATGATGCGGAAAGGGTCTCCAAATAATCCAGTATTAGTCGAGAAAAAGTTACAAAATGATCCCGACGCGATCCCGGACGGATCCCGAAAACCATCCAGAAATGATGCCGGAAGATACTCCTAATGATCCCAAAATAGCACCGAAATGGCCCCGACGGGATCGCGGACGGATCCCTAAAACCATCCAGGAATGATTACGGAAAGGACCCAAAATGACCCCGAAAAAGTCCCGTAGTGATCCCAGAAACCATAAAGAATTTATCTCTCAAAGGTACGCAAATGATCCGAATGGATGCCGGACGGATCCCGAAACCCATCCAGAAACGATGCCGGAAGGGTCCCCAAATAATCGCGAAATAGTCCAGAAATTATTCCGGAATAGTCCCGAAAATGTCCCAATATGACCCCGGCGGGATCCCCGACGGATCCCGAAAACCATCCAGAAATGATTCCGGAAGGGTCTCGATATGACCCTAACGGGATTACAAATAAGGTGAAGCTAATTATAAAATCACGCTAATAAGACAGCAGGCGCGTTGGAGCGAATGAAGAGTTACATTGAAACATACAGGTAAAGCTAATAAAAGCGTGGCAATAAAAACAATTGAGGGAGGGCGGATGGCAGGAGGAGAAGGAGAGGACCCCTGATCGTTTTTCCAAAATTGTTTATATCTCGATCTGTATGAGCCAGATACCAAAAATTATTGATTTACCAGAAAATTTACATTGAGTTGTAACAATTTATAGATTTTGCACCAGAGCGGGAGAGGAGGGGGGAGGGTGGTTTCACTGTTCATTTTGTAAGCCCTCGACTTATTTGACCCATTGAGCTTGTAATATTGGTGAAGGTCAGTATACGTTAAGTTATACTGTGTAAAAATTATTAAAAAGTAATTATTCGATGGGGTCGTGGGACCTCCGCCCCCCTTTCCATTTTCGAAAAAAATTTCGCCAGTAGAGTATTGTCTGTGTTCCAAATTTCATCAAAATCCATGAAGCTGTTCTGGCGTGATTCAGTCACATATACGAAAAAATACAATAATTAAATTATAACTGTTCCTAGGGGGCGGGGACCTCTCCCGTTTTCAAAAAAATATAGCTAGTAGATCCTTTTAGACTATCGGCTATATGTGTGCCAAATTTCATCCAAATCCGTCCAGACGTTCTTGCGTGATTGAGCCACAAAGACAAACGTCTGGACAAACATACAAACATCCAAACTTTCCCATTTATAATATACTAGCCTTTACCCGCGGCCCCGTCCGCAAGGAGAAATTTAAATATATGGGCTATTCGCGTTAGCCTGCTTATTATCTGTTTAAAATTTTGTTTTCTGTGTAAATGAGCTGATAACCTGATGAGATCCCAAATGATCCCGAAATTATCCTGAAAAAGCTACGAAATGACCCCCACGCTATCGCGGACGGATCCCGAAAACCATCCAGAAATTCCCCGAAAGGGTCTCCAAAAGTTCCCCGAATAGTCCCAAAAAAACCCGAAATGACAGCGACACGATTCTAGACGTATCCAGAGAACCACACAGAATTGATCCCTGAAGGTGTTCCAAAATGATCCCGAAAAGGTTCCGAAATTACCCTGACGGGCTCCCGGGCGGATCTCAAAAACCATCCAGAAAATATCCAGGAAGGGTCCCCAAATTATCCCGACATTTTCCAGAAAAAGTTCCGAAATGGCTCCGAGGGGATCCACGACGGATCGCGAAAATCATACAGAAATGATTCCGGAAGGATCCCAAAAAGATCCCGAAATAGTCCGGAAATGATCCAGATGGGATCCCGCACAGATCCAGAAATGATCCCGGAAGGGTGCAAAAACTATACCGGAAAAGTAACAAAAAATCCCGAAATAGCTCCTACGGCATCCCGGACGGATCCAGAAATGATCTCGTAAGGGTCCCCAAATGATCCCAAAATGGTCCCGAAATGACCCTGATGGATCCGGCAAACCATCAAGAAATTATACCGAAAGGGTCCCAAAATGATCCCGAAAAAATACAGAAAAAGTCACGAAACGACCCCTAGAGGATCCCCAAATGATCCTGTATTAGCCCCGAAAAGGTCCCGAAATTACGCCGACGGGATCCCGAAAACCATCCAGAAATGATACCGGAAGGAATCCCAAATGATTCAGAAAAAGTCCCGCATTGATTCCGACGGGATCCCGAACGGATACCGAAAATCATCCAGAAGTGATGCCGGAAAGGTCCTCAAATGATCACCTAATAGTCCCGAAATGACCCTTAAGGGGTCATGGACGGATCCCATAAACCATCCAGAAATGATCCCGATATAGTCCCGAAGAAGTCCCGAAATGACCCTGACGGGATCTCGAACGCACCCCTAACCCTCTTGGGAGGGCCCCAAATGATCCCGAAAAAGCCCCGCAATTATTCCGACGGGATCCCGAACGGATACCGAAAATCATCCAGAAGTGATGCCGGAAAGGTCCTCAAATGATCACCTAATAGTCCCAAAATGACCCTGACGGCATCCCGGACAGATCCCGAAATCCATCCAGAAACGATCTTGGGAGGGTCCCAACATTATCCCGAAATAGTCTCGGAAAAGTCCAGAAATTACCCTGACGGGATCTCGGACGAATCCTGAAAACTAATCTTAAATGATGCCGAAAAAGTCCCGAAATGACCCTGATGGGACCCGGAAAGGATCCCGAAAACTAACCAGAAATGATGCCGGAAAGGTCCTCAAATGATCTCCCAATAGTTCCGAAAAGACCCTGACGGGATCCCGAACGGATTCCGACAACTATCCAGAAATGATACCGAAAGGGCCCGCAAATGATACCGTATTAGTCGAGAAAAAGTCCCGAAATGACCACGACCCTGACGGGATCCCGAAAGGATTCCGAAAGCTATCCAGAAATGATGCCGGAAAGGTCCTCAAATGATCCCCTAATAGTCCCGAAAAGATCGTGACGGGATCCCGACAACTATCCAGAAATGATGCCGAAAGGGTCCGCAAATGATCCCGTATTAGTCGAGAAAAAGTCCCGAAATAACCCCGACGGGACCCCGGACGAATCCCAAAAACCATCCAGAAATGATGCCGGTAGGTATCCCAAATGATCCCGAAATAATCCCGAAATGACCTCGTCGGCATCCCGGACGGATACCGAAAATTATCCAGAAATGATGCCGGAAAGGCCCACAAATGATCACCTAATAGTCCCGAAATTACCCTGATGGGATCCCGGACGGATCCCGAAAACCATCCAGAAATGATGCCGCAGGGGTTCCCAAATGATCCCGTATTAGTCGCGAAAAAGTCCTGAAATGACCCCGACGGCATCCCGGACGTATCCCGAAAACCATCCAGAAATGATGCCGGAAGAGCCCCAAATGATCCCGAAAAGGTCCCCAAATGACCCCGACGAGATCCCGGACGGATACCGAAAACCATCCAGAAATGATATCGGTAGGTACCCCAAATGATCCCGAAATAGTCCCGAAATGACCCCGTCCGGATCCCGGACGGATCTCGAAAACTATCCAGAAATGATGTCGAAAGGGTCCCCAAATGATCCCGTATTAGTCGAGAAAAAGTCCCGAAATGACCCCGACGGGATCCCGGACGGATCCCGAAAACCATACAGAAATGATGCCGGAAGAGCCCCCAAATGATCCCGAAAAAGTCCCCAAATGACCCCGACATACTCCAGAAAAAGTTCCCAAATGGCTCTGAGGGAATCAACGACGGATCGCGAAAACCATACAGAAATGATTCCGGAAGGATCCAAAAACTATCCCGGAAAAGTAACAAAAAATCCCGAAATAGCTCCTACGGCATCCTGGACGGATCCATAAATGATCTCGGAAGGGTCCCCAAATGATCCCAAAATGGTCCCGAAATGACCCTGATGGATCCGGCAAACCATCAAGAAATTATGCCGGAAGGGTCCCCAAATGATCCCGAAATAAAACAGAAAATGTCACGAAACGACCCCTAGAGGATCCCCTAATGATCCCGTATTAGCCCCGAAAAAGTCCTAAAATGACCCTGACGGGATCCCGAAAGGATTCCGAAAACAATCCAGAAATGATGCCGGAAAGGTCCTCAAATGATCCCCTAATAGTCCCGAAATGACCGTGACGGGATCCCGACAACTATCCAGAAATGATGCCGAAAGGGTCCGCAAATGATCCCGTATTAGTCGAGAAAAAGTCCCGAAATGACCACGACGGGATCCCGGACGAATCCCAAAAACCATCCAGAAATGATGCCGGTGGGTATCCCAAATGATCCCGAAATAGTCCCGAAATGACCTCGTCGGCATCCCGGACGGATCCCGAAAATTATTCAGAAATGATGCCGGAAAGGTTCCCAAATGATCCCCTAATAGTCCCGAAATTACCCTGATGGGATCCCGGACGGATCCAGAAAACCATACAGAAATGATGCCGAAGGGTTCCCAAATGATCCCGGATTAGTCGCGAAAAAGTCCCGAAATGACCCCGACGGGATCCCGGACGGATCCCGAAAACCATCCAGAAATGATGCCGAAAGGGTTCCCAAATGATCCCGTATTAGTCGCGAAAAAGTCCCGAAATGACCCCGACGGGATCCCGGACGGATCCCGAAAACCTTCCAGAAATGATGCCGGAAGAGCCCCAAAATGATACCGAAAAAGTCCCCAAATGACCCCGACGAAATCCCGGACGGATCCCGAAAACTATCGAGAAATGATGTCGAAGGGTCCCCAAATGAACCCGTATTAGTCGAGAAAAAGTCCAGAAATGACCGTGACGGGATCCCGACAACTATCCAGAAATGATGCCGAAAGGGTCCGCAAATGATCCCGTATTAGTCGAGAAAAATTCCCGAAATGACCACGACGGGATCCCGGACGAATCCCAAAAACCATCCAGAAATGATGCAGTTAGGTATCCCAAATGATCTCGAAGTAGTCCCGAAATGACCTCGTCGGCATCCCGGACGGATCCCGAAAATTATCCAGAAATGATGCCGAAAAGGTTCCCAAATGATCCCCTAATAGTCCCGAAATTACCCTAATGGGATCCCGGACCGATCCCGAAAACCATCCAGAAATGATGCCGAAAGGGTTCCCAAATGATCCCGTATTAGTCGCGAAAAAGTCCCGAAATGACCTCGACGGGATCCCGGACGGATCCCGAAAACCATCCAGAAATGATGCCGGAAGAGCCCCCAAATGATCCCGAAAAAGTCCCCAAATGACCCCAACGAGATCCCGGACGGATCCCGAAAACCATCCAGAAATGATGCCGGAAGAGCCCCCAAATGATCCCGAAAAAGTCCCCAAATGACCCCGACGACATCCCGGACGGATCCCGAAAGCCATCCAGAAATGATGCCGGAAGAGCCCCCAAATGACCCCGAAAAAGTCCCCAAATGACTCCGACGAGATCCCGGACGGATCCCGAAAACCATCCAGAAATGATGCCGGAAGAGCCCCCAAATGAACCCGAAAAAGTCCCCAAATGACCCCGACGAGATCCCGGACGGATCCCGAAAACCATCCAGAAATGATGCCGAATGATCCCGTATTAGTCGCGAAAAAGTCCCGAAATGACCCCGACGGGATGCCGGACGAATCCCGAGGACCATCCAGAAATGATACCTAAAGGGACACAAAATAACCCCGAAAAAGTCTCGTAATGATCCCGGAAACCATCAAGAATTTATCTCTCGAAGGTACGTAAATGATCCCGAAAGTACCCCGACGGGATCCCGGACGGATCCCGAAAACCATCCAGAAATGATGCCGGAAGGGTCTAAAAATCATCGCGAGATAGTCCCGAAATGAGTCCGGAATAGTCCCGAAAATGTCCCAAAATAACCCCGACGGGATCCCGGACGGATCCCGAAAACTATACAGAAAGGATCCCGGAAGGGTCCCAAAATGATCCCGAAATATTCCCGAAAAAGTTCCGAAATTACCCCGGCGTAATCCCGGACCGATCCCGAAAACCATCCAAAAATGATCCCGGAAGGGTCTCGATATGACCCTTACGGGATTACAAATAAGGTGAAGCTAATTATAAAACTATGTTAATAAGGCAGCAGGCGTATTGGAGCGAATAAAAAGTTACGGAGAAACATACAGGTAAAGCTAATAAAAGCGTGCTAATAAAAACAATTGATGGAGGGCGGATGGCGGGAGTAGAGGAGAGGACCACTGATCGTTCCTCCAAAATTGTCTAGATCTCGTTCTGCATGTACCAGATACCAAAAACTATTGATTTAGGAGAAAATTTATATTGAGTTATAACAATTTATAGATTTTATACCAGAGGGGGAGATAAAGGGGGAGGGCGGAGGGTGTCACTGCTTACTTTGTAAGCCTTCGACTTATTTGACCCCTTGAGTCTGTGATATTGGTGAAGGCCAGTATACGTAAAGTTATAATGTGTAAAAATTATTGAAAAATAATTTCTCGAAGGGTTCGTGGGACCCCCACCCTCTTTCCCTGTTCGAAAAAAATTTCGCGAGTAGACTACTGTCTGTGTCCCAAATTTCATCAAAATCCGTGTAGCCATTCTGGCGTGATTCAGTCGCAAAGATGAAAAAATATAATAATTAAATTATAACTGCTCCTAGGGGGCGGATACCACGCCCCTTTTGAAAAATATATAGCTAGTAGATCCTTCTAGACTATTGGCTATATGTGTGCAAAATTTCATCCAAATCGGTCCAGCCGTTCTTGCGTGATTGAGTCACAAAGACAAACGTCTGGACGAACATCCAAACATCCAAACATCCAAACATCTTCACATCCAAACTTTGCCATTTATAATATATATTAGACTAGCCTTTACCCGCGGCCCCGTCCGAAAGGAGAAAATGAAATATATGTGCTATTCACGTTAGCCCGCTTATCAAGTTAAAAATTTTTTTCTGTCTAATGCATTTTATTTTTGTAATTGAGTAAAATAAGAACTAAATGAGCTGATAACCCGATAGGATCCCCATATGATCCAGATTTTATCCAGAAAAAGCCACGTAGTGACCCCGACGCTATCGCGGACTGATCCCGAAAACCGTCCAGAAATGCCCCGGAAGGGTCTCCAAAAGTTCCCGGAATAGTCCCAAAAAAACCCGAAATGCCAACGACACGATTCTAGACTTATCCAGAGAACCACACAGAAATGATCCCTGAAGGGTACCAAAGTGATCCCGAAATAGTCCCGAAATGACCCTGATGGATCCGGCAAACCATCAAGAAATGATGCCGGAAGGGTCCCCAAACGATCCTGAAATAATACTGAAAAAGTCACGCAATGACCCCTAAAGGGTCCCCATATGATTCCGAAATAGTCCCGAAAAGTCCCAAAATTACCTTGGTGGTTTCCCGTACAGATCCCGAAATCCATCCAGAAATGATGCCGAAAGGCTCCCCAAATGATCCGTATTAGTCGAGAAGAAGTCCCGAAATGACCCCGACGGGATCCCGGACGGATCTCCAAAACCATCTACAAATGATGCCGGAAGGTACCCCAAATGATCCCGAAAAAGTCCTGAAATGACCCCGCCGGGATCACGGACGAATCCCGAAAATCATGTTGTTGTTGTTGTATAAATGATGCCGGAAGGGACCCCAAATGATCCCGAAAAAGTCCCGAAATTACCCCGACGGGATCCCGGACGGATACCGAAAGCCATCCAGATATGATGCCGGAAAGGTCCTAAGTAATCCCCTAATATTACCGAATTGACCCTGACGGGATCCCGGACGGATGCCGGAAACCATCCTTACGTTATGCCGAAAAGGACCCCAAATGATCCCTTATTAGTTGAGAAAAAGTCCCGAAATGACCCCGACAAGATTCCGGACGGATCACGAAAACCATCCAGAAACGATGCCGGAAGGGACCCCAAATGATCCCGAAAAAGTCCTGAAATAACCCGACGGAATCCCGGACGGTTCCCGAAAACCATCCAGAAATGATGCCGGAAGGGACCCCAAATGATCCCGAAAAATTCCCGAAATGACCCCGACGGGATCCCGGACGAATCCCATAAACTATCCAGAAATGATGCCGGAAAGATCCTCAAATGATCCCCTAATAGTCCGGAAATGACCCTGACGGGATCCCGACGGATCCCGGAAACTATCCAGAAATGATGCCGGAAAGGTTCCCAGGTTATCCAAAAATAGTCCCGAAATGACCCTGACGGTATCCCGGACGGATCCCGAAAACCACCGAGAAATGATGGTGAAAGGCTCCCCAAATGATCCCGTATTAGGCGAGAAAAAGTCCCGACCCCGTCGAGATCCCGGACGGATCCCGAAAACCATCCAGAAATGATGCCGATAGGGTTCCCAAATGATCCCGTATTAGTCGAGAAAAAGTCCCGAAATGACCCCGACGGGATCCCGGACGGATCCCGAAAACCATCTAGAAATGATGCCGGAAAGGTCCTCAAAGGATCACCTAATAGGCCCGAAATGACCCCGAAGTGACCCCAAATGATCCCGAGATAGTCCCGAAATGATTCAGTCGGGATCCCGGACGGATTCCGAAATCAATCCAGAAATGATGACGAAAGGGTCCCCAAATGATCCCGTATTAGTCGAGAAAAAGTCCCGAAATGACCCCGACGAGATCTCGGACGGATCCCGAAAACCATCCAGAAATGATGCCGAAAGGGTCGCCAAATGATCCCGTATTAGTCGCGAAAAGTCCCGAAAAAACCCCGTCGGGATCCCGGACGATTCCCGAAAACCATCCAGAAATGATGCCGAAAGGGTTCCCAAGTGATCCCGTGTTAGTCGCGAAAAGTCCCGAAATGACCCCGACGGGATCCCGGACGGATCCACAAAACCATATAGAAATGATGAAGGAAAGTACCCCAAATGATTCCGAAATAGTCCCGAAACGACCCCGACGGGATTCCGGACGGATCCCGAAAACCATCTAGAAATGATGCTGGAAAGGTCCTCAAACGATCACCTGATAGGCCCCAAATGACCCTGATCCCGGACGGATCCCGAAAACCATCCAGAAATGATGCCGAAAGGGTCTCCAAGTGATCCCGTGTTAGTCGCGAAAAGTCCCGAATTGACCCCGACGGGATCCCGGACGGATCCCCAAAACCATATAGAAATGATGAAGGAAGGTACCCCAAATGATTCCGAAATAATCCCGAAATGACCATCCAGAAATGATGCCGAAAGGGTCCCCAATTGATCCCGTATTAGTCGAGAAAAATTTCCGAAATGACCCCAACGGGATCCCGGACGGATTTCGAAAACCATCTAGAAATGATACCGGAAGTAACCCAAAATGACCCCGAAAAAGTCCCGTAGTGATCCTGGAAGCCATCAAGAATTTATCTTTCAAAGGAACGCAAATGATCCCGGAATAACCCCGACGGGATCCCGGACGGACCCCGAAAACTATACAGAAATGATCCCGGAAGGGTCCCAAAATGATCCCGAAAAAGTCCCGAACTGACTCCGGCGGTGTCCCGGACGGATCCCGAAAATCATCCAGAAATGATCCCGGAAGGGTTTCGATATTACCCTAACGGCGATATTAATAAGGCAGCAGGCGCGTTGGAGCGAATGAAGGGTTACATAGAAACATACAGGCAAAGCTAATAAAAGCGCGCTAATAAAAGCAATTGAAGGAGGGCGGATGGCGGGAGGAGAAGGAGAGGACAACTAATGGTTTTTCCAAAATTGTTTAGATCTCGATCTGTATGTGCCAGATACCAAAAACTATTGATTGTGGAGAAAATTTATGTTGAGTTATAACAATTTATAGATTTTACACCAGAGGGTGAGAGAAGGGGGGAGGGGTCAATTTGTGGGAGGGACGAAACAAATTAGATGGGGCCCCAAATGTCGACCATTTTGAACATCCACGTCGATGGCACTACGCTACCGACTGTCCGACACCCCAAAATCTTGGGTGTGACGTTTGATCAGGATCTACATTTTGGTGAGCACGCAGCCGCAATTGTTCCGAGAATTCAGAGCCGTAACAAAATCCTCAAATCCCTCGCTGGCAGTACTTGGGGAAAAGATAAAGAAACGCTCATGACTACATACAAAGCAATTAGCCAGCCGATTACGTGCTACGCGTCACCCATATGGTCGCCAAACCTAAAAATCACCCACTGGAAGAAACTACAGGCCTGCCAAAATACTGCTCTCAGAATCGCCACGGGCTGTCTTCTTATGTCCCCAGAACACCATCTGCATAATGAGGCGAGAATACTCCCCATCAGGGAGAGAAATGAGATGCTGACCAAACAGTTCCTGTTGAATACCCAGAAACCTGGGCATCCCAACAGACATCTGATTAATGAACCAGCACCGCCTAGGGGCTTAAGGAGTCATCTCCGTAAGCATTTTGAGGAAATACGGCACCTGAGAACCCAGCCGTATGAAGTGAAAAAACACAAGCAGGTCCTTGGTGAACTCCATAAACAGGCGTCGGACCTTTATGCCGGGAATTGCCCGGTGAATCCAGTACTTAACGAAAATTATCCAAAACTTGCGGAAGAGGAACTCTTGCTCAACTTCGTTCTGGATACTATAACAGGTTAAACTCTTACCTATCCAGAATCAACCCTGACATACAAAATGTATGCCCCGCTTGCAATGTGTCCCCACATGACACCAACCATCTCTTCAATTGTAATGTGGAACCAACGCCTCTAACACCCCTTTCCTTATGGTCCACCCCTGTTGAAACGGCAAGTTTCCTTGGGCTCCCGTTAGAGGATATTGATGACAATTTGTGATCGGTCGCTGCTATTAGGTGGGGCGAGCATTGCTACAACAACAACAACAGAAGGGGGAGGGGGCCGAGGTAAACCCTCGACTTATTCGACCCATTGAGTCTGTAATATTGGTGAAGGCCAGTATAAGTAAAGTTATAATGTGTAAAAATTATTAAAAAGAAATGGTTCGAAGGGGTCGTAGGACCCGTACCCCCCTTTCCATGTCAGAAAAAAATTTTGCTAGTAGACTATTGTCTATGTCCCGAATTTCATCAAAATCCGTGTAGACATTCTGGCGTGATTCAGTCGCAAAGACGAAAAAATATAATAATTAAATTATAACTGTTCCTAGGGGGCGGAGACTACGCCCCTTTTGAAAAATATATAGCTAATAGATCCTTCTAGACCATTGTTTATATGTGTGCAAAATTTCATCCAAATCGGTCCAGCCGTGCTTGCGTGATTGAGTCACAAAGACAAACGTCTGGACAAACATCCAAACATCCAAACTTTGCCATTTATAATTTATATTAGATACTAGCCTATACCCGCGGCCCCGTCCGCAAGAAGAAAATGAAATATATGGGCTCTTCACGTTAGCCTGCTTATCAAGCTAAAATTTTTTTCTGTCTAATGCATTTTATTTTTGTAATTGAGTAAAAAAAGAACTAAATGAGCTGATAACCTGATAGGATCCTCAAATGATCCAGAAATTATACAGAAAAAGCCACGTAGTGACCCAGACGCTATCGCGGACGGATACCAAAAACCGTTCAGAAATGCCCTAGAAGGGTCTCCAAAACTTCCCGGAATAGTCCCAAAAAAACCGAAATGCCAACGATACGATTCTAGACTTATCCAGAGATAATACAGAAAAAGTCATGGAATGACCCCTAAAGGGTCCCCATATGATCCCGAAAAAGCCCCAAATTACGCTGATGGGTTCCCGTACAGATCCCAAAATCCATCCAGACGTGATGCCAGAATGGTCCCCAAATGATCCCGTATTAGCCCCGAAAATGTCCCGAAATGACCCGGACGGATCCCGAAAACCATCCAGAAATGATCCCGAAATAGTCCCTAAGAAGTCCCTAAATGTCCCTGACGGGATCTCAAACGGATCCCTAACTGACCCCGACGGGATCCCGGACAGATCCCGACATCCATCCAGGAATGATCTTGGCCCAAAATGATCCCGAAATAGTTACGGAAAAGTCCACAAATTACCCTGACGGGATCCCGGACGAATCCTGAAAACCATACTTAAATGATCCCGAAAAAGTTCTGAAATGACCCCGACGGGATGCCGGACGGATCCCGAAAACCATCCAGAAATGATGCCGAAAGGGTCCCCCATCCAATCGTGTGGTAACCTTGCCGTGCGCGGACGTGTTTTTGATCGCTCTTCGAATTGTTATTCTTTTTACTTTGTAAACAAGTTTTATCTTTTATAAATATTTATTAATATAATAGAAAACAGTTTATAAGTTTAATTTCGTATTAAATCTTTACACAGTGCAATATACATAGTGGCTTTTTGTGCAATTTAAACATTCAGTCTGTGTGTTCATATATCATAGATTTTCACAAAAATTTGTGATAACTGCATACCTTTTTGTTGGTAGCTGCTATTAGCAAGTCATTGTGTGCCCTTCTTGCTTTCTGTTGTGTTCGCTGCTAGCTATACGCTGTCTTGCGATTTGCATCCAGTGCTACAAAATAACTCTCGCCCATAATTTTTGAACAACTGTTCAATTTATCCTATACTTATAGTTTCTTTTGCCTATTTTTCTTTTGGGTTTGTTTAACTTTGCCATTATGTTGGATTGCTGTGTCAAGAAGTGCACCAATCAAAAGAAAATTTCCCGTGGTGATACTTATGTTTGTTGTTGACTCTGTGGTAATATGGCTCATGTTATCTGTGCCGGTTTCGCTCACATAGGTGGTCGGGGGGTTGACCTAATATCCAGCAAAATTGGACTGAACTGGACATATCATGATTGTCGTTCCGTAGAAAATGACATGCGAGCTTTTATGAGGCAAACTCAGAAAGAGTTCAAAAACATTTTTATTTGGTTTCGTGACCTTAACGAAAGATTCAAAACGATGGAGGCTCACTTTAAAAAATTGAAATTGATATCTGAATCCCCAAAACGTAAGAAATGTATGCCCAACAATGACTCCAACTTGTGTTCGAGTCAGGGGCAAAGCTGTCCTCCTACGAATGTCCCTTCAACCGCGTTGACTGATACGAACAGGCTTACCAAAAACGTTATGAACAATGCAGCTCAGGAATCTCCACAAGAATCTCCACAAGGTTGTGTCGAGGCTTCCAGTGAGACGATCTCTGGCAAATTAAACGATGCACGAACTAATAGTTGTACCTTTGCGGCTGTTTGTTCTACGTCACCAATGTTGATTTCGCTGGCCTCCCCAATTCATCCTACACCTCCACCGGTATCTTTAGTTCCAACAATTACAGTTACCGATACTGGGGTTGTTGCTAGCGATACAATAATACATTTAAAATATCCCTTTCAGATGAATATTTCGATAAGGTACTTGATTCCTCTTTTTGGCCTAAGCATACTGTGGTTCACTTGTTCACAAGAAAGGCGAGGGCCGAACCTATTTTATTACAGCCAAAAAACGGTATGACGAACACAGTAATAACAACACAAAGGTACTTGCTGATCTGTCCCGTCTTCTCATTAATTACTAAAATGTTCGTGGTTTACGATCAAAACTTGTTCCATTCTTCCTTAATTCTTTCAACTTTTCTGCACAAGTTGTAGCTTTTACGGAGACCTGGCTAAAGCCTGATAATTACAATTCTGAGGTTTTTTCAAATAAATATGCTGTTTATCGACGTGATCGCATCTCTAGAGCGGGAGGTGTCCTTATTGCTGTTGAATCTAACCTATCATCTGAGTTGATTTCGCTGGACAATATCTCTCATATCGAATTCATAGCAGTTAAGCTTTCATTCGGTAGCTATATCGTAATTGTTTGCTGTTCGTATATACCACCTCGTTCGGATATGGATGTTTATGCTAGTCATAGCTCGGCCATCTGCGATTTGCATTCGCAGTTGGGAGATAACGATCGACTTGTTGTTGTTGGTGACTTTAACTTGCCAACAGTTAATTGGGTTAATATAAGTGATTCAAACTTTTTAACTCCCACTGCTCAACATGAGTTTCTCAATTGCTTGTTAGACTCATCTCTTTTACAGATTAACAATGTTCCAAATAGTGGAAATAAAATGCTGGATTTAATATTTGTGGATGGCTCGGTGGGTACTGCCCTTACGCAAATACCACCTTTATCCCTTCCAGAAGACCCTCTTCACCCTACGCTAGAGATATCACCTGATATCAGCCTACCCCGTAGGATTCAAGTACAGTCTCGTCCCCGATCTAGATGCTTCTACAAAGCGAATTTCATTATGCTCAATGATCTGTTGGCTTCCCATGATTGGTCGGATCTCTATGCTTGCACTGATGTCGATTCGGCTATCTCTATATTTTACACTACGCTTGATGGCTTCTTTGATACCTGCATTCCTACTCGCTATACCCTATGTTCGAATAAGCCCCCTTGGCTTTCAAGGCAACTTATCAGATTTAATAACATTAAATCTAGGCTTTATAAGAGACTCAAGAAATCTGGAGCATCTGCAGACCTCTCTAAAGGTGAAAACTACAGGGGTATTGCTAAACTTTCAGTCATTCCTAAAGTCTTTGAACAGATTGTTACCACTCAACTCCAATATCAGTTCTAGTCTTTTATCTCCATGCCAACACGGTTTTATTCCTCAAAGGTCAACCACTACAAATTTGCTTGTATTCACCTCTATAGTTATGGAAGGATTTTTAGCGAACAAGCAAACGGATGTCATCTACACGGACTTCAGCAAAGCATTTGATACCGTCAACCATGAGTTGCTTATTCATAAGCTTGATTTACTGGGCTTTCCGTTTCACCTATTAATGTGGCTGAAAAGCTATCTTTCTAATCGGACCCAAAAAGCCTTGTTCAAGTGCAATCTGTCGGAATCGTTTGCAGTTTCCTCCGGCGTACCCCAGGGAAGTCATCTAGGCCCTTTGCTCTTTGCCCTTTTCATTAATGACTTGCCACAGACAATATTATATTCCCATACTATATTGTATGCGGATGATGTAAAACTTTGCTACACTTACTGCCCTACCGATTTGAGTTCCTTGGATCTTCTTCAGGCCGATTTGGACTCGTTTCAATGTTGGTGCACAACAAATTTACTAGCTTTAAATTGCTCTAAATGTAAGCATATGACATTTCACCGAGTGAAGCCAGCATTGCATATTTCATCTATAGCCAACAAAGCGTTGGGTTTACTTGGATTTGTTAAAAGATGGGCTAAAGAGTTCGATGATCCGTACCTCACTAAGGTTCTTTACACATCGCTGGTTCGTCCAATACCCGAGTATTGCTCATGCGTTTGGTACCCTGTTTCTCAAAAGCATATAAAGCGTCTTGAGTCAGTTCAAAAGCAATTTTTGATATTTGCATTGCGCGGCCTTAATTGGGACTCAAGTCTCCACCTTCCTCCATACAGAAGTAGACTTCTTCTTATTAACTTACCCACTCTGGAAAATCGGAGAATATTACTGGGGGTATTGTTCATCCATAAGCTCATTATAGGAGAAGTTGATTCTGCGGACCTCCTCAGCCGCTTGTTTTTTGCGGTTCCCCCTAGAGTATCCAGACACTACGTGCCTTTCTATTTACCCCTTTGTCGACGAAACTTTGCTAAAAATAATCCTCTTCTTATCTGGTGCACGCACTACAATGACTTGTATAGCTGCATCAGTCTTGAATGTACTTTTGCCACTATACGTAATGCAATACTTGCCTATCTAATTTAAGAGATACAAGCTAATTTAATTTGCCGGCATTTTATTCCTTCCATAAAAAACAGGAACTATCTCGCTTAAGGATGGAGGAACATTTATCAACATGTATCATTAGGAAGGAACAAGACAGTATCTGGTGCATTCCAACAACGTAAAAAACATGCTTTTTCATGAGTCACTGACCGGAATCGTATGTATTCCGGCATTATAATCTTACGGGTCAGGCATCGAGCTGATTGGAATGTGGTGCATTCCAACAACACAGGTCATATAACTCTTTTATGCCTTGTGATGGCGTATCCTCATTACACTACTCTTAGCACTGCCGGATTCCCATGACATGCTGATTGGAATCTTGTTGCATTCCAACAGGGAGATGGGAATCCACTGCATTCCGAAATCATGCTGAGCGGAATCTTATGCATTCCGCCAGTATAATATTTCGGCATAAGATCTTATTTCTGCTCATATTTCTTATTATTATTATATTCTGAAATTAAATAGTAATGTTCATTAATATTTCTTTGTTTGTAATATAACATTGTTGAAATCTCGATATATCTTAAATTTTATCTTTTGAGTTGTATATTTATATATCTTTTATATTATGCAGTCGACCATAAAAGAGCTTTATATCAATGGTATTTCATTTCCCAAGTGTATTTATAACAATAAATGGAAAAAATTTCAAATTTGAAAAAATGGGCGTGGCACCGCCCCTTTTATGACTTAGCAATTTTCTATGTTTCGGGAGCCATAACTCGAAGAAAAATTAACGGATCGTAATAGAATTTACTACACAAATTTTCCCTATAGCAGAAAATATTTCTAAAAAAAATGGAAGTGATCGGTTAAAGACCACGCCCACTTTTATATAAACGATTTTTAAAAGGTTCGTAGACGAAAATAATAATTTATATCTTAGCGAAAAAAAGCTTTGTATCAATAGAATTTTACTTTATTAATTGAATTATAACATTAAATTGGAAAACACTAAAATTTTTGAAAATGGGTGTGGCACCGCCCCTTTTATGACTAAGCAATTTTCTATGTTTCGGTAGCCATAACTCGAAGAAAAATTAACGTATCGTTATAAAGTTTGGTACACAAATTTTCCTAATAGCAGAAAATATTTCTAGTAAAAATGGACGGGAGCGGCTAAAGACCACGGCAACTTAGATATAAAACAAGTTTAAGGGTCGTCGACTAGAATAATAAGCTATAACTTAGAAAAATTGTTTTGAATCAATAATATTTCACTTATCAATTTTTATTGTAAGAGGAAATGGGAAGACATTTTTTTTTTAAACGGGCGGTGCCACGTGTTATGTAGAAAAGTAGTTTATCTGAAATGAAATGTACAATTGAAGCTCACCCTGAGTATATAATGTTCGGTTACACCCGAACTTAGACACCTTTACTTGTTTTTAAGTTAAATTAATTGATATGACAGGGGTGAAGGAATTACTATTCATAGAACAAAGGATTGAAACTACAAATAGCTAAAACCAAAGAGAATTTTTTAGATGAAAATATTGTTGCTTTTTCGGGTATTTAGTTGGTTAAAATATTACAAAAAGTGTAGTTATAGTTATAGCAAAAAAAAAAAAAAAATCAAAAATAGAACGTAAAAGCTTTGCCAGATATTAAAGAAAAAACGTAGCGAATTTTAATTACGAATAATTTGCAGGGAATCCATGGCGATAAAAGCTCATAATTTAAAAAGGCATGTGTGCTGAACTACCGGTTTCGAAGAGTCCTTAAATGATCCCGGAAGGTTTCCAAAATGATACCCAAATAGTCCCGAAAAATCCCGACGGGATCCCGGACAAATCCCGAAAATCATACAGAAATGATCCCTGAGGGGTCTCCAAATGATCTCGAAATAGTTCCGGAATCAGCTTGGCGGGATCCCGAACGGATCCCGAAACTCATCTAGAAATGATGCCGGAATGGTCCCCAAATGACCCCGAAATAGTCTCAAAAAATTCCCGAAAAAACTCTGATGGGATCCCGGACGGATCCCGAAATACCATCCAGAAAAGATGCCGGAAGAACACCATATGATCCCGAAAAAGTGCCGAAGTAAACCTGACGGGATCCGAAAAGTCGTCCAGAAATGGTACCGGGAGGATCCCCAGATGATCCCTAAAAGTCCCGAAATAACTCCGACGGATCCCGGACACATCCCGCAAATCTTTCAGAAATTATCCCGGAAGGGTCCAAACATGATTCCGAAATAGTCCCGTAAAGGTCCCGAAATAATCCCGACGGGACGCCGGATGGATCCCGCAAACCATCCAGAAATGATCCCGTAAAAGTCCCGAAATGACCCTGACATAGTCCAGAAAAATCCTGAAATTACCCCGACGGGATGCCGGACCGATCCCCAAAACTACCCAGAAATGATCTCGGAAGGGTTCCCAAAAGATACCGAAAAAGTCCCGATATGACCCGACGGGATCCTGGACGGATCCCGAAAACCATCCCGAATTGACCTCTGTACGCAAGTGATCCCGAAATAGTCCATAAATATTATCCAAATTACCCCGACGGGATGCCGGACGGATCCCGAAACCCATCCAGAAGTGATGCCGGAAGAGTCCCCAAATGATACCGAAACAGTCCCGAAAAACTCCCAAAATATCCCCGACGGGATCCCGGACGGATACTGGAAACCATCCAGAAATGATCCCGGAAGGGTCTCGATATGACCCCGATGGGACTACAAATAAGGTGAAGGTAATTAATAATAAAAGCATGTTAATAAGGCAGCAGGCGCGTTGAAGCGAATGAAGAGTTACAAACAAACATTCAGGTAAAGCTAATAAAAACAATTGAAGGATGGCGGACGGCGGGAGGAGAAGGAGAGCACCACTGATCGTTTTTCCAAAATTGTTTTGAATCGTTTTTCCAAAATTGTTTTGATCTCGATCTGTATGAGCCAGATACCAAAAATTATTGATTTCGGAGAAAATTTACATGGAGTTATAACAATTTATAGATTGCGCACCAAAGGAGGAGAGAAGGGGCGAAGGGGGATGGAGGGTGTCACTGCTGACTTTGTAAGTCCTCGACTTATTTCACCCATTGTGTTTGTAATATTGGTGAAGGCCAGTATACGTAAAGTTATAATGTGTAAAAATTATTAAAAAGTAATTATTCGAAGGGGTCCCCTCCCCCCTTTCCATGGTCGAAAAAAATTTCGCCAGTAGACTGTTTGCGTCCCAAATTTCATCACACATACGAAAAAATACAATAATTCACATATACGAAAAAATACAATAATTAAATTATAACTGTTCCTAGGGGCGGGGACCTCCACCCTTTTCAAAAAAATATAGCTAGTAGATCGTTCTAGACTATTGGCTATATGTGTGCCAAATTTCATCCAAATCCGTCCAACCGTTCTTGCGTAATTGAGTCACAAAGTCAAACGTCTGGACAAATATCCAAGCATCCATACTTTCCCAGTTATAATATATACTATCCTTTACCCGCGGCCCCGTCCGCAAGGAGAAAATAAAATATATGTGCTATTCACGTTAGCCTGCTTATCAAGTTATCTGTTTAAAACTTATTTTAGTCTAATGTATTTTATTTTTGTAATAGAGTAAAAAAAGGGCTAAATGAGCTGATTAGCTGAAAGGCACACTTACATGAATAGTACAATACAGTTTTTTCGAATTAAATTAAAAATAAAATAAAAAATTTTAAGCTCTTTATATAAATGGACAAAAACCAGCGAAAAATGTCTCCATATATAAAGATATATTCTTGCTAAACTTTGATTTTTAAATTTTGACATAGAAGTTGCAAAAATATTTATGAGAAGCAAAAATATAAAATTGGAGCGCACATTACATAGATTGAAAAGCTGGTAGGAAAGGGATATTATTAGTCAATAAATTGCGCTACACCTTTATATTTTTACTTCTCATAAATATTTTTGCAATTCCTATGTCAAAATTTAAAAATCAAAGTTTAGCAAGAATATGTCTTTATATAAGGAGACATTTTTCGCTGATTTTTGTCCATTTATATAAAGGATGGTAAGGATGGCGGCCACAGTGGTGTGACGGTAGCGTGCTCCGCCTACCACACCTTATGCCCTGGGTTCACACCCCGGGCAAAGCAACATCAAAATTTTAGCAATAACGTTTTTCAATTAGAAGAAAATTTTTCTAAGCGGGGTCGCCCCTCGGCAGTGTTTGGCAAGCGCTCCGAGTGTATTTCTGCCATGAAAAGCTCTCAGTGAAAACTCATCTGCCTTGCAGATGCCGTTCGGAGTCGGCATAAAACATGTAGGTCCCGTCCGGCCAATTTGTAGGGAAAATCAAGAGGAGCACGACACAAATTGGAAGAAAAGCTCGGCTTTAGGTCTCTTCGCAGGTTATCGCGCCATACATTTATTTATTTATTTTTTTTTATTTTTATATAAAGGAAGTGCTTAAAATTTTTGATTTTATTTTTATTTTCTCCTTTTGTTCCTTTGACACGACCTCTTAACCTATTTGTGAAGTTTCATGTTTGTAGCTCAATGAGAAGTTACTTAAAACCGATCCCAAACTCCAAATTTCCAAATTCTTATCAAAATATTTCGTCGATCCGTGCGTCATCTAACAGAATTTTTTCTCCTTTTCTTAAATTTTCTCGGCGTCTTATCCTATCTGTGAAGTTTTACAGTTCTAGCTCAATGAGAACTTACATAAAAATCAATCCCAAAATTCCCTCCGATTCGTACGACTTTTCCAAATATCTTATCCCGTGCGCCCCCAGAGAATCTTTTTGTATCGTGTCATCGGCTGTCATCAACCTCTGAATTAAGTTTGAAATTTCAAGTATCTAGCTCATCGGGAATTTAATTAAAAGCTGGTTTGAAATTTTTCAAATTCTTATCTAATTATTTCGATCCGTGCGCCATCTAACGGATATTTTTTTCCTCTTGTTACATTGTCACGATGTTCTAACCTATGTGTAAAGTTTTATGCTTGTAGCTCAATGAGAAGTAACTTAAAAATCGATTGCAAGATTTGTATGAAAAGCGAACAAACTTTCAACCGACCTATTTCGATCCGCACGCCACCTAACGGATTTTTCCCCTTTTGTTGCATTGTCACGGCATTCTAACCTATTTGTAAAGTTACACGTTTGTAGCTGAATGAGAAGTTACTTAAAAATCGATTGCAAAATTTGTATGGAAAGCGGACAAACATTCAACCGACCTAATATAAAGGAAGTAAAACAACCTACCTAATATAAAAAAAGTAAAATATATTTTGTTTTTAAGTTAAATTAATTGATATGACAGGGGGAAAGAATTACTACTCATAGAACAAAGGGGTGAAACTAAAATTAGCTAAAACCAAAGAGAATTTTTTAGATAAAATAATGTTGCTTTTTCGGGTATTTAGTTGGTTAAAATATTACAAAAAGTGTAATTATAGATATAACAGTTCGTTACAGGATTTATTTAAAAAACTCAAAAACAGAACGAACAAGTAAGGAAGGCTAAGTTCGGATGTAACCGAACATTACATACTCAGTTGAGAGCTATGGAGACAAAATAAGGAAAATCACCATGTAGGAAAATGAACCTAGGGTAACCCTGGAATGTGGTTGTATGACATGTATATCAAATGGAAGGTATTAAAGAGTATTTTAAGAGAGAGTAGGCCATAGTTCTATGGATGGACGCCATTTAGGGATATCGCCATAAAGGTGGACCAGGGCTGACTCTAGAATGTGTTTGTACGATATGGGTATCAAATGAAAGGTGATAATGAGTATTTTAAAAGGGAATGTGCTTTAGTTCTATAGGTGAACGCCTTTTCGAGAAATCCCAATAAAGGTGGACCAGGGGTGACTCTAGAATATGTTTGTACGATATGGGTATCAAATGAAAGCTGTTAATGAGTATTTTGAAAAGGAGTGATCCTTAGTTCCCTAGGTGGACGCCGTTTCGAGATATCGCCATAAAGGTGGACCAGGGGTGTCTCTAGTTGTACGATATGGGAATCAAATGAAAGGTGTTACTGAGCGTTTTAAGAGGGAGTGGGCATTAGGTCTATAGGTGGACGCCTTTTCGAAATGTCGCCATTAGGGTGGGCCAGGGGTGACTCTAGAATGTGTTTGTACGATATGGGTATCAAACGAAAGGTGTTACTGAGCATTTTAAGAGGGAGTGGGCATTAGGTCCATAGGTGGACGCCTTTTCGAGATATCGCCATTAGGGTGGGCCAGGGGTGACTCTGGAATGTGTTTGTACGATATGGGTATCAAATGAAAGGTGGTAATGAGTATTTTAAAAGGGAGCAATCCTTAGTTCTATAGGTGGACGCCTTTTCGAGATATCGCCATAAAGGTGGACCAAGGGTGACTCTAGAATGTTTTTACGATATGGGTATCAAACGAAAGGTGTTACTGAGCATTTTAAGAGGGAGTGGGCACTAGGTCTATAGGTGGACGCCTTTTCGAGATATCGCCATTAGGGTGGGCCAGGGGTGACTCTAGAATGTTTGTACGATATGGGTATCAAACGAAAGGTGTTACTGAGCATTTTAAGAGAAAGTGGGCATTAGGTCTATAGGTGGGCGCCTTTTCGAGATATCGACATTAGGGTGGGCCAGGGTGACTCTAGAATGTGTTTGTACTATATGGGTATCAAATGAAAAGTGGTAATGAGTATTTTAAAAGGGAGTAATCCTCAGTTCTATAGGTGGACGCCTTTTCGAGATATCGCCATAAAGGTTGACCAAGGGTGACTCTAGAATGTTTGTACGATATGGGTATCAAACGAAAGGTGTTACTGAGCATTTTAAGAGGGAGTGGGCGTTAGGTCTATAGGTGGACGCCTTTTCGACATATCGCCATTAGGGTGGGCCAGGGGTGACTCTAGAATGTTTGTACGATATGGGTATCAAACGAAAGGTGTTACTGAGCATTTTAAAAGGGAGTGGGCATTAGGTCTATAGGTGGACGCCTTTTCGAGATATCGCCATTAGGGTGGGCCAGGGGTGACTCTAGAATGTTTGTACGATATGGGTATCAAAGGAAAGGTGTTACTGAGCATTTTAAGAGGGAGTGGACATTAGGTCTATAGGTGGACGCCTTTTCGAGATATCGCCATTAAGGTGGGCCAGGGGTGACTCTAGAATGTTTTTACGATATGGGTATCAAACGAAAGGTGTTACTGAGCATTTTAAGAGGGAGTGGGCATTAGGTCTATAGGTGCACGCCTTTTCAAGATATCGCCATTAGGGTGGACCAGGGTTGACTCTAGAATGTGTTTGTACGATATGGATATCAAATTAAAGGTATTGATGAGGGTTTTAAAAGCGAGTGGCCCTTAGATGTATATGTGAAGGCGTTCTCGCGATATCGACCAAATGTGGATCAGGTGATCCAGAAAATCATCTGTCGGGTACTGCAAATTTATTTATATATTCAATAACACTAACAGTATTCCTGCCAAGATTCCAAGGGCTGTTGATTTCGCCTTGTAGAACTTTTTCATTTTCTTCTACTTAATATGGTAGGTGTCACACCCATTTTACAAAGTTTTTTCCAAAGTTATATTTTGCGTCAATAAACCAATCCAGTTACCATGTTTCATCCCTTTTTTCGTATTTGGTATAGAATTATGGCATTTTTTTAAAAAGCTCATAATTTAAAAAGGCATGCGTGCTGAACTACCGGTTGAGAAGAGATCTAAAGTGATCCCGGAAGAGTCCCAAAATGATACCAAAATAATAACGAAATGATGCCGACTGGATCCTGGATTAATCCCGAAAATCATCCAAAAATTAACCAGGAGGGGTCCCAAAATGATTCCGAAATAGTCCCGAAAAAGTCCCGAAATGACCCTGACGGGATCCCGAAATCCGTCCGAAATTGATCTCTGAAGGGTCCGCAAATGATTCCAAAACAGTCCGGAAAAAACCCCGAAAAAACTTCGACGGGATCCCGGAAAGATCCCGAAAATCATACAGAAATTATTCCCGAAAGGTCCCAAAATAATCTCGAAATAATCTCGAAAAAACTCCTGAAAAAGACCCGAAATTACTCCGACGGGATCCCGGACAGATCCAAAAAATGATCCAGAAATTATCCCCGAAGTATCCTCAAATGATCCCGAAATACTCCCAATAAAGTCCCGAAATGTTTTTGACGGAACCCGATATAGCCCTGAAAAAGTTCCGAAATTACGCTGACGGGATACAGTATGGATCCCGAAAAACATCCCGAAATAATGCCGGAAGGGCCTCCAAATTATTTCGAAATAGTCCCGAAAAAGTACCGATTTGACCCTGACGGGATCACAAAAATCATCCAGAAATGAATCTGGAGGGATCCCCAAATGATCCCAGAAAAGTCCCGAAATAACTCCAACGGGATCCCGGACAAATCCCGAAAATCATTCAGAAAATATCCTGAAATAGTCGCGAAAAAGCACCTAAGTAACTCCGACGGGATCGCGCACACATCCCGAAAATCATCCAGAAACTATCCCGTAGGGGTCCCAAAATGATTCCGAAATAGTCCCGAAAAAGTCCCGAAATGACACTGACGGGATCCCGGACGGATTCCGAAAACCATCCAGAATTGATCTCTGAAGCGTCCGCAAATGATCACGAAATACTCCGGAAATGTCCCGAAAAAACTCCAACGGCATCCCGGATAGAACCCGATAATAATTCAATGATTATCCCGGAGGAGCCCAAAATGATTCCGAAATAGTCCCAAAATGACCCTGACGGGATCCCGGACGGATCCCGAAAACCATCCAGAATTGATCTCTAAAGGGTCCGCAAATTATCCCAAAATAATCCAGAAAAAGTCCCGAAAAAACTCCGACGGGATCCCGGACAGATCCCGAAAATCATACGGAAATTATCCTGTAAGTGTCCCAAAATGATCCCGAAATTGTGATTGGTTGTGATCGGTCGATCCGTTTACGACGCAACCCGATCTATACCTACATACATACATACAAGTTAATCTCTCATGTCCTGAGAGATATAAAAAATTAAAGGTGCGGCGAACCCACTGTTCGCCGATACTGATTTAAAAGTAAAACACGAACAACTTCAATTTAAATTAATCACAATTTATTACGTGCCACTTGCACGTCCCAAAATTAACTGAACTAAACATCCAAATTAACTTATTAGCTAACCTATTACTGCTAACTATTTATGCAGCGGTTGCAGTTCCCATATTTCGCAAGTCGAACGCTTGCGCGTGTAGACAGGAATTGCTTATATTGCAATTGCCATGATTTCAATAATTTCGATACCTGACCTGATCGTTGGTTGCGCGTGTGCTGCGTCAGCGAAGTTAGTAAGTGGAACAATATGATCACATGCCTGGCAACGTGAGTAAAGGATGCGCCATTAGTTAGTCTTGGGATTACAGGTGACATAACTCCTCCCCCTTTAAAGATCTGCGTCTCGTAGATCAAAAGTTGAAAATCGTGAAGTGGTAAAATTTTGCAGTGAGTGGTTTTGGCTTTCTGATGTTATGTTGGTCCTGATCGCTGTAACTAGTAGGCTTTTATCTAATCAATATAGTTCGGGTGCGGATTCTCCTTTAGCGATTTTGTTAACGCTGACGTTTCCCGTCCAATGTGTAGGAATTTGAACCGGTGGAAGATGTAGTCTTTTGGTGTAGCATCTCCATAGCAGGCTGGCAATGAATAGCGTTGGGGGGATTGAAATGGCTTCTGTAATGAGGGAAAAATTGATCTTTTCGTTAACATACCCTAGATACTTTACGTTCTTCATAGTGATGTCGTGAATATATTCCAAGTTTATCTTCGTGGTATGATTCTTTACGTTAGATAGTACAGATGGCAGGGCATGCGTTGTAACCGCCTCGCATTTATTACTTTTGAACCATTATTACTCCTGATTATGCCTTGGTAGTTAGAGATAAAAATGTCTTTTTCGTTTATCAATTCTATATGCGTGTCATTCCGCCTCTTAAATTGGCATCTAGCTTCTCCTTGTTTTAGCAATCGTGGCAAGCAGTCGCTTTGCTCCATTTTGATCAAGGATTCTGATTTACATACTGTGGTTGAGCTGATCATTAAACAATCCTTCGTCAATCAGTATGTTCCTTTTTGATTGACGAGCATCCTGCTGCGTTCTAGTTCACGCAGGTCAAGTTTTCCTTCGTAGATTCCGGCGCGAGTAATTAGGAGGTTATATTTGTTACGCGTAACTTTGGGCATTGGGAAGACGTAGATGAGTAGTGTCCCGTTTGTAAGTACTGCATTTGCATCAGAACTGTGACATATTGTTGGAGGTTGACGACGTGTACCAGCTTAAATCACCCACCGATGATTCGTCCAATTCCGTCCTGGATTGTTGCGATTGGTGCCTTGTAATTGAAAATATGGAATCCGCTGATGGCCGATGCCAGCAGTGGGAATTTGCAACGCCAAATGTTATATCTAATTTAATGTTGTTAGTGGGTTAGTAATCATTCGATTCTATGAATATAGGTTATTGTTATTGGGTTAGCAAACAATTTTTCCTGTCACTTGTTAACTATTTAAGTATGTAAAGACTAGGTTTTTTATTTGTTTAAATGTGTTAGTAGAGGTTTACAAAATATATTTCTGTTTCTTTAAAACGTTATTCCTAATTTAATGTTGTTAGTGGGTTAGTAATTATTAGATTCTATGAATATAAGTTTTTGTTATTGAGTTAGCAAAAATTCTTTCTACTACTTATAGATTATTTTTAACTATTTAAGTATGTTAGGGCTAGGTTTACAAAAGTTAGTTTCGCTCTTATTTTTTGTTAACATGCAAAATTCTTAGGGCTTTTAATTTTTTCGTTTTCTTATTTTTGTTAGTGTGCTAGTATTGAGGCATTGTTACAAGAATAGTTACAGTCGTTAGTTTGTTTAGTTAGGAAGAAATTTAATGTAGAAAAAAAGAAAAATTTTCTTTTTTTTTTTTTGTTTCTTAGAATATTTGAGTAAGAAAGAGAGATGTTTCTTATTTTGAATTTTTTAGTTTGCCTCAACTAAATTTACAGTATTACTTAAAAGAATTTTGAAGGATGATCTAGTTGTTATTATGATTAGTAGAGGAAAAAAGAAAAAAAAAAGCTAACTGGAATTTAGAATGTTAAAAAAGGTATGTCCTTTCATGCGCATTAGGCAAAGGTTATTGTTTTCTGTTTAATTTGCGGATCAAGCGCAGAAAGACAAGAACAAAAAATTATTCCTTTTTTTTCTTTTTTGTTCGTTTTTTTGTTTTGTTTTAATTTGCGGATTAGGCGCAAGTGTTATAATTTTTTCTTTTAGTCATTTCACGGATTAGGCGCAAAATATATTAATTTTAAAATTTCATATACTTGCTTAGCTGATTAGGCGCATAAGCTTAATATTTTTTTTTCCTCTGCCGATTAGGCGCAAAGTATTATAATTTCATATATTGGCTTAGCGGATTAGGCGCATAAGCTTAAATTTTTTATTATTATTATTATTTTTTTTTTTTTCTTTCGACGGATTAGGCGCAGAGTATTCAAATTTCATAGATTTGCTCAGCGGATTAAGCGTATAAGCTTAAAATTGTTTTTTTTTTTTTTTCATTCTACGGATTAGGCGCAGAGAATTAAATAAATATTTGCTTAGCGGATTAGGCGCATAAGCTCAAATTTTTCTTCTTTTTTTTCTGTTTTCATCTACGGATTAGGCGCAGAGAATTAAACAAATATTTGCTTAGCGGATTAGGCTCATAAGCTCAAATTTTTCTTTTTTTTTTTCTGTTTTCATCTACGGATTAGGCGCAGAGAATTAAATAAATATTTGCTTAGCGGATTAGGCGCATAAGCTCAAATTTTCCTCTTTTCTCCTTGACCAGAGGTGTTAACATTTCTCGAACCAGCTATGGGGAGATCGCCAGAATCCCGTTTAGAAGTAGTGTAGCCATTTGTCAAATTCGATGGCACTACGAGCCACTAGGCATGATTTGTCCCACTTACAAGCCCGCTCTTGTTAGATAAACTCCCTCTTGGTGCCAGATCTTTTATAATTTCTTTTCATCTTTTTTGTATGTTTGTTTGTTTTATTATGTGGGGTAGTTTGTCCCTTTCTTTTTACATTTTGTATATGTACTTTATAATTTTTTTCCCACTAAGTGTGGTTACAGAAACTTCGTTCTCCTTGGAAACTATTTCCTTTTTATAAATATGTTTTTGTTTCCCCTTTATTTGCTTATCCTTAAGGTATATAACATCATTATTTTTATAACGCTTCTGTATGATCCTTCTCCTATTATGTCTCTCAACCTGATCCATCTGTTTCTATTTTAATAGTGTTTTTATGTATCTATTAATTTTCCTGCTTTTGTTAAGGAGTTCCTGATAGTTAGAAGCTTCTGAGCGATTAAAAAATATTTCCGAAGGTTTCCTGTTCGTTACAGAGTGAACTGAATTATTATAGCGATCTACTGCTATATTAACGAGACTTTTAGTCTTGAGATCAGAGTTTTCCGCCTTCAGGCATCTATAAATTTCTAGTAACGTGGAGTGGAATCTCTCAAATTGGCCATTTACCTCACTTCTCTGAGATGGAGTGCGGTAAAGCTGAATTCCCAATGATTCTAATAAGTTCTGTATTATTGGGTTAATCAATCCCCGTTCATTATCACTGACTAAAATTTTTGGAGTTGTAAAATAGTGGAGAAGCTTCACAATTTTGTGTTTAAGGTGCAGAGTTCCTTTGTTCCTAACGTGAAAAGAAAATTTGTCAATAAAACTTAAAAATTTTTTGTTTCAAAAATATCTATGTGAAGGATCTCGCAAGGTTGTGATGGGATTGATGTAGCCTGTAACTCTGGTTTATTAGGGTGTCTATCGTACTTACTAAACTTGCATGTTTCACAAGCCAGTACATATTTCCTAATTTGAGCACGCATTCTCGGGAAATAATACCGCTCTAAAATCTGCTATTTTCAGTGGCATTGCGGTGAGTCCTCTTATGCTCCTATCAACTTGGCCAAACATCTCTTCGTGCTTGCTAAGGATTCTACGGAGTTCCTCTTTTGTAGGCTCTGAAATGTTAGGATCGATAGGGAGGTCCGTGTAGATACTATTAACATGTGCCGTTTTGCGCTTAAGAGATATTACTGTGTCTGATTTTAATATCAATATGTTCAATTCCCCCTCAAGAACTGCTCTGACTTCTGTCAGCGTATCGTCTCCAAGGATTTCATCAAAGGACTTTAGCCCCGGAAGGTTAAAGAATGTAGTGGGGATGTCCTCTCCCACGAACGTTAAAAAATGTCCACGAACTTTTCTATGTATCTTAATAATAACAACTTCTATTGTTTGCTTGGCCCCCTGCCTGATTGGAATAAAAACCTTCCCGAACATGTGCCCCTTTTTAAATTGTTAAAGTCCTGTATTTGGCCGGTATTTTAGATATTCTGGTTTGGCGGGAAGAACAAGGGTTTGTTCTTATAAATCCTGAAGGGGTAGAGTTGCTACGCCAATTTTGCGTAGTCTGATTGCTATTTCTCGTTTGACCAGAGTTCGGGTAGTTGCAGTTTGGTCCTGCCCGGCCTTGGTGTATACCTGAGAAATTTGTAAATGCTCCTAGTTGATTTGGAGCTGCCCTAACCTAACCCGCGTCATTATAATTTGGGTTTACATAATACCGAGGGGCTATCGATTGGGAGTTGTTATTGAAATACCTATTTGGGCGGGGCTGGCGATATATGGCGTTCCTGCGGTTGACGTTCATGAACGTGAGGCATGCCGAGTAGGCCTCGGGCGACGATTTGGGTTTTGCACTAGTAGCCGAGTGGGGATGTCACCATTTAGGCCTCTAATGAACACATATAATGCTCTTCGAACCTTCTAAGTTGGGCGAGAATGGCGTTAACGGCGTCATTCATTTCCGTTAAGGAGTTTTTCATCTTTTCTGGATTCATGCTGGAATGAGAAGATATACAATGAGGCTTACGATTTGTTACTTACAACCACCACTTCATTTGAGCTCGTTAAGTTTTGCTGATGCTTGTCTCCTTTTTGTTTTCTTGATTCTTATTTTCACTGTAAGGATTCTTAGTTGATTCTTGTATCTGTTTTGGTTTCTTGAATAAAAAAAAATTTCTTTGTTTCGTATCTTCACTTCAAGGGTTTTTTAGTTGATTCTTGTCTTTTTTGTTTTCTTGAAAAAAAAATCTTTGTTTCTTATCTTCACTGCAAGGGTTTTTTTTTTTGATTCTTGTATCTTTTTATTTTCAATAAAAAAAAATTGTTTGGTTCTTATCTTCACTAAAAGAGTTTTTTTATCCTTTGTACGCATAACTAAATACAATTTCACTTGGAACGCGAAACCTGCACCGCACTGCTCGGGCGCCAGTTAATCTCTTATGTCCTGAGAGATATAAAAAATTAAAGGTGTGGCGAACCCACTGTTCGCCGATACTGATTTAAAAGTAAAACACGAACAACTTCAATTTAAGTTAATCACAATTTATTACGTGCCACATGCACGTCCCAAAATTAACTGAAATAAACATCCAAATTAACTTATTAGCTAACCTATTACTGCTAACTATTTATGCTGCGGTTGCAGTTCCCATATTTCGCAAGTCGAACGCTTGCGCGTGTAGACAGGAATTGCTTATATTGCATTTCCCATGATTTCAATAATTTCGATACCTGACCTGATCGTTGGTTGCGCGTGTGCTGCGTCAGCGAAGTTAGTAAGTGGAACAATATGATCACATGCCTGGCAACGTTAGTAAAGGGTGCGCCATTAGTTAGTATTGGGATTACAGGTGACATAACTTACATATATACATAATTTGAATTTTATATATATAGATAAATAGACAGAAGATGCGGATAGACTGAAGTTAACAAAAAATTTTAACGGCGGAAGATTACTAAAAAACCAAAAGGAATAACAGCCAAACAACTCTATAGTCAAACTTTAGTTGTTATAATAACCTAAGTTTGTACGGCAGCCATAGTTCTGAAAAATCCCATTTTTAGGGAATGTGCCACCCCAATTCCAAATTTTACTGGAGGTGTTAGGACTTAACATCATATAGCTCCTTACCAATTTTCATTATCCTATCATTACTACATCCAGAAATATGCAGAATGAAAAATTCCACTTATATGGGATGTGCCACGCCCCTTTTCCCCCACCCCACATTTTCTTGGTGGTGTTAGGGATTGACCTCATATAACTCCTTACTGAATTTCAAGGTTCTAGAATGAATACCTTCAGAGTTATATAGTACCAAATATTAATTTTGCATGGGAGGTGCCACGCCCCTTTTATATATCGATATTATTTTTGGGCTATGACCATCCTTGGAATGTTTATAGTGGGTTTTGCAAATTTGGTTGTGATCGGTCGATCCGTTTAGGACACATCTCGATCTATACCTACATACATACAGAATTTGAATTTTATTTATATAGATAGATAGAAGATGCGGACAGACTGAAGTTTACAAAAAATTTTAACGGCGGAAGATTACTAAACATCCAAAAGGAATAACAGCCAAACAACTCTATAGTCAAACTTTAGCCGTTAAAATAACCTAAGTTTGTACGGCAGCCATAGTTCTCAAAAATCCCATTTGTAGGGAAGGTGCCACGTCTGCTATTCCCCAATTCCACATTTTACTGGAGGTGTTAGGACTTAACGTCATGTAGCTCCTTACCAATTTTTATTATCATACCATTACTACATACAGAGATATAAGGTATGATATACTCCATCTATACCTACATACATATATAATTTGAATTTTATATATATATACTAGCCTTTACCCGCAGCCCCGTCCGCAAGGAGAAAATAAAATATATGGGCTATTCGCGTTAGTCTGGGGGTCAATTCCCTAACTGTGAGAATCTGAAAAATGTACACTCATTGAAAACTCATTTGCACACAAAATTTAAACGTTAAATTTTCATGCGATGCTGTCAATTATTTTGCACATTGATTTGCTGAATGTAAAAGTCTTATGTCAGTGAGAAAATAATCATCAAACGCCATGAAAACAAAAAAGTCATTCTGCAACAGTGCGTATGAGTTTTGAATGTCACAATAGTGTACACTGGCTGGCAAGAAAACTCACGAAATTTTCATAAATGAGTTTTTTGTTCACAGTTTTGCTTTACAGAATCAGAATTTCAAAGTTTACGCAATTCCTTCTGTACACTTTAAAACTCACAGTTAGCGAATAGGGCCCCTGTTTATCAAGATATGTGTTTAAAAATCATTTTTATCAATGTATTTTATTTTTGTAATAGAGTAAAAAAAATAAATAAATGAGCTGATAACCTAAAGGGCACGCTTACCTGAATAGTACAATACAGTTTTTTCGAATTAAAAAAAATACATTTTGTTTCTAAGTTAAATTAATTGATATGAGAGGGGTGAAGGAATTACTATTCATAGAACAAAGGAGTGAAACTAAAATAGGAGGAATTCCTGGTGGCTCCAAAGGGTTAAGAAACTCAACCGGATAATGCACAGCTTGCGATTCTTCCACGACTGTGTCAATGGATTGATAAGTAGTCTCGTTTGTTTGAATTTTATATAGATACTAGAAGGCCCGGCAGACGTTGTTAGCAATTAGCTAAAACCAAAGAGAATTTTTTAGATGAAAATAGTTTTGCTTTTTCGGGTATTTAGTTTGTTAAAATGTTACAAAAACTATAATTATAGTTATAACAGTTCGTTACAGGATAACCCTAAAAGTTATGCAGCGGACATTTTTTAACTTTTTTATTTCAAACTTCTTAAAATAGACATAAAAACGTATTTTTATGCTTCACGCAAAAAGCAATAAATGCTTTTTGTGTTTTTGGATGTGTCCTATATATAGTACATCAGGGAAATATGCTGCTCAGGCAAACGTATCATTTATTAGTATGAAAATCAAAAAAAAACACTTGGTATGTACCCCAACATCACATTTCAAACATCTGGTAATTGTTCTCTGAAGACAAAATCCACAGCGGGTTTGTTTTTCCTGTGGTGCTACAAGATGATCCATTCTATCGTAACGAATTCCGACTTCCTTCGAGCAACTTGGTCGGCCCTTTTGATACGTTGGTTGCTTTCGGTACGTGGTCAGTAGCGTTGTAACGATTACGCGCCTGAAACTCAGTTGGTCAAGATTACCTCCTTGCTCGCGATCTATATGCCAAGCGTTCTGAACTGCCATATCAATGCAGTGAACTACCAAGGGAATGTACCATTTTTTGCCTCTGATTGTGCTTCTATAAAGGCTTAGGTATATTTTGGTCTTTATTTGAAGTTCGCTTACGGGTGAATTGTCATCAGACTCATCTGATGAAATTTCAAGTTGTTGTGCCTTATATCTTATTTCGGCAGGGGCTTGTAATTGTGATGATGGAAAATTATTTACATATTATTATGTCTTATTTCGGCAGGGGCTTGTAATTGTGATGATGGGAAATTATTTACATCAAAAGCGTCTTCCGGACCAGAATCTTCATCCGTAATATTGCCATTTGCATTAACTGGAGGAAACGGAATTACTTCGTCGACTTCAGCAGCATTTTTGTCATCATCTTCCAATAAGGCAAGGGCATCTTGAAGCGAAAGACCTCTGTAATAAAATAATACACGTAGACGTATATCTTCCTAATGTCCTACATATAGTACACTAACATTTGTTCATTGAAATTCACCATAAAAGTTTGAAAATAGTTCATGTTATTGAATGTATTCGATAACACACTTATTTTACTTGCTTTTCTATTATAACATAACAAAAATTTCAACATTAGCACGCTTAAATTAACTTACCTTTCAAAGCGTATCTTATAATTTTGCATTATCCAAATTTCACAAATTTTAAAATCAAATACCTCGCACTTGTATAACAAAAGCACAAATGACAACTATTGCCGCATTTGTGCAATCTCTGCTGCGCATAACAATGCGTTCCCATTATTTCTGAGACCCCTCGCCCGTGCGTGATTTCACTTGAACTGGCCGTCCTATATATAGTACATTAGGGTTATCTGGGTTAAAGATAGAACATACCGAATTTTAATTACGAATAATAAGCAGCAGATCCATGGCCATAAAAGCTCATAACTTAAAAAGTCATGTGTGCTTAACTACCGGTTTCGCAGAGTCCTTAAATGATCGCGGAAGGGTCCCAAAATGATACCAAAATAGTCCCGAAATTATCCCGACAGGATCCCGGACAAATCCCGAAAACCACCCAAAAATTATGTTTGAGGGGTTTCCAAATGATCCCGAAATTACAATGACGGGGTCCCGGACGGATCCCGAAAACTGTCCAGAAATTATGCGCGAAGGGTCCCAAAATGATCCCGAAGTAGTCCCGAGAAAGTCCCGAAATGACCCTGACGAAATCCAGGACGGATCCGTAAAACCATACAGAAATGATGCCGGAATGTTCCCCAAATGACCCTGAAAAAATACAGTAATTATCCGGGAAGGGTCCCGAAAAGATTCCGAAATAGTCCCGAAAAAGTTCCGAAATGACCCTGACGGTATTCCGGACTGATCTCGAAAACCATCCAAGAAATGATGATGAAATCCCGGACGGATCCCGAAAACCATCCAGAAATGATGCCCGAAGAACCCCAAATGATCCCGGAATAGTGCCAAAAATTTTCAGAATGACCCTGACGGGATCCCGGACGGTTCCTGAAATGATCTCAGAAAGGTCCCCAAATGACGTTGAAATAGTCCAGAAAAAATCACAAAACGACCCCGTCGGGATCCCGGACGGATCCCGAAAACAATCCAGAAATGATACCGAAAGGATCCCCAAATTATCCCGAAATAATACTGGACGGATCCCAGAAACCATCCAGATATGATCCCTAAGAGTCCCCAAATGATCCCGAAATGACCATGAGGGGATCCGAGATTGATCCCGAAAACCATGCAGAACTGATGCCGGCAAACTCTTCAAATGATCCCGAAATAATCCAGAAAAATCGCGAAATGACCCCGACGGGATTCCGTAAACCGTCAAGAAAGTATCACCGAAGGGTCCCAAATGATCCCGAAACAGTCCCGAAATGACCCGGACGAATCCCGAAAACTATCCAGAAATGAGTCCGTAAGGGTCCCAAAATTATCCCGAAATGACCCTTACTGGCCCCTTCAATGTTGGTCGCCTTGTCGTGGAGAAGGGGCTTAAGTATCATATTGGAATCTCCTCTGCGGAGGGGTCCTACAGCGTCAACGGCGTGTTCAGAAGAACGCATCACGCTGCAGGAGATGTGAGGATTGCCGCACCAATGACACCCAAGCCAAGGTGTTGAGGTACCCGTGCCGATGGCTGTGTGGTCAGCGGGTGTATATTGAAAGGCTGATCGCGAACGGTCCCCTCCGATGCCCGGGCAAGGTCGGTTGTATAAGTGCCTTACCAACGGTATGCTGGCTCTTCTGGGGGTTGACTAACCATTCCATGCAAACTCGTGGGAACCGTATGTCTAAAATAAAAATAATAAAAAGGAGGCGAAGAAAGGGAGTGTTCTGGGAACGCTATCTGAAGACGATCTTCTGGCTCCCAAGAGGTCGAAGAAGTCCTCAGGCACTCTGCTGAAAGCTAGGTATCTGAGGGCTCTCTTCATCCTCAAGAAGATAGCCAGGAATGAGGAAAAGGTAAGGCTCATGAGCGGGGCGCCGAAGATAAGGTATGGTGCGAGGCAAGGAGTACGAGACCGCCCTCGCACACACGCGCGACGTCAAGAAGGGGAGGGACTCCAGACAGACTGACGGTGCTTATACCAGTGCTGCGGCATCGAACAGACGCATTTACAGAGAGGTGGTCAGGGACCACCTCCAAGTTGCTCTGGTCGATGCTGAGAGCAATGGCGGGAGGGAAGTTCTGGCGGCTTGGTGCTCCATCGAGGGACGGCTATCAGAGATAGTCGTTGAGCACCTGATGGAGGTACAAACCCCAGTTCCCGCCTTTAACTGCGAGGAGGTATGCCGCGGCTGCAGGCTAATCAAATGCGCGGATGGGTTCTCAAGGGAGTTTCTTGAGAGATGCGTTGCTAAGATAAGCAACGCATTTGGTGGCCTTACGTTAAAGGTTATCCCAGCTTCGGAGATTCCCTGGAGGCGCCGGGCGCTCATCTGGCTACCCAAAATGCTAAACTGAAACTGGATTCACAAAAGATAATACAGTGCCTAAAGCTCCAGAACTCGGACGTCCCGATGGTTGACTTGGCTCTGATCAAGGTAGAGCAACAACAAAAAATAGCCAGCCCGTGCTGCTGCTTATCAGCAACGAGTACCTGGGGGCACCCGAGCGAAGGGGAAACCGCCTGAGGGTGCTTCAGTTCTACTTTGGTTGATCACCATAAATGAAATCCTAGGAAAACTTAACGCAGGGGGATTAAGACCGTGGCGTTCTTGGTATCTGGTCCTTTCACCTCCGTAATGAGCAAAATTATAGAAAGGGCCTTGGGTAAACTCAGCAGGTGAGCACAGGGATGTGGCCTTAGTTTAAATCCCGACAAGACGGACCTGCTTCTCTTCACTAGGAAGTACAAGCCACCTGCCTTCAGATTACCATTCTTAAACGGCCAGCAACTAACCCTGTCATCGAATACCAAGTACCTGGGACTAAAAATTGACTGCAAGTTGAAATGAAAAATATGCATCCAAGGGCGGGTACGGAAGGCCTGCATCGCTTTCTATGCCTGCAAATCAATGTTTGGTAAGAAATGGGGACTCAAGACAAGCATGGTATTTTGGATGTACGAAGCGGTGGTGCGACCATTGCTTACCTATGGCTCCATAGTCTAGCGGGAAGCTCTAAGTAAGAGCTACAGTCTCACCAGCCTGCAAAAGTCCAGCGCACTGCGTGTGTTGATGCCATACGGGCCGGACGCACTTGCCCCAACGCTGCTTTAGACCCCATTTTGCACCTGCTTCCGTTCGACTTGCATATACTTTGTACATCGTCACAAACTGCACTGAGACTCAGGGAGTCTGGGTGTTGGAAGGATACTCAGCAAGGGCATAGTAGTATCCTAAAAAAACTTCTGGATTGTACATGTAGTACCGAGACAGATTACTATCCTCGCAAACTGAAGTTTGAGTACGGTTGTAATGCCGCCATTCCAAGCACGAACGAGTGGAAGAGAAACCCGGCCATAAGGGTCGACGACATCCAAATCTACACTGGCGGCTCCAAGATGGAATCGGGAGTAGCGGCCGGAGTGTACTCTGATTCTCTAGATTTGTCTGCATCATTCAGACTCCCATCGCACTGCAGCGTGTTGCAGGCAGAAATCCTCGCGATTTGGAAAGCCTGCAAATCACTGGAGGGCTTGAATGTAGCTGGCAAAGTTTGCATCCTGTCGGATAGCCAAGTTCGATAAAAGCGCTTTCCTCGCCACACATTAACTCAAAATTAGCGTGGGCTTGTAAGCGACTCATATCACAGTTATCCACCAATCTAGAACTATGCGTTATCTGGGTCCCGGTTCATAGGGGGTTAGAGGGTAACGAGAAGGCCGACGATGTGGCACGCAGGGACTCATCGGAGATCAGCGAGGAAACAACCAGTGTCGAAGTAGGCATACCCTTAACAATAGCCAAGGGGAATATCCAAAGCTTCTACTTGAAGAAAGCACAAACAAAGTGGAATAACATCACCACCTGTGCAATACCAAAATCCATTTAGCCAAACTATGATGGAAAGAGGACGAGAAGTCTTCTGAACAAATCCAGGGCCAACACACGCAAACTGATATAAGTCTGCACCGGTCATTGTGCAGAAGGTACGCATGCGGAAAAGATGAGCATTCCGTATAACGACTACTGCAGAAGCTGCAAATATCCAAATGCCAGGGAGACAGTAGAACACTTTATGTGTAAATGCCCGGCTCTAGCTAGAGCCCGACTAAGGTTCCTTGGAAACCCGTTTCTAGAAGACCTCAGAGGTTTATCTGTGGTAGTAATCCCGAATATTCTTTATTTTATCAACAACTCTGGCTGGTTGTAATACATTGACCGTAACATTCCGTAGATTTTTAGTCGAATTACATGCATCAAAACGGCTTTAAATAGCTACTTGGGCGACCAGGGTCGCAGCCATTTCACCTACCCACCTACCTACCCTGACTGGTACCTGGACGGATCCCGAAAATCATCCAGAAATTATAGCGGAAGAGTCCACTAATGATCCCGGAATAGTCCAGAAATGAACCTGACGGAATCCAGAAATGCTCTCGGAAGGATACCGAAAATGTCCCGAAATGACAATGACGGGATCCCAGATGTATGCCGAAAACTATACAGAAATAATCTCGAAAAAGTCCCGAAATGACCCTGACGGGATCCCACACCGATCGCGAAAATCATCCAGAAATGATGCCGGAAGGGTCCCAAAATCATCCTGAAATAGACCTCAAAAACCCCCAAACTACCCTAACGGGATCCCGAAAACTATTCAGAAACGATCCCGGAAGGATCCCCAAATTATCCCGAAATAGTCCCGAAAAATTCCCGAAATGACCCTGACGGGATCCCGAAAGTCGTCCAGAAATGATATCGGAAGGATACCCAGATGATAACGAAAAAGTCCCGAAATAACTCCGATGGGATCCCGGACGCATCCCGAAAATCATTCAGAAATTATGCCGGGAGGGTTCCAAAATGATCCCGAAATAGTCCCGCAAAGGTCCGGAAATAATCCCGAAATGACCCTAACATAGTCCAGAAAAAGTCCCGAAATTACCCCGACGGGATGCCGGACTGATCCCCAAAACAACCCAGAAATGATCTCGGAAGGGTCTCTAAAAGATAACAGACGGATACCGGAAACCATCCAGAAATGATCCCGGAAGGGTCTCGATATGACCCTGACGGGACTAAACATAAGGTGAAGGTAATTAATTATAAAAGCATGTTAATAAGGCAGCAGGTGCGTTGAAGAAAATGAAGAGTTACAAACAAATATACAGGTGAAGCTAATAAAAACAATTGAAGGAGGGCGGATGGCGGGAGGAGAAGGAGAGCACCACTGACCGTTTTTCCAAAATTGTTTAGATCTCGATCTGTATGAGCCAGATACCAAAAATTATTGATTTAGGAGAAAATTTACATTGAGTTATAACAATTTATAGATTTTGCACCAGAGAGGGAGAGGAGGGGGAGGGGGTTGGAGGGTGTCACTTCTCACTTTGCAAGTCCTCGACTTATTTGACCCATTGAGTTTGTAATATTGGTGAAAGTCAGTATACGTAAAGTTATAATGCGTAAAAATTGTTAAAAAGTAATTACACGAAGTCGTGGACCCACTCCCCCCCTTCCATGTTCAAAAAAAATTTCCCAAGTATACTTTGTCTCTGTCCCAAATTTCATCAAAATCCGTGAAGCCGTTCTAGCGTGATTCAGTCAAAAAGACGAAAAAATACAATAATTAAATTATAACTGTTCCTAGGGGGCGGGGATTTCCCCCCTTTTCAAAAAAGTATAGCTAGTAGACCCTTCTAGACTATTGGCTATATGTGCGCCAAATTTTGTCCAAAGCCGTCCAGCCGTTCTTGCGTGATTGTGCACAAAGCAAACGTCTGGACACACAAACATCCAAGCTTTCCATTTACAATATCGTAACGAACTTAGTGAAATTTCCGCTTATTCCAAACCTTCTGCTAACGTTCGAATCGCTAAGCTGTTGAATAAATAACTCCAATATTCAATAATGCAAAATGGTCTTTATTAGACTACTATGAAAGTTCTTCACAATAACACTTATACTTCACAACAAATAGCGTGCTTAAATAAAAACTGTTCGCTTACTACTCAGCTTGCTCTGCTTTTATACTCTCGGCTTCCTAGTTCTCCCATTTCTCCTAAGGTCTAGTAATTTCGTGAACTTCATCCTCGGTTACCAGCTAGTATATACATGTATATTTGTAGTTTGTAGCCATATACGTATGTATATGTGAGTACTACCTCGGCTGATGATTACATGTGTTTGTGCGTATCTCTCCGTTGCCTTGTATGTATGTGAGTAAATGATGATTGATTTGTTTACGTACACAGGAGTGGCAGCTTGCTTTATGGTTGCTGTGGCTTTATTTAATAACCTTAGGGATGTGTGTATCAATTAGTGATGCTAATATTCGTCGCACTGCCCTCCACCCAAGTCTGATCGGCCCGATCAGACAAATGTCTTGATCTAACCGATGCAAGCCTCTCCAAATGAACCACCATTCAATTTCTTGGTTTCCGAATGGTTTGTATGCGGTAGATGGCATTACAGATCCTCTTCACAACTGTGTACGGGCTTTCCCAACTTCACCAAAATTTTAATGGAACACCTTTCCGCCGATGATGGTTGTTTGTATAACAACACCAAATCTCCCTCCAGGAAGCCTTCCGAATTATTGTTCTTGTCGTGCCTGTGTTTCATCCTACTACTTATTATCCTGGACCGTTCCCTCACAATCTGTTGTTTGCCAATGAAATACTTCGCAGAGCTTTATCTTGACGGATTGACTTTGCATCATCAATATCGTTTTGACGGTTCACAACAGAAGTGCGCCCTGGGTTGAAACTACCCTTGCATTCTTTCTGGGAAATTCTTGCCTTCGTTTCTGTGCGTCCATTTGGGTTTGTTAATGCCAGTGTTTTCTCGCAGGTATCTTCGATTTTGCTTTGTTTGGCCCATTCGTTCCATCAACCTTTGCCCGATCTACTGCCTTTGACTTTTGTGGTCTCCTCCACCAGAACTCGCTTACTGTTGAACCCTTTCTCCAAACTAAAGTTAAGTGGAATATCTTGGTCCTTATAGCGCATATTTCTTCTTTGCATGTCGATCCTGATGTCATGGTCAACTAAGAAGGCCACTCCCAATATGATTTCATCAACAATCTCCGCCCAACGAATTTGTGTAGAATCGTGACCTTTCCAATTAAGACCTTGGACTTGGTTATACTCGCCAGTGGCCGTACACAACCTTGCTCCAGGTAGTGGCTTTACACTCCTCTTGACCAAATCAGATCGGATTAAGGAATGAGATGCGCCCGTATCTACAGTCAGTACACGTTCTTTGCCATCCATATTTCCTTTGACGGTAAGACTGCTCGATTTTCTTCCAACTTGCGAGATAGATATCACGGGATATTCAATAGCTGGGGCAAGTTCTCGATCTTTACATCTGACTCGCTCTTGCTTATCTCCTCCAGCTTTGCGTTTACGACCAGCCAAGTTGGAACTACCAGGACCGGTGCTGCAATGATGTGCAATGAGACCAGGCTTCCTGCATTTGAAGCATTTGATTACTCTATTACTCCGCTTTTGCGATCCCTTCAGCGCCTCCAATATTGTGTTCACCCAGTTTGGCGTTTCTACTTCCACACGGCGTATTTTGAAAACTGGCTTACACAAAAGCGATTCTCTTTCCTGATTCAGCGCATGGGATACTGTTTCAGCAAATGTTGGCTTTGGATTTGCGTATGTCGTTCGCTTCGTTTCCACGTCCCGTATTCCATTAATAAAGCTCTGGATTTTTACCCTCTCGTTGTTCCACGGGTGCGTCTGCGTTTGCGAGATGAGCCAATCTTTCAACATCCGCCGCAAATTCCTGCAAATTCTCATTCGCCTTTTGGTAACGGTTTTGCAACTCAATTTGATATATCTGTTTCCTATGCTCGCTTCCGTATCGTCTCTCGACAGCGGCCATCAATGCTTCATAACTGTTCCGCTGGTACTCTGGAATAGTCTGTAAGATTTCAGCTGCAGGCCCTTTCAATGCCACGAACAGTGCATATAGGATAGGCAGGTTGACAGAAACTGCATTTTATCAGCAGTCCGCAGAAATCCAAAGTGCGTTTGAATGCGGAGAGGTTGCGCTATGCGCATTTTTCGACAACACGGCCCACGAGAGTGTGAATCGGGCACTCGAGAGAAGAGAGATATATCGTCCAATCCATATGTGCAGAAACGCCCTACTGCGTACGAGGATTGCCGAAACCTCGAGTGGGGACCGTACAGTAGAAATCAAGACAACGAAGGGATGTCCATAAGGGGGCGTCCTGTCAACCATGATGTGGAGCCTGGTAGTAGATGAACTTCAACAGAGGCTCTCAGAAAACGGAATCTGATGTCAGGGGTACGCGGATGATATTGTTATAATTGTAAGAGGCAGATTTGAGAGCACCCTTTGCGACATAATGCAAAGGGCATTGAGGAAAATATCGAATGGTGTACTGAGGTGGAGCTAAGTATAAACCCTAACAAGACAGCCATTGTGCCCTTCCCCAGGAGAAGAAACCTGGAAGGGATGAGGCACATCGCAATGGATGTTGTACAGTTGGAGCACACGACGGAGGTGAAATACTTGGGAGTCACGTTCGACTCTCAGTCCTTATGGAAGAAGCACGTCGACAACACCATATCAAAGGCCACAAGAATAATATTGGTGTGCAGAGGCATTGCATGAATATCCTGGGGATGCAGCGCAAAGATCTTAAGAGAGATATACACTACTATAGTAAGACTTATGGTAGTGTATGGAGCAGTTGCGTGGGCATCAAGGACAACCATGGTGACCGTACAAGAGTCACTCACGAAGCTTCAACGCTTGGCATGTGTCTGCATTACGGGAGCCATGCGAACATGCCCGACAGTGGCAATAGAGGTGCTGCTTAAGTTAACACCTCTACACATAATAATTGAGGAGTACTTTAGTAAACATAGCTAAAAAGGGATGCGGAAGAGGCAAAGTGATACAGTCCCGGAACATGGAGAAGCTGAAGGAGCAGATTCCACTCATCCAACTTCCCAGTGATGATACGAGAAAGCTAATTAAATCTGAGAAGCGCTTCAAAATAGAGCTGGGGAACAAGTTTACATAGGACACCTCCAGAATAGAAGCGCTTCATCAGGAACATGATATGACAGCCTTTTAACAACCCACGCCCCTGTGCGCCTACACGCACGTGCACCACTGTCCCGGACGGATCCCGAAAACCATATAGAAATGATTGCGAAAGGGTTCCCAAATGATCCCGTATTAGTCGCGAAAAGTCCCGAAATTACCCCGACGGGATCCCGGACGGATCGCGAAAACCATATAGAAATGATGCCGGAAGGTACCCCAAATGAACCCGAAAAAGTCCTGAAATGAGCCCGACGGGATCCCGGACGAATCCCGAAAACCATCCAGAAATGATGCCAGGAGGGACACCAAATGATCCCGAAAAAGTCCCGTAATGATCCTGAAAACCATCAAGAATTTATCTCTCAAAGTTACGCAAATGATCCCGAAAATACCCAGACGGGATGCCGGACGGATTCCTAAACCCAATAAGAAATGATGGCGGAAGGGTCCACAAATGATCGCGAAATAGTTCCGAAATGATCCCGGAGTAGTCCCGAAAACGTCCCAAAATAACCCTGACGGGATACCGCACGCATCCCGAAAACCATCCAGAAATGATGCCGAAAATTTCCCCAAATGATCCCGTATTTGTCGACAAAAGTACCGAAATGTCCTTGATGGAATCCCGGACGGATCCCGAAAACCATTCAGAAATGATGCCGGAAGATACCCCAAATGATCCCGAAAAAGTCCTAAAATCACCCCGACGCACAGTGGACTGGATTTGGCTTTCAGTGGCCTTAGGGAAATGAAAAAAATATTAGTTAATAGCACAAAAACTTTGATGGCCATCGATTTTAAGTCTCATTACGTGACGTTTTTATATATGAGTATTTTTTTATAAAGTCTTAAATAAAAAAGTTATAGCAAATAAAAAAAGTAAGAACGGGACTGTCTTCGGCTGTACCGAAGACTTCATACCTTTCATGAATGGGGCTGAACAATAATCTTATACCGTTTGTAATCTCCAAATAGTCGGATGTATAAGTTAAGAAATATATAGTGAAAAGATCTACATACCTAAACGATTTTAAAGATAAATATAAAATAAAAATGGCAAAAAACCCCTTATCTGAATGATCGGTATTGGATATATATTATATATAACTCCGATCGAAATGATTTTTACAGGAAATCTTCTATGATATATTAGAATATATCACAAGTTTCACGTTTTTATATTCGAAACTAAGGGAGAAATGGCCAAAAATCTTCTATCTGAATGATCGGTTGTATGGGATAGGTATATACTATATACATATAGCTCCGATCAAAGTGATTTTTTCAAGAAATCTTCTATGATATATTAGAATAAATATCACCAAGTTTAATGTTTTTATATTGGAAATTAAGGGAGAAATTGCCAAAAATCTTTCTATCTGAACGATCGGTTGTATGGGACATATACTATATATAGCTCCGATCAAAGTGATTTTTTCAGAAAATCTTCTGTGATACATTAAAATATACATCACCAAGTTTCACGTTTATACTTTCTAAATTAAGGGAGAAATGGCCAAAAATCTTTCTATCTGAACGATCGGTTTTATGGAATATATATTATATATAGCTCCGATCGAAATGATTTTTTCATGAAATCTTCTATGATATATTAGAATAAATATCACAAAGTTTAATGTTTTTATATTGGAAATTAAGGGAGAAATTGCCAAAAATCTTTCTATCTGAACGATCGGTTGTATGGGATATATACTATATATAGCTCCGATCAAAGTGATTTTTTCAGCATATCTTCTAAGATGTATTAGAATATATATCACCAAGTTTCACGTTTATACTTTCTAAATTGCGGCCGGAATGACCAAAATCGTCTTATCTGACCGAGCGGTTGTATGGGAGATATATATTATAGTGGCCCGATCCTACCGGATCCGGCAAATGTCTAATATAATACAAAAATACATCCTTGTGACAAATTTCATTGAGATATCTCAAAATTTGAGGGACTGGCTTGCGTTCAAACAGATAGACGGACGGACATGTCTATATCAACTCAGTTCGTTGCCCTGATGAATTCGGTATACTTAATGGTAAGTCTATCTTCTATATTTCTCAACGTTACAAACATCGGACCAAAGTTAATATACCATTTCATGTTCATGAAAGGTATACAAATTTATGAATGGGAAAAATCACATTTTTACCTATAACCCATTTTCCTCACATTTCCTCGAAACTTGATTAATTTATTTATATAGTTAGGGTTATATACTATGCAATGTACTCGGTTTCATGGTTCGAAAAGTTTCGCCTTTTTTTGTTTTTTGATTTTAGTTTTGCGAATCACTTTTTAATTTTGGGTAGAATTTAAAAACAAAAGTTTTTTTGCTTTTTTTTTAATGTTAGTATTGCGAATCACTTTTTAATTCTGGGTAATGTTCAAGAAAAAAGATATTTGATAATTCATATTATACATTTAATTTTTTTTATATTGAAGTTATATTTAACAATCCAAAAAAGTTTCAAATCAAAAATTTAGCTATTCCAGCTTGTTCGTTAATTTCATTTATTTTTGTTTGTTTGTATGATGCTTACTATTCCAGCTTGTTCGTTAGTACCAAAACAGTAATTAAAAGCAAACATCATTCGATCGTCCCGATCAGACAAATCTCTCGATCTAAACGCTGCCAGCCTTTCCAAATGAACCACTTTCATTTTGGTTCGTGGTTTGCCAATGGTTTGTATGCGGTACACTACGTCGTTGATCCGTTTTACAACTTTGTATGGGCCTTCCCAATTACACTGCAATTTCGGGGACAAACCTTTTTTACGTTGTGGATTGTATAACAGCACCAAATCTCCTTCCTGAAAACCATCCGAATTAATTGCCTTATCGTATCTGGCTTTCATCTTGTCACTCATAATCTTTGTTCGTTGCCTTATCAGATCATGCATTTCTCTTAGCTCTTCTTCCAAATCACCAATGGCTTTCTTGACATTTCTCTTCGCATTGGCATCTATCCCAAACTTCAAATCAGCTGGCAGTCTAAGGTCATTGCCAAAAATTACTTTTGCAGGGGTTTGGCCCGTTGTCTCATGCACTGCTGATCGGTAAGCCAACAAGAATAATGGTATGCGGGTATCCCACTCTTTATGGTACTTGTCTACTACTTTCCTTAAGTGCTCCTCCAATGTTCTATTGAATCGTTGTACCATAACATCGGATTGAGGATGCAATGCAGTTGTCCGTGTTTTTCGAATGCCCAATGATTTACACATTTCCTGGAACACAGCTGATTCGAAATTCCTGAATTGGTCAGAATGTAACTCCATTGGTACACCATACCTTGCAACCCAATTGTTTATAAACACTTCTGCTACTGTTTCCGCTTCTTTATTTGGGATTGGGTATACCTCTGTCCATTTGCTGAAATAATCCATAACCACCAGTACATATTTGTTTCCGCAGTTGCTAATAGGAAATGGACCTGCGACATCCATAGATATCCTTTCAAAAGGCGCAGCTGAGTTATATTGTTTCATCTGGTCATGACTTCGGGTCTTGGGCTCTTTCACTCTGCTGCAAACCTCGCAGTTCGTAATCCACTCAATGACCGACTGACGACAACTAACCCAATAGAATCTCTGTTTAATCTTCTTGAGCGTCTTCGTGATTCCGAGATGACCTCCGCTTGGACCATTATGCAGCTCGCTGAGCACGTCAGGAATCCACTTTCTAGGAACAACTATCAGTTTCTTCTGGCATTGACTATCCTCACTCTCCCTTACTTGATGCAAGCAACCGGATATCAATTCTAAACTGTTCCACTGTGCCCAATATGACTTCGCAATGGTACTCTCTGCTGACATCTCCTCTCTATTTGGTCTTTCGTTTCGTTCGAGCCCTTGCATAATATATGGCAGATCTGTATCTTCTAGCTGACACTTCCTTAGCTGTTCCTTGTCCCATTCATCTGTACATGTTATTGTCATTAGCCGGACATCTATAATGTCTTCTTTAGCCTCGGCCTTAGAACAGTGCATTCCAAACTACATGGTCTTCGTGACATTGCATCAGCATTTCCATGGGTACTACCTTTCCGATGCTCAATGGAAAAGTCATAGCTTTGTAGTCGCTCGATCCACCATGCCAATTGTCCTTCCGGATTACGGAACTGCAGAAGCCATTTCAACCCTGCGTGATCTTTCCTGACGCGAAATGTGAAAATGTTTAATGCATTCTACCAATGCCAACAGCTCTCTCCGTGTAACGCAATAGTTCCTCTCTGGTTTTCCAATTGAACGGCTATAATATGCAACTACCTTCTCCTGTCCATCGACCAGTTGTGATAAAACGCCTCCTATAGCATATCCGCTCGCATCTGTATCTAGAATAAACGTTGCTCCTGGAATCGGATATGCCAACATTGGGGCAGTGCACAAACGCTCTTTCAATGTTTGGAAAGTTACATCTTGCTCCTTCTTCCATTCAAAAGCTTTATTTTTTCTTATTAGCTCGTGGAGGCTATGGGCTACGCTGGCAAAATTTGGTACAAATCGGCGGTAATATGTGCACAGCCCAAGGAAACTTCTCAGTTCATGCAGATTCTGTGGTCTTGGCCAATCCTTCACTGCTTCTATCTTTTCATTCGCGGTGTAGATGCCCTCCGTCGTTACTTTATGACCCAAATAACTAACTTGCTTCTTGAACAGAGAACACGTTTTGGGACTAAGTTTCAGACCAGCACCAGCTATTCTTTGGGAAACCTCCTACAAGTTCTTCAGATGTTCTTCGAAGTTCGATGATGTCATATAGGTACACTACGCATGTTTTCCAATGAAGTTCTTTCAGTACCTGATCCATAAGTCTTTCAAAAGTAGCTGGTGCATTACATAGTCCAAAAGGCATCACTGTAAATTGCCAAAGACCATCACCGACACTGAAGGCTGTTTTCTCTTTGTCTTCCTTCTTCACTTTCACTTGCCAGTATCCGATTTTCAAGTCCAGTGTGGAAAACCATTTCGTACCAGAGAGCGAGTTCAGAGTGTCGTCAATTCTTGGCAATTGGTAGCTATCTTTTTCGTAACGTCATTCAACTTCCGGTAGTCCACGCAAAACCTCATTTTTCCACCCTTCTTCTTTACAAGTACCACCGGTGAGCTCCATGGACTAGCTGATGGTTAGATGACGCCTCTGTCGCTCATTTCTTGTATGATTTGACTCACAACTTCCCGCTTCGCCAGTGGAACACTACGTGGAGCTTGACGGATCGGCCTCGCATCTCCAGTGTTACTTTGATGTTTCAAAACGTTCATGCGGCCTGGTTAGGAGCCATCTTGGTCAAATATGTTCCCGTACTTTAGGAGCAGTTGTTTTGCCTTACTCTGATAGTCTTCCTCTAGTCCCTCCGTCCATGCCATGATGTCGTCTGAAAGATCAATATTTCCAGTTGAAACCTCTTCCTGGAGCTGTTTACAATTGATTATTACTTCAGCCTCTTGGCATCTTCCCAAAATAGCTCCTCTGGTCAGTTTGAGTAGTGACTTGAACTCATTGAGTACTCTTACCGGGATACGTCTATCCTGTTTTTTTATTGCCAGGGTTTTTCCTACAAGCATGTTCGGTGTTGATTTGTTTGCTGTCTCGACAACCCACAATTTGTTTGTCCCATAATCTCCATGAACCTTTGCCCAGATGTCTGCTTCAGATTTTGGTGGTATTTGCTGACTCTCGTCCACCAGCACTCGTTTACTGCTGTAGCCTCTCTCGTAGCCGAAATTAAGTTGCACATCCATGCTCTTATATCGCATCGTCTTGCTTTGCATATCGAACTTGATGCCTTGGTCGATTAAGAAGTCCACTCCAATTATGATTTCATCAACAATCTCTGCCACTATAAAATTGTGTGGTACCGAGACGTTCCCAATTGCTACTTCACATGCTACTTCTCCAATTACCTGGGTGTCCTCTCCCGTGGCTGTACGTCATTTTCCTCCCAGCAATGGTCTTATCTTCTTGTTAACTAAATCTGATCGAATGATGGAATGAGATGCACCCGTATCTACAGTCAGTAAACGTTCCTTTCCATCCACATGTCCTCCGACAGTAAGATTGCTTGACCTTCTTCCAATTTGCGAGATAGATATTATGGGGCATTCAATTGAGAGAGCCAGCTGTCGCCCCTTGCGGCTGACTCGCTTTAGTTCAACGATTGGGTGGATTTGCTCATCTCCTTCATCTCTGCGTTTGCGGCCACCCACATTGTTGGAACTGTTAGAACCGGTGCTGAAATGACGTGCAATATGACCTGGGTTGCCGCACTTGGAACATTTCATAACTCCAGCATTTTTCTGTTGTGACCCCTTCAGTGCTTCCAAAATTGTGTCTGCCCAGTCTGGCCTTTCCGTTTCCACGCGATGAGCTTTGTACGCTGGCTTACTCAAAATTGAGGCTGTTTCCTGGGTCAGTGCATGCGATAACGTTTCAGCAAATGTTAGTTTTGGATTCGCATATGTAGCTCGCTTCGTTTCCACATTTCGTATTCCATTTATGAAGCTGTGGATTTTTACCCTTTCAGTGTATTCCACGGGTGCGCCCGCATTTGCAAGATGAGCCAACCTTTCAACATCCGAAGCAAACTTCTGCAAAGTCTCATTAGCTTTTTGGTAACGGTTTTGCAACTCTATTTGGTATATCTGCTTCCTGTATTCGCTTCCGTATCTTCGTTCTACTGCAGCCATCAATGCGTCATAACTGTTCCGTTCGTGCTCTGGAATAGTCTGTAAGATTTCGGCAGCTGGTCTTTTCAATGCTACGAAGAGTGCAGCTACTTTATCTTCAGCATTCCTGTTGTTCACTGTTGCGGTCTTCTCAAATTGTAGCTTAAAGATCTGGAAAGGAACGGAACCTTCAAAGGATGGTGTTTTTACCTTTGGATTACTCGTTGAAACTGCTGGGCGATTTAGTTGCCACTGCTCGATACGTCCTCTCAAAGCATCCACCTCGGCCACGATTTTTTCCTCAAACTTTATAATTTTGGTATCCTGGGACTCCAGCTTCGATGATACCCTTATCTCCTGTGCTTCCAGCTGCGAGGTTATGCGGGCCTCCTGTGCTTTCAATTGCTCAGCCAACTGAGATGTCATATATGTCTTCTGTTCTTCCAGTTGGGATACCATATATGTCTTTTGTTCTTCCAGTTGAGATGACATTTGTCTTTCCTGGGCTTCAATCTTGGATGTTATACGGTTCTCCTTGGATTCTAGTTGGGATGCCACTGTCGATGTTTGTGCAGATATTGCAGCCAATATCACGTTCAAGTCTGTGCTGGTAACTGTCTGCGATGTTTCATTCTTCTCTTCAATTTTTGTTGTCTCGTCGACATCGAGATGAAAGACATACTCTTCCACGTTAATTCCTTCTGCTTCCATTGCCTCTCGTAGTCGTGCTTGAAGTTCGATTTTAATGCCGCTTGTATTCAATCCACGGCTCTCCAACTCTTCAGCTGCTGGATCTTCAATTCACTCCACTTTGCCATGTCCAAGTTGTATTCGAAGTCTTCGGAATTTATTCAACAATTCCTTTTCTGACACCAATTGTAACGAATTTACTTGCAATTCCCCTTATTTGCAATCTTCTGCAAACGTTCGAATCACTAAACTCTTGAATAAATAACTCCAATATTTAATAATGCAAAATGGCCTTTATTAAAGTACTTTAAAATAACACTTATAACTCGCAACTAATGCATCTGATAATACTGGTATTGCTCGCTAGATAGCGTCTTAAATCCAACTGATTGCCGCGCCCCTACTGTTGCTGCCTTTTATAGTGTTTGGTTTCCTCGTTGACGTTTCTATGCGGTTCTGTTCTAGAATCTACTAGTTGGTTATCTGCTATAAGTTTCTCAGCTATAACTACAGATGCACAATTTTTATAGCTTCTCTCACATGCGCGTGTATTTGTGAGCGACACTTCCACAATTATAATTGCATATCTCAGATAACATATCTGCATGTGTTTGTGCGTTGCTTCTCCGCTGCGTGAACGTACATATTTGTAGACATAATGATTGAATTATTGATGTGCATACAGTCACTGCTTAGCATCGACAGTACCCCTTAGTGTTGATAATATGCCTAACAATATAGTTCGAATGGTTTCTCTGGCGTACATGTTGAACTTTTATACATCTATTGGACACCCACATGAAAGTGCCCCTAATATTGTAGAAAATATTTGAATGAGATTTTCACTAACACCAGTTATAGAGGCGGTAGTTTTAATGTCAGCGAAAAATCGTCTAGCGGTATTTCCATCATTCGTTGTACCGTTTCCTTGCTTTATCACGTCTACCAATAAACCAGTCTCGTTTCTGAAATAATTCTGTACTGCTATCCGCTTTTCTTCCAATTTTGATTTATTATCTCCTTTCGCTATCCATGATTTAAATTCTAATCGGTAAGATATATGAAGAATACACTCCATAAACCGAATTCTCGCATGCAGTTGACATCCCATATTTGTAAATGTCAGTATTAACGTCTATGTTAAAAATTAAAGTGAGGTTATTCATCTCTTTTGGAGTAGCCTTACATATTCCACAACGTTGAGTGGATATATCACTCAAAATTGATGAAGCTTTTCCAATCATGGTTAGTACTAATGAGTGACTGATTTTAACTTTTTCACATTTTGTTTCCGTTAAATTGTCGATTTCGAATTGAATCGCACTCATTTCTTGAGTGGTAGTATATTTGTTTTCTTGCACAAATTTGAAAAAAATTCGTCGAGTTTTCGCGAATTTTGCACACATTTTTAAAATAAAATTGAAAGCTTGATATATATTTTTATTGAGAGATAGTAAAAATTATTTTAGTAGAGTCAAAATTGCTGAAAATTGGAAAAAATACCTAGATGTACACAAATGCTCGTTTGGATATGTCGATATGAAACCCGGTTACTAAAAGTGTCGTAACTTTTTTAAATTAGGTTTTACGAAAAATTTTATATAACAATAAATTATGGAAAAAGATCACAGAATACGAAAATGTAATTTAAAGTCCTAAGTCCCAACTTTTCAATTTCGGTCCACTGTGCGACGGGAGCCAGAAAACCACCCAGAAATGATGTCGGAAAGGACCCGAAATGATCCCGAAAAAGTCCCGAAATGAGCCCGAAGGGATCCCGGACGGATACCGAAAACCATCCAGAAATGATTCCGGTAGGTACCCCAAAATGATTCCGGAATTGTCCCGAAATGGCCCTGCGGGATCCCGAAAACCATCTAGAAATGATGGCGGAAGGGACCCAAAATGACCCCGAAAAATCCCGTTATGATCCCGGAAACCATCAAGAATTTATCTCTCAAAGGTACGCAAATGATCCCGAAAAAGTCTCGAAATGACCCCGGCGGGATCCCGGACGGATCCCGAAAACTATCCAAAAATAATCCCGGAAAGGTCTCTATATGACCCTAATGGGATTACAAATAAGGTGAATCTAATTATAGGACCATGTTAATAAGGCAGCAGGCGCGTTGTAGCGAATCAAGAGTTACAAAGAAACATACAGGTAAAGTTAATAAAAGCGTGCTAATAACAAGTAAAGGTGTCAAAGTTCGGGTGTAACCGAACATTATATACTCAGCGTGAGCTTCAGATGCACATTTCATTTCAGATAAATTAGTTTTCTACATAACACGTGGCACCGCGCGTTTAAAACAAAATGTCTCCCCATTTCCTCTTACAATAAAACTTGATAAATGAAATATCATTGATTCTAAACAATTTTTTGCTAAGTTAAAGCTTATTATTCTATTCTACGACCCTTGTAAACTTGTTCTATATCTAAGTTGCCGTGGTGTTTAACCGATCCCGTCCATTTTTACCAGAAATACCGCTACCGAAAAAAGGGGCGGTGCCACACCCGTTTTCAAACATTTTAGTGTTTTCCAATTTAATGTTATAATTCAATTTAAAAAGTAAAATTCTATTGTTACAAAGCGCTTTTTTGCTAAGATATAGCTTAATATTTTCGTCTACGACCCTTTTAAAAATCTTTTATATAAAGGTGGGCGTGGTCTTTAACGGATCTCGTCAATTTTTTCTAGATATATTTCCTGCTGTAGGGAAAATATGTGTACCCAATTATAGCTCCCGAAACATAGAAAATTGCTTAGTCATAAAAGAGGCGGCGCCACGCCCATTTTTTTAAATTTGAAGTTATTCCTATTTAGGGTTATAAATCCACTTGGGAAATGAAATACCATTGATATAAAGCTCTTTCGTGCAAAGATATAGCTTCTTTTATTCGTCCACAACCCTTTTAAAAATGTTTTATATAAAAGTGGGCGTGGTCCCTAACCGATTTTATTGATTTTTCTACAAAGCTTTCCTTATAGTAAAGGAAACCTCTCTGGGGAATTTTGTTACGATAGGTTTAACGATTTTTGATTTATGACGCCCATTTTAAAATTTTTTTTCAAATTTTTATCAAGAGTCTCAATATCAGTCCACGCGTCAAATTTCAACATTCTATGTGTATTATTTACTAAATAATCAGGTTTTCTTTGTTTTGGAAAATGTTATATATATAAAATTGGGCGTGGTTATCATCCAATTTCGTTCATTTTCAATACCAATCTATTCTGGGTCCAGATAAGCTCGTGCACCAAATTTAGTAAAGATATCTCAATATTTACTCAACTTATTGTGTTAACGGGCAGACAGACGGACGGACGGGCATGGCTCAATCAAATTTTATTTCGACGTGGATGATTTTGATATATGGAAGTCTATATCTATCTCGATTCCTTTATACCTGTACAACCAACCGTTATCCAATCAAAGTTAATATACTCTGTGTGCAAAGCACACAATTACTTTTTAATAATTTTTACACACTATAATTTTACTTACATTGACCTTCACAAATATCACAAACTCAATGGGTCAAATAAGCCAAGCGCTTACAAAGTGAGCAGTGACGCAAAGTTATAATGTGTAAAAATTATTAAAATGTAATAGTTCGAGGGTTTGGTGGAACCCCACCCCTCTTTCAATGTTCGAAAAAAATTTCGCTAGTAGACTATTGTCTGTGTCCCAAATTTCATCAAAATCCGTGTATACGTTCTGGCGTGATTCAGCCACAAAGGCTAAAAAATATAATAATTAAATTATAACTGTTCCTAGGGGACCTCCCGCCTTTTGAAAAATATATAGCTAGTAGATCCTTCTGGACCATTGGCTATATGCCATTCTTGCGTGATTGAGGCACAAAGACAAGCGTCTGGACTAACGTCCGCAAGGTGAAAATAAAATATAGGGGCTATTCACGTTAACCTGTTTATCAAGTTATATGTTTAAAAATTATTGTCAATGTATTTAATTTTTGTAATACAGTAAACAAAAATAACTAAATGAGCTGATAACGTGAAAGGCACGCTTACGTGAATAGTAGAATACAGTTTTTTCGAAATGAAAAATACATTTTGTTCCCTAAGTTAAATTAATTGATATGACAGGGGTGAAGGAATTACTATTCATAGAACAAAGGAGTGAAACTACAATTAGCTAAACCAAAGAGAATTTTTTAGATGAAAGTAATGTTGCTTTTTTTAGTTGGTTAAAATATTACAAAAACTGCAATAATAGTTATTACAGTTTGTTACAGGATTAATTTAAAAAAATCAAAAATTCACAGAACGAAAAATCTGTGTTAGATATTAAAGACAAAACATACCAAATTGTAATTACGAATAATTTGCAGCGAATCCATAGCCATAAAATCTCATAATTTCAGAAAGCGTTTAAAAGGGCATGCGTGCTGAACTACCGGTTTCAAAGAGTCCTTAAATGATCCCGGAAGGGTCGCAAAATGATACCAAAATAGTCCCGAAATGGTCCCGACAGGATCCCAGACAAATCTCGAAAATAATCCAGAAATGATTCCTGAGGGTCTCCAAATAATCCGGAAATAGTCCCGAAATTACAATGACGGTGTCCCGGACGGATCCGAAAACTATCCAGAAATGATGCGGGAAGGGTATCAAAGAGTCCCGAGAAAGTCCCGAAATGACCATGGCGGATCCGGAAAACCAGCCAGAAATGATGCAGGAATGGTCCCCAAATGACCCCGAAAAAGTCCCGAAATTACTCTGACGGTGTCCCGAAAACCATGCAGTAATGATCCCGAAAAAGCCCCAAATTACCCTTACGGGGACCCCAAAACAAGACAGTAATGATCCCGGAAGGGGGTCCCAAAATCTTCCCGAAATAGTCCCAAAATAGAAGGATCCCCAAATGAACGCGAAAAAGAACCAAAATGACTCCGGCGGGATTCCGGTCGGATCCCGAAAACCATCCAGAAATGATGCCGGAAGGGACCCAAAATGATCCTGAAAAAGTCCCGAAATGACCCCGACGGGATCCCGTACGTATCCCGAAAAACATCCAAAAATGATGCCGGAAGGGACCCCAAATGATCCCGAAAATGTCCCAAAATAACCGCGTCGGGATCCCGGACGGATCCACAAAACCATCCAGAAATAATCCCGGACGGGTCTCGATGTGACCCTAACGGGATTACAAATAAGGTGAAGCTAATTATAAAACCATGTTAATAAGACAGCAGGCGCGTTGGAGCGAATGAAGAGTTACAAAGAAACATTCAGGTATAGCTAATAAAAGCGTGCTAATAAAAACAATTGAGAGGGGGGGCGGATGGCGCGAATAGAAGGAGAGGGCCACTAATCGTTTTTCCAAAATTATTTATGTCTCGATCTGTATGTGCCAGATACCAAAATCTGTTGATTTAGGAGAAAATGCCTATGCCACAGGTAGCTTTAATGAACGGCACCCAATCATCCTACCCGGAAACTCTCGATTTTGTTCTCTTTTGTTGGAGTTTCTCCATTCGAAACTGCTGCACGCTGACAAACAGCTTATGATCCGAATGGTACAGCAACAGTACTATATTCCACGTTTGAAGCAAAATGTCAAAAAGCTCATCCTCCACTGCAAAACCTGCACCATCTACAAACAGCAGATGAAAACGCAGATAATGGCACCTTTGCCACCCGCGAGGTCAACATATTCTCTACCCTTCCATACAACAAGAGTCGACTTTGCCGGACCATTTTTGGTAAAAACTTCTTCCCTTCGCAGAGCTTCGTATGTGAAAGCTTACGTTTGAGTGTTCGTGTGCTTTTCCACAAAGGCTGTTCATTTAGAAGTGTGCTCTGATCTCACCACGAATGCCTTCAACGCAGCCTTTGCCCGATTCACTGGCCGCCGTGGCCTACCCCACCAAATATATTCTGACAACGGAAAGACGTTCGTCGGCGCACAACGCGGATTACAAAGAGAATTCACCACATTCCTCAAGGAAGTTGCTACAGACGTCGCCGAAAAGTATGCAACTCACGGATTCTCATGGAAATTCATCCCACCATACTCTCCCCCATGGTCTATGGGCAGCGGCCGTGAAAAGTTTCAAGATACACTTTACGAAAGTAGCAGGAAACCAGAAGTTCTCCTTCGAAGAGCTTACTACCCTCTTAGTACACTTAGAGGCGGTCCTCAACTCCCGACCGCTCTCCCCTATGTCCGAAGATCCAATGGATCCCCTAGTCCTAACCCCAGGGCATTTCCTACGTGTTGCGGCGCTCTTGTCGTTACCGGAGCCAACTGCAGAGCATCTCACCTTGGTCAACAAATGGCAGAAACTGAAAGTGCTTCACCACCAATTCAGCACACGATGGAAGAGCGAGTATCTCAAGGAGCTGCATAAGCGGACAAATGGAAATGCCCTCAACGCAATATTCAAGTTGGAGGTTTAGTCGTGGTAAAGGATGATTTACTGCCCTCGAACGAATGGCGTTTGGGACAGGTAATCACTTTACACCCTGGATCGGATAACCATGTTCGAGTTCTGGAACTCAAAACCCAAAATGGACTAATAACCGTAATATTGCCAAACTGTGCGTGCTACCAACTGCCTAGTAGTGCCAACCCTACCACCCTACTCACCCTACCTCTGGTACCCTCTGTTCATGCCCCTAGCAATCTGGAAAGACATCTAAGCTACCCTCACCAACGTATTTTTCTAACACATTTTTTTGGAAAATACGTATTTTTCTTTCTTGTCTTTACAGGACTCGCCGAGCTACCGAGATGCATAAATGCCGTCTATGTGGGCAGCGACACGTGTTAAGGAAGTGCCGGGCGTTCCTCGCGATGAAGCCTGAGGAGCGCTACGAGTGCGCGAGGAACCACCGGTACTGTATCAACTGCCTGGCAGTGTCGCACAGCACTGGGGCATGTGACTCCCCTTCCAGCTGCCGAAAATGTTCACTCGGCCACCACACACTCTTACACCGAGCTCGACCACCAAGCAAAAACGCGCGACGACGCGAAAATAACACCTGAAGAAGAGACAGGGCAACTCCGCGAGCCCGCACGGAAAACCGCCAGAGCGCGGTACAAAGCCAATCGGCTCGTCAAAAAGACAAAAAAATACGACAATTAGTAGCCGAGGCACGGGCGGCCTTGGACAGAGTTGACGCCGCCCTTAACCCATCAACGCGTGGGGGGGGGGGGGGGGAGCATGTTGAAGACATGATCGAGTTTTCGGACTAAGTCCTCCCCCTCCGTCTGGCAACACCCGGCCAGAGCGGCCAAGCGCAGGTAGTGCAGCTCAGCTGTGGCTTGCCAACCACCACCGCGCTCACTCTCAACAGTTTAGTTTACTTAAAACTACCGAACCGCTCACACGCATTAATCGTGCCCGCATCGCATTCGTTTTATTATATCGCCCGCCGCCTTCACGTAGTTTTTTTTATCTAGTTTAATTGAATTTCATTTAATATAATATTAATATTTTGGTTTATCTTTTACTTGTGAATAAAACATACTTCGAATGTTATTCAATCCCGTGTGCCCTCTTCTCAATCAAATAAAGTGCATAAGTACAGTGCAAATTGTTAGTGTTTTAAACAAGATATTAGAATTTATATATTTTACGCCAGAGGGGGTGGGAAGGGGGGGCATGGAGGGTCTCACTTCTCATTTTGTAAGCACTCGACTTATTTGACTCATTGAGTCTGTAATATTGGTGAAGGCCACTATACGTAAAGTTATAATGTGTAAAAATTATTAAAAATTAATTGTTCGAAGGGGTTGTGGGACCCCCACCCTCCTTTCCATGTTCGAAAAAAATTTTGCTAGTAGACTTTTGTCTGTGTCCCAAATTTCATCAAAATCCGTGTAGCCATTCTGGCGTGATTCCGTCACAAAGATGAAAAAATATAATAATTAAATTATAACTGTGTTTAGGGGGCGGGGACCTCCCACCTTTTGAAACATATATAGCTAGTAGATCCTTCTAGACTATTGGCTATACGTGTGCAAAATTTCATCCAAATCCGGTCCTCCGTTCTTGCGTGATTGAGGCACAAAGGCAAACGGCTGGACATCCAAACATCCAAACTTTCCCATTTATAATATTGTAACGAATTTACTGCAAATCCTCTTATTTGCAACCTTCTGCTAAGTTCGAATCAGTAAACTTTTGAATAAATAACTCCAATATTGAATAATGGAAAAATGGCCTTTATTAAAGTACTTCACAATAACACTTATACATTGCAACTAGCTTGCTTAATAACCAAACTGACTGATAGCTTAAATGAAACTGATTCTCGCCTCTACCGTTGTCGCCATTTTATACTGTCTGATTTCCTCTTTGCATATTTCTAGGATTTTCTAATTCCAGAACTTACTAATTAGTTATAAATTTCTCAGCTACAACTACAGATGTATAGCTTCTCTTTTACCCCATGCGCTTGTATGTATGAGCAACACTTCCACAATTATAATTGCATACCTTTAGGACCATCTCAGATAAGATATCTGCATGTATTTGTGCATCTCCTCTCCGCTGCGTGTACGTACATAGGTGTAGACAAAATGATTAAATTATTGATGTGCATTCACGTCACTGCTTAGCATCGGCATAGAGATGGCAGTACCCCTTAGTGTTGCTAACATTCGTAACACTGCCCTCCACCTAAGTCTGATCGTCCCGATCAGACAAATCTCTCGATCTAAACCCTGCCAGTATCTCCAAATGTACCAATCTTCTACTTCGTGGTTTCCCAATGGTTTGTATGCGGTAGATGGTGTTACTGATATTATTCACAACTTTGTACGGGCCTTCCCAACTGCACCGAAATTTGGATGGAACACCTTTCCGCCGGTGAGGGTTGTATACCAGTACCAAATATCCCGCCAAGAAATCTTTCGAATTATTGTTCTCATCGTACCTGTGTTTCATCGTACTACTCAATACCCTGGTTCGTTCCTTCACACTCTGTTGTTTGGCCAATGAACTGCTTCGTAGAGCTCGAGCTGGACGAATTTGCTTTGCATAATCAGTATCGTTCCGACACTTCACAGCAGTAGTGTGCCTTGGCTTGAAACAACCCTTGTATTCTTTCTGCGAAATTCTTTCCTTCGTTTTAGTACGTCCGTTAGGGCTTTTCAATGCCAGTGTTTCTCTTACAGGTACCTTCGGTTTTGATTTGTTTGGCCCATTCGTTCCATCAACCCTTGCCCGATCTGCTGCATTTGACTTTTGCGGTTTTTGTCGAATCTCTTTCACCAGCACTCGATTACTGCTGAACCCTTCTTTCAAACTGAAGTTAAGTGGCACATCCTGGTTCTCATAGCGCATAATCTTTCTTTGCATATCGATCCTGATGTTATGGTCTACTAAGAAGTCCACTCCCAATATGACTTCATCAATGATCTCCGCCACAACGAATTTGTGTAGAACCATGACCTTCCCAATTAGGACTTCACATATCACTTCTCCCTGGACTTGGTTATACTCGCCTGTGACCATACGCAACCTTGCTCCAGGTAACGTTTTACTCTCCTGTTGACTAAATCAGATCGAATCAAAGAATGAGATGCGCCAGTCAGTACACGCTCCTTGCCATCCCCATTCCCTCTGACGGTAAGACTGCTTGATTTCCTTCCTATTTGCGACACAGATATCACAGGCCATTCAATAGCTGGAGATAGCTCTCGATTTTACATCTGGCACGCTCTTGCTCATCTCCTCCAGCTTTGCGTTTACGGCCACCCAAGTTGGAACTACCAGGACCAAGATCGCAATGACGTGCAATGAGACCGGGCTTCCCGCATTGGAAGCATTCGATAACTTTTTCACTCCGCTGTTGCGATCCTTTCAGCGCCTCCAATATTGCGTCTACCCACTCTGACCTTTCTACTTCCACACGGCGTGCTTTGAAAACTGGCTTACACAGAAGGGACGCTGTTTCCTGAATCAGAGCTTGTGACACCGTTTCAGCAAATGTTAGTTTTGGATTCGCATATGTAGCCCGCTTCGTTTCCACATCTCGTATGCCATTTATGAAACTCTGGATTTTTACCCTTTCCGTGTATTCCACGGGTGCGTCCGCATTTGCTTTTTGGTAGCGGTTTTGCAACTCAATATGGAATATCTGTTTTCTATGCTCGCTTCCATAACGTCGTTCTACAGCAGCCATCAATGCTTCATAACTGTTCCGTTCGTACTCTGGAATCGTCTGTAAGATTTCCGCTGCAAGCCTTTTCAATGCCACGAACAGTGCACCAACTTTATCTTCCGCATTCCAGTTGCTCACTGCTGCGGTCTTCTCAAACTGAAGCTTGAAGACCTGGAAAGGAACAGAACCGTCAAAGGATGGTATTTTTACCTTTGGATTGCTTGCTGAAGCAACCGGCCGATTAAGTTGCAATTCCTGTATGCGACCTCTCAAAGCATCCACCTCTGCCTCTAATTTTTCTTCAAACTGCGTTATTTTCTCGTCCATATACGCTTCGAGTTTTGATGATATACGCGCCTCTTGCTCTTTCAGTTGTGTTTCCATCTTTGATGTAATTTGTGTCGACATTTCTGAAATACGTGTCTCATGTGATTCCAGCTGGGATGCCATATATGTCTTCTGTTCTTCGATCTTGGATGTTAAACGTTTCTCTTGCGATTCCAGCTGAGATGCCACTGTCGATGTTTGAGCAGTTTTTGCAGCCAAAATCATGTTCAAGTCTGTGCTCGTAACTGTCTGCGTAAGTGTCTTTTCCATTTTTGTTGTTTCCTCGCCATCAAGATGAAAGACATACTCTTCCACATCAATTCATTCTAATTCCATTGCCTGTCGTAGTCGTTCCTGAAGTTATAGTTTAATACTGGTTGTATTCAATTTACGGCTCGCCAACTCCTTCTTCAGTTGCTGGGTCTTCAATTCACTTAACTTTGGCATGTCCAAGTTGTATTCGAAGTCTTCGGAATTTATTCAACAATTCCTCTTCTCCAATTGTAACGAACTTACTGCAAATCCTCTTATTTGCAACCTTCTGCTAAGTTCGAATCACTAAACTGTTAAATAAATAACTCCATAACCAACATAATAAAAATAACTCCAATATTGAATAATGGAAAAATGACCTTTATTAAAGTACTTCACAATAACACTTATACTTTGCAACTAGCTTGCTTAATAACCAAACTGACTGATAGCTTAAATGAGACTGATTCTCGCCTCTACCGTTGTCGCCTTTTTATACTGTCTGATTTCCTCGTTGCTAATTCCAGAACTTACTAGTTAGTAATAAATTTCTCAGCTACAACTACAGATGTATAATTTTTATAGCTTCTCTCATCCCCATGCGCTTGTATGTGTGAGCGACACTTCCACAATTATAAATGCATACCTTTAGGAGCATCTTAGATAAGATATCTGCATGAGTTTGCACATCTCCTCTCCGCTGCGTGTACGTACATAGGTGTAGACAAAATTATTAGATTACTGATGTGCATTCACGTCACTGCCTAGCATCGGCATGGAGATGGCAGTACCCCTTAGTGTTGCTAACATTCGTAACAATATACTAGCTTATTCCCGTGGGTTCCACCCCACGTTTCTATAAAAATATGAAAATAAATAACACAAATTTATTAATAATTTGCTGACCAGTTTGGAATTTATTTGAATTTTATTAGGCTTTGCTGGTCTAGTGTAGTTACGGAAAACTTCAATCAAGACATGAAAAACAAAAACGGAACATATCCCTCGCTTACAAATCGAACTGCACACTCTCTACCATTTTTACACGTACAAAAAGCCGTACAGAACCACACCAACAAAACAACGTGGTTTACGAAATTCAATGCAAAAGTGGAGGTACCGAGAACTGCAACAAAATATACGTTGGAACAACGAAAAGGGCACTACGAACCCGATTGGCAGAGCACGATACCGATATAAGAAAGAAGAAGACCAGCACTGCACTTGCTCAACACGCACTAACACACGGACACACACCTGATCTAAAAAATGCAACAATAATAGACGTAGAGAAGAGAGAAAATACGAGATACACATTGGAACGTTTACACATATTACAAAGAAGGGAGAGAACGATGAACAGAAAAGAAAACACCAAGTTTATTGCTGGTAGCTATTTGGCTTGTTTATGACATTTTAGTATGACAAAAGTACCCAATGCTCATGGTACTGATGAATGTTTTTAGTTTTAAATGTTATTCTTTTATGTTGTGTGATGTTTACACCTTAATTTAATACTTCTTATGTGTGTTTGTCACCAATGTGTTATAGTGATTTATGTATGTGTTATCAAAAATTAATTCTCTATTTGTTTTTGTTTTTTGTTGTTGAAAATAAAGATTATGCCCCTGAGGATGCCAAGGAGCTTGGCGAAACGTAGGTGATATTTTTTAGAAAAAGTACGAGTTTTTACTTGGATTAACTACACCAGACCAGCAAAGCCTAATAAAATTCAAATAAATAACACAAATTTTAAAGTTATTTTAAGGATGTGTTTTTGGGAATTTAGGAGTAGGCTACCTCTAATTGGCCAAGGGTGAAACATGAGTTGGTTAGATTGACTCCTATTACAGCTAATGACTTTCCTTGTCCTTTATTGATAGACATTGCGAAAGCTAACCTAATATGAAATTTGAGGCGTTTGAAATTTAAAGGCATATCTGTCGGTATTAATTGAATCCTTGGTATGAAAACTTTGTTGTTTTCGAAATTTCCCTATCAAATCATTGCTTCAGTGACATTGGAAGTTTTGTGATGATAAGCCTTGTCGCATTACATAAGCACGAAGGATCCAAATTACGAAGCATAATATTATGGACACTTTTTTAACGATCAGTCGGTGAGGAGGAATTCCTGGTGGCTCCAAGGAGTTAAGAAACTCAACCGGACAATGTACAGCTTGCGATTCTTCCACGACTGTGTCAACGGATTGATAAGTAGTCTGGTTTGTTTGAATTTTATATAGATACTAGAAGACCCGGCAGACGTTGTTCTGCCCTAAATTTGGCCTACCTGCGTACATCTTAATAAGCTTTTTCCGTCTGACTCTGTCCTCGCCCCCTCTTCACTTTTTCCGAATCCTTTTATTCACTCCTCCCTCCGTCTTTTTCGCTTCATCTATCTCCATCTTAGTCTCATTCTATCTCTTTCTCAACCTCCTTCTCCTTCTCACTTTTCTCTATTCTCAATTTCTTCTCATTTTTCTGCATCCCTTATTGCCTGTCCCAGAGGGTGGTATGTATTTTATTCCAGTCCCAGTCCCACTCCGAGTCTCAGTCCCAGTCCTAGTCCTAATCCCAATCACAGTCCGTCTCTGGATAATAATACACTGTACTAAAGCCTCATCAACAGCTTTCATTTGATATCCATATTGTATAAACACTGTCTGAGCATTCACTGGCCCACGTTTTGGCCTATATCTCGAGACGCTAGTCACCCAGGGGTATGAAAATTACCCTCTACACAACTAAATACTCTCCTGAATTAAAAAAAATGTCATAGTACCTCTAAATCGCGGGCCCCTTCAATATTAATTTTACATGGGAGGTGCCACGCCCCTTTTATATATCGATATTATTTTTACCCTATGACCATCCTTGGAATGTTTCTAGTGGGTTGTGCAAATTTTGTTGTGTTCGGTCGATCCGTTTAGGACGCAACTCGATCTATAACTACATACATACATACATGCATACATACATACATACACACATACATACATAATCAGAATTTTATATATATTGATAGATATATAGAAGATGCGGATAGACTGAAGTTAACAAAAAATTTTAACGGCGGAAGATTACTAAACATCCAAAAGAAATAACTGCCAAACAACTCTATAGTCAAACTTTAGCTGTTATAATAACCTAAGTTTGCACGGCAGCCATAGTTCTGAAAATCCCATTTGTAGGGAAGGTGCCACCCCCCTTTTCCCCAATTCCACATTTACTGGAGGTGTTAGGACTTAAACTCATATAACTCTTTACCAATTTTCATTATCCTATCAATACTACATCCAGAGATATGCTTAATGAAAAGTTCCATTTATATGGGAGGTGCCATGCCCCCTTCTCCCCCACCCCACATTTTCTTGGGGATCTTAGGGATATACCTCCAATAACTCCCTACTGAATTTCAATGGTCTAGCATGAATATCTTCAGGGTTATGTAGTAGCAAACATTAATTTTGCATGGGAGGCGCCACGGCGGAAGATTACTAAACATCCAAAAGGAATAACAGCCAAACAAGTCTATAGTCAAATTTTAGTTGTTAAAATAAACTAGGTATGTACGGCAGCCATATTTCTCAAAAATCCCATTTTTAGAGAAGGTGCCACGCCTGCTTTTCCCCAATTCCACATTTTACTGGAGGTGTTAGGACTTAACGTCATATAGCTCCTTACCAATTTTCATTATCCTATCGTTACTACATCCAGAAATATGCAGAATGAAAAATTCCACTTATATGGGAGGTGCAACGCCCCTTCTCCCCCACCCCAAATTTTCTTGGGGGTGTTAGGGATTGACCTCATATAACTCCTTACTGAATTTCAATGTTCTAGCATGAATACCTCCAGAGTTATGTAGTACGAAATATTAATTTTGCATGGGAGGTGCCACGCCCCTTTTATATATCGATATTATTTTTAGGCTATGACCATCCTTGGAATGTTTCTAGTGGGTTGTGAAAATTTGGATGTGATCGGTCGATCCGTTTATGACGCAACTCGATCTATACCAACATACATACATAATTTGAATTTTATATATATATGTAGATAGATAGAAGATGCGGATAGACTGAAGTTTACAAAAAAATTTAACGGCGGAAGATTACTAAACATCCAAAAGGAATAACAGCCAAACAACTCTATAGTCAAACTTTAGCTGTTAAAATAACCTAGGTTTATACGGCAGCCATAGTTCTCAAAAATCCCATTTGTATGGAAGGTGCCACGCCTGCTTTTCCCCAAATCCACATTTTACTGGATGTATTAGGACTTAACGTCATATAGCTCATTACCAATTTTTATTATCCTACCATTACTACATCCAGAGATATAAGGTATGATATACTCCATCTATACCTACATACATATATAATTTTAATTTTATATATATAGGCTAGCCCTTACACGCAGCACACAATAGTGTACACTGGCTGCCAAGAAAACTCACGAAATTTTCATAAATGAGTTTTTTGTTCACAGTTTTGCTTTACAGAATCAGAATTTCAAAGTTTACACAATTTCTTTTGTACACTTTAAAACTCACAGTTAGCGAATAGGGCCACTGTTTATAAAGATATCTGTTTAAAAATCATTTTTATACTCAGTTGAGCAGAGCTCACAGAGTATATTAAGTTTGATTGGATAACGGTTGGTTGTACAGGTATAAAGGAATCGAGATAGATATAGACTTCCATATATCAAAATTATCAGGATCGAAAAAAAATTTGATTGAGCCATGTCCGTCCGTCCGTTAACACGATAACTTGAGTAAATTTTGAGGTATCGTGATGAAATTGGGTACGTAGGTTCCTGAGCACTCATCTCAGATCGCTATTTAAAATGAACGATATCAGATTATAACCACGCCCACTTTTTCGATATCGAAAATTTCGAAAAACCGAAAAAGTGCAATAATTCATTACCAAAGACAGATAAAGCGATGAAACTTGGTAGGTGCGTTGAACTTATGATGCAGAATAGAAAATTAGTAAAATTCTGGACAATGGGCGTGGCACCGCCCACTTTTAAAAAAGGTAATTTAAAATTTTTCCAAGCTGTAATTTGGCAGTCGTTGAAGATATTATGATGAAATTTGGCAGGAACGTTACCCCTATTACTATATGTACGATTAATAAAAATTAGCAAAATCGGAGAAGGACCACGCCCACTTAAAAAAAAATATTTTTTTAAAGTAAAATTTTAACAAAAAATTTAATATCTTTACAGTATATAAGTAAATTATCTCAAAATTCAACTCCAGTAATGATATGGTGCAGCAAAATACAAAAATAAAAGAAAATTTCAAAATGGGCGTGGCTCCGCCCTTTTTCATTTAACTTGTCTAGGATACTTTTAATGCCATAAGTCGAAAAAAAATTTACCAATCCTTTTGAAATTTGGTAGGGGCATAGATTTTATGACGCTAACTGTTTTCTGTGAAAATGGACAAAATCGGTTGAAGCCACGCCCAGTTTTTATACACAGTCGTCCGTCTGTCCTTCCGCATGGCGGTTAACACGATAACTTGAGCAAAAATCGACATATCTTTACTGAACTTAGTTCACGTACTTATCTGAACTCACTTTATCTTGGTAAAAATGAACGAAATCCGACTATGACCACGCCCACTTTTTCGATATCGAAAATTACGAAAAATGAAAAAAATGCCATAATTCTATACCAAATAAGAAAAGAGGGTTGAAACATGGTAATTGGATTGGTTTATTGACGCGAAATATAACTTTAGAAAAAACTATGTAAAATGGTTGTGACACCAACCATATTAAATAGAAGAAAATGAAAAAGTTCTGTAGGGCGAAATAAAAAACCCTTGAAATCTTGGCAGGTATTACATACATAAATAAATTAGCGGTATCCAACAGATGATGTCCTGGGTCACGCTGGTCCACATTTTGGTCGATATCTGGAAAACGCCTTCACATATACAACTACCACCACTCCCTTTTAAAACTCTCATTAATACCTTTAATTTGATACTAATATCTTACAAAGAGGTTCTAGAGTCACCCCTGGTCCACCTTTATGGCGATATATCGAAAAGGCGTCCACCTATAGAACTAAGCCCCACGCTCTTTTAAAATACTCATTAACACCTTTCATTTGATACTCATATCGTACAAACATATTCTAGAGTCACCCCTGGTCCACCTTTATGGCGATATCTCGAAAAGGCGACCACCTATAGAACGAAGGCCCACTCCCTTTTAAAAATACTCATTAACACCTTTCATTTGATACCCATATCGTACAAACAAAGTCTAGAGTCACCCCTGGTCCACCTTTATGGCGATACCTCGAAAAGGCGTCCACCTATAGAACAAAGGCCCACTCCCTTTTAAAATACTCACTAACACCTTTCGTTTGATACCCACATTGTACAACCGTATTCTAGAGTCACGCCTGGTCCACCTTATCGCGATATCTCGAAAAGGCGACCACCTATACAACTACCACCACTCCCTTTTAAAACCCTCATTAATACCTTTAATTTGATACCCATATCGTACAAACACATTCTAGAGTCACCCCTGGTCCACTTTTATGGCGATATTTCGAAACGGCGTCCACCTATAGAACTAAGGCCCACTCCCTTTAAAAATACTCATTAACACCTTTCGTTTGATACGCATATTGTACAAACACATTTTAGAGTCACCCCTGGTCCACCTTTATGGCGATATTTCGAAACGGCGTCCACCTATAGAACTAAGGCCCACTCCCTTTTAAAATACTCATTAACACCTTCCGTTTGATACCCATATTGTACAAACGCATTCTAGAGTCACACCTGGTCCACCTTTATTGCGATATTTCGAAAAGGCGACCACCTATACAACTACCACCACTCCCTTTTAAAACCCTCTTTAATACCTTTAATTTGATATACATGTCATACAAACACATTCCAGGGTTTCCCTCGGTTCATTTTCCTACATGGTTATTTTCCCTAATGTTGTCACCATAGCTCTCAACTGAGTATGTAATGTTCGGTTACACCCGAACTTAACCTTCCTTACTTGTTATCAATGTAATTTATTTTTGTAGTAGATTAAAAAAATAACTAAATGAGCTGATAACCTGAAAGGCACGCTTACCTGAATAGTACAATACACTTTTTTGGAATAAAAAAATACATTTTGTTTCTAAGTTAAATTAATTGATATGAGAGGAGTGAAGGAATTACTGTTCAAAGAACAAAGGAGTGAAACTACAATTCGCTAAAACCAAGGAGAATTTTTTAGATCAAAATAGTTTTGCTTTTTCGGGTATTTAGTTGGTTAAAATATTACAAAAAGTGTAATTATAGTTATAACAGTTCGTTACAGGATAACCCTAAAAGTTATGCAGCGGAAATTGTTTAACTTTTTTATTTCAAACTTCTTAAAATAGATATACAAACGTATTTTTAAGCTTCACGCAAAAAGCAATAAATGCTTTTTGTGTTTTTGGATGTGTCCTGTATATAGTAAATCAGGGAAATATGCTGCTCAGGCAAACGTATTATTTATTAGTATGAAAATCAACAAAACACTTGGTATGTACCCCAACATCACATTTCAAACATCTGGTAATTGTTCTCTGCTGACAAAATCCACAGCGGGTTTGTTTTTCCTGTGGTGCTACAAGATGATCCATTCTATCGTAACGAATTCCGACTTCCTTCGAGCAACTTGGTCGGCCCTTTTGATACGTTGGTTGCTTTCGGTACGTGGTCAGTAGCGTTGTAACGATTACGCGCCTGAAACTCAGTTGGTCAATATTACCTCCTTGCTCGCGATCTATATGTCAAGCGTTCTGAACTGCCATATCAATGCAGTGAACTACCAAGGGAATGTACCATTTTTTACCTCTGATTGAACTGCTATAAAGGCTTAGGTATATTTTGGTCTTTCTTTGAACTTCGCTAAAGGGTGAATTGTCATCAGACTCATCTGATGAAATTTCAAATTGCTGTGCCTTATATCTTATTTCGGCAGGGGCTTGTAATTTTCAGTTTCGGTCCACTGTGCAACGGGAGCCCGAAAACCACCCAGAAATGATGCCGGAAAGGACCCGAAATGATCCCGAAAAAGTCCCGAAATGAGCCCGAACGGATCCCGGACGGATACCGAAAACCATCCAGAAATGATTCCGGTAGGTACCCCAAAATGATCCCGGAATTGTTCCGAAATGGCCCTGTGGGGATCCCGCAGGGATCCCTAAAACCATTTAGAAATGATGGCGGAAGGGACCCAAAATGACCCCGAAAAAGTCTTGTAATGATCCCAGAAACCATCAAGAATTTATCTCTCAAAGGTACGCAAATGATCACGAAAAAGTCTCGAAATGACCCCGCCCGGACGGATCCCGAAAACTATCCAAAAATAATCCCGGAAAGGTCTCTATATGACCCTAATGGGATTACAAATAAGGTGAATCTAATTATAGGACCATGTTAATAAGGCAGCAGCCGCGTTGTAGCGAATCAAGAGTTACAAAGAAACATACAGGTAAAGTTAATAAAAGCGTGCTAATAAGAAGTAAAGGTGTCCAAGTTTGGGTGTAACCGAACATTATATACTCAGCGTGAGCTTCAGATGCACATTTCATTTCAGATAAATTAGTTTTCTACATAACACGTGGCACCGCGTGTTTAAAAAAAAATGTCTCCCCATTTCCTCTTACAATAAAACTTGATAAGTGAAATATCATTGATTCAAAACAATTTTTTGCTAAGTTATAGCTTATTATTCTATTATACGACCCTTGTAAACTTGTTCTATATCTAAGTTGCCGTGGTGTTTAACCGATCCCGTCCATTTTTACTAGAAATATTTCCTGCTATAGGGAAAATATGTGTACACAATTTCATTACGATCCGTTAGTTTTTCTTCGCTACCGAAAAAAGTGTGTGTTAGTGTTTTCCAATTTAATGTTATAATTCAATTTAAAAAGTAAAATTCTATTGATATAAAGCACTTTTTTGCTAAGATATATCTTATTATTTTCCTCTACGACCCTTTTAAAAATCTTTTATATAAAGGTGGGCGTGGTTTTTAACCGATCTCGTCAATTTTTTCTAGATATATTTCCTGCTGTAGGAAAAATCTGCGTACCCAATTATAGCTCTCGAAACATAGAAAATTGCTTAGTCATAAAAGAGGCGGTGCCACGCCCATTTTTTTAAATTTGGAGTTATTCCTATTTAGGGTTATAAATCCACTTGGGAAATGAAATACCATTGATATAAAGCTCTTTCGTGCAAATATATAACTTCTTTTATTCGCCCACGACCCTTTTAAAAATGTTTTATATAAAAGTGGGCGTGGTCCCTAACCGATTTCGTTGATTTTTCTACAAAGCTTTCCTTATAGTAAAGGAAACCTCTCTGGGGAATTTTGTTACGATAGGTTTAACGATTTATGATATGAATAACGCCCATTTTAAAATTTTTTTTCAAATTTTTATCAAGAGTCTCAATATCAGTCTACGCGTCAAATTTCAACATTCTAGGTATATTATTTACTAAATAATCAGGTTTTCTTTGTTTTGGAAAATGTTATATATATAAAATTGGGCGTGGTTATCATCCGATTTTGTTTATTTTCAATACCAATTATTCTGGGTCCAGATAAGCTCGTGTACCAAATTTAGTGAAGATATCTCAATATTTACTCAACTTATTGTGTTAACGGGCAGACACACGGACGGACGGGCATGGCTCAATCAAATTTTATTTCGACGTGGATGATTTTAATATATCGATTCCTTTATACCTGTACAACCAACCGTTATCCAATCAAAGTTAATATACTCTGTGTGCAAAGCACACAATTACTTTTTAATAATTTTTACACAATATAATTTTACTTACATTGGCCTTCACAAATATCACAGACTCAATGGGTCAAATAAGTCGACGGCTTACAAAGTGAGCAGTGACGCAAAGTTATAATGTGTAAAAATGATTAAAATGTAATTGTTCGAAGGTTTGGTGGAACCCCACCCCTCTTTCCATGTTCGAAAAAAATTTCGCTAGTAGACTATTGTCTGTGTCCCAAATTTCAACAGAATCCGTGTATACGTTCTGGCGTGATTCAGCCACAAAGGCTAAAAAATATAATAATAAAATTATAACTGTTCCTAGGGGGCGGGGACCTCCCGCCTTTTGAAAAATATATAGCTAGTAGATCCTTCTAGACCATTGGCTATATGTGTGCTAAAATTCATCCAAATCCGTCCAGCCGTTCTTGCGTGATTGAGGCACAAAGACAAGCGTCTGGACTAACGTCCGCAAGGCGGAAATAAAATATAGGGGCTATTCACGTTAACCTGTTTATCAAGTTATATGTTTAAAAATTATTGTGAATATATTTTATTTTTGTAATAGAGTAAACAAAAAATAACTAAATGAGCTGATAACGTAAAAGGCACGCTTACGTGAATAGTACAATACAGTTTTTTCGAAATAAAAAATACATTTTGTTCCCTAAGTTAAATTAATTGATATGACAGGGGTGAAGGAATTACTATTCATAGAACAAAGGAGTGAAACTACAATTAGCTAAACCAAAGAGAATTTTTTAGATGAAAATAATGTTGCTTTTTTTTTAGTTGGTTAAAATATTACAAGAACTGCAATAATAGTTATTACAGTTTGTTACAGGATTAATTTAAAAAAATCAAAAATTCACAGAACGAAAAAGCTGTGTTAGATATTAAAGACAAAACATACCAAATTTTAATTACGAATAACTTGCAGCGAATCCATAGCCATAAAATCTCATAATTTAAGAAACCGTTTAAAAGGGCATGCGTGTTGAACTACCGGCTTCAAAGAGTCCTTAAATGATCCCGGAAGGGTCGCAAAATGATACCAAAATAGTCCCGAAATGGTCCCGACAGGATCCCAGACAAATCTCGAAAATAATCCAGAAATGATTCCTGAGAGGTCTCCAAATAATCCCGAAATAGTCCCGAAATTACAATGACGGTGTCCCGGACGGATCCGAAAACTATCCAGAAATGATGCGGGAAGGGTCTCAAAATGATAACGAAGTAGTCCCAAGAAAGTCCCGAAATGGCCATGACGGATCCGGAAAACCATCCAGAAATGATGCCGGAATGGTCCCCAAATGACCCCGAAAAAGTCCCGAAATTACTCTGACGGGGTCCCGAAAACCATACAGTAATGATCCCGAAAAAGTCCCGAAATTACCCTGACGGGGTCCCGAAAACAAGACAGTAATGATCACGGAAGGGTCCCGAAAAAGTCCCGAAATGACGAGGACGGATCCCGAAAACTATCCAGAAATGATTCCGCAAGGGTCCCAGAATGATCCCGAAATATTCCCGGAATGACCCCGACGTGTACCTGGACGGATCCCGCAAATCATCCCGAAATTATACCGGAAAAGTACCCAAATTATCCCGAAATAGCCCCGAAATAACCCTGACGGGATCCCAAATGCCATCCAGAAATGATCCCGGAAGGATCCCTACATAACACGGAATACTTCCGAAAAAGTCCCAAAATAACCCCGACGGGATCCCGGACGGATCCCGAAAACTATACAGAAATGATGCCGGAAGAGTCCCAAAATGATCCCGAAATAAACCCGAAATAGAAGGATCCCCAAATGAATGCGAAAAAGTCCCGAAATTACCCTGACGGGATCCCGGACGGATCGCGAAAATCATCCAGAATTGATGCCGGAAGGGTCCCAAAACGATCCCGGAATAGATCCAAAGTGACCTTGACAGGGTCCGGAAATGCTTTCGGAAGGGGGTCCCAAAATCATCCCGAAATAGTCCCAAAATAGAAGGATCCCCAAATGAACGCGAAAAAGAACCAAAATGACCCTGACGGGATCCCAGACCGATCGCGAAAATCATCCAGAAATGATGCCGGAAGGGTCCCAAAATGATCCCGAAATAGTCCCGAAATTACCCTGACGGGTACGCGGACGAATCCCGAAAATCATACAGAAATTATACCGGAAGAAACCCCAAATGATCCGGAAATAACGCTCACGGGATCCCGGACGGATCGCGAAAATCTTCCAGAATTGATACCGGAAGGTTCCCAAAACTATCCCGGAATAGATCCAAAATGACCCTGACAGGATCCGGAAATGCTCCCGGAAGGGGGTCCCAAAATCATCCCGAAATAGTCCCAAAATAGAAGGATCCCCAAATGAACGCGAAAAAGAACCAAAATGACCTCGGCGGGATCCCGGACGGATCCCGAAAACCATCCAGAAATGATGCCGGAAGGGACCCAAAATTATCCCGAAAAAGTCCCGAAATGACCCCGACGGGATCCAGGACGGATCCAGAAAACCATCCAGAAATAATTCCGGAAGGGACTCGATGTGACCCTAACGGCATTACAAATAAGGTGAAGCTAATTATAAAACCATGTTAATAAGACAGCAGGCGCGTTGGAGCGACTGAAGAGTTACAAAGAAACATACAGGTAAAGCGAATAAAAGCGCGCTAATAAACACAATTGAAGGAGGGCGGATGGCGGGAATAGAAGGAGAGGACCACTAATCGTTTTTCCAAAATTATTTATGTCTCGATCTGTATGTGCCAGACACCAAAAACTGTTAATTAAGAGAAAATGCATATTGAGTTATAAGAATTTATAGATTTTACGCCAGAGGTGGTGGGAAGGGGGGGGGGGGGGCACGGAGGGTCTCACTGCTCATTTTGCAAGCACTCGACGTATTTGACCCATAGAGCCTGTAATATTGGTGAAGGCCAGTATACGTAAAGTTATAATGTGTAAAAATTATTAAAAATTAATTGTTCGAAGGGGTCGTGGGACCCCCACCCCCGTTTCCGTGCTCGAAAAAAATTTCGCTAATAGACTTTTGTCTGTGTCCCAAATTTCATCAAAATCCGTGTAGCCGTTCTGGCGTGATTCCGTCACAAAGACGAAAAAATATAATAATTAAATTATAACTGTGTCTAGGGGGCGGGGACCTCCCACCTTTTGAAACATGTATAGCTAGTAGATCCTTCTAGACTATTGGCTATATGTGTGCAAAATTTCATCCAAATCAGTCCCTCCGTTCTTGCGTGATTGAGTCACAAATGCAAACGGCTGGACATCCAAACATCCAAAATTTCCCATTTATAATATTGTAACCAATTTACTGCAAATCCTCTTATTACAACCTTCTGCTAAGTTCGAATCACTAAACTGTTGAATAAATAACTCCAATATTGAATAATGGAAAAATGGACTTTATTAAAGTACTTCAAAATAACACTTTTGCTACTAGCTTGCTTAATAACCAAACTGACTGATAACTTAAATGAAACTGATTATCGCCTCTACCGTTGTCGCCTTTTTATACTGTCTGATTTCCTCTTTGCATATTTCTAGGCTTTTCTAATTCCAGAACTTACTAATTAGTTATAAATTTCTCAGCTACAACTACAGATGTATAGCTTCTCTCTTACCCCATGCGCTTGTATGTATGAGCAACACTTCCACAATTATAATTGCATACCTTTAGGAGCATCTCAGATAAGATATCTGCATGTATTTGTGCATCTCCTCTCCGCTGCGTGTACGTACATAGGTGTAGACAAAATGATTAAATTATTGATGTGCATTCACGTCACTGCTTAGCATCGGCATAGAGATGGCAGTACCCCTTAGTGTTGCTAACATTCGTAACACTGCCCTCCACCTAAGTCTGATCGTCCCGATCAGACAAATCTCTCGATCTAAACCCTGCCAGTATCTCCAAATGTACCAATCTTCTACTTCGTGGTTTCCCAATGGTTTGTATGCGGTAGATGGTGTTACTGATATTATTCACAACTTTGTACGGGCCTTCCCAACTGCACCGAAATTTGGATGGAACACCTTTCCGCCGGTGAGGGTTGTATACCAGTACCAAATATCCCGCCAAGAAATCTTTCGAATTATTGTTCTCATCGTACCTGTGTTTCATCGTACTACTCAATACCCTGGTTCGTTCCTTCACACTCTGTTGTTTGGCCAATGAACTGCTTCGTAGAGCTCGAGCTGGACGAATTTGCTTTGCATAATCAGTATCGTTCCGACACTTCACAGCAGTAGTGTGCCTTGGCTTGAAACAACCCTTGTATTCTTTCTGCGAAATTCTTTCCTTCGTTTTAGTACGTCCGTTAGGGCTTTTCAATGCCAGTGTTTCTCTTACAGGTACCTTCGGTTTTGATTTGTTTGGCCCATTCGTTCCATCAACCCTTGCCCGATCTGCTGCATTTGACTTTTGCGGTTTTTGTCGAATCTCTTTCACCAGCACTCGATTATTGCTGAACCCTTCTTTCAAACTGAAGTTAAGTGGCACATCCTGGTTCTCATAGCGCATAATCTTTCTTTGCATATCGATCCTGATGTTATGGTCTACTAAGAAGTCCACTCCCAATATGACTTCATCAATGATCTCCGCCACAACGAATTGTGTAGAACCATGACCTTCCCAATTAGGTCTTCACATATCACTTCTCCCTGGACTTGGTTATACTCGCCTGTGACCGTACGCAACCTTGCTCCAGGTAACGGTTTTACTCTCCTGTTGACTAAATCAGATCGAATCAAAGAATGAGATGCGCCCGTATCTACAGTCAGTACACGCTCCTTGCCATCCCCATTCCCTTTGACGGTAAGACTGCTTGATTTCCTTCCAATTTGCTACAAAGATATCACAGGACATTCAATAGCTGGAGATAGCTCTCGATTTTACATCTGGCACGCTCTTGCTCATCTCCTCCAGCTTTGCGTTTACGGCCACCCAAGTTGGAACTACCAGGACCAAGATCGCAATGACGTGCAATGAGACCGGGCTTCCCGCAAATGAAGAATTTGATAACTTTTTCACTCCGCTTTTGCGATCCTTTCAGCGCCTCCAATATTGCGTCTACCCGCTCTGGCCTTTCTACTTCCACACGGCGTGCTTTGAAAACTGGCTTACACAGAAGCGACGCTGTTTCCTGAATCAGAGCTTGTGACACCGTTTCAGCAAATGTTAGTTTTGGATTCGCATATGTAGCCCGCTTCGTTTCCACATCTCGTATGCCATTTATTCCACGGGTGCGTCCGCATTTGCTTTTTGGTAGCGGTTTTGCAACTCAATTTGGAATATCTGTTTTCTATGCTCGCTTCCATAACTTCGTTCTACAGCAGCCATCAATGCTTCATGACTGTTCCGTTCGTACTCTGGAATCGTCTGTAAGATTTCCGCTGCAAGCCCTTTC